>NC_072734.1:3788854-4136354 GCF_026930045.1 Uloborus diversus
AAGAATTCCTTCTTACTCTTCCAAGATCCTGATAAGTAAAATCCACAGAATTCCTACTCAATACCAGAAATAAAATGAAGGAGTTTTGGAGGAGTTTTGACGGAGTAAAATAAGATTTTGAAGGAGTACTAATGGGCTGGCGTTAAATGATGTCGCACTTTTTTTATTTGATTCCCCTCCCTCATTATCACAAAGTGTCACACTTCACCTAACTCCTCTTCTTGTAACATGTCATACTTTTTATAAACATAATTTTACATTAACTGCGTGATGTCACTTTTTGTCACCCTCTCTCTTCTTCCTTGTTACAATTTCATGAACCTGTCTCCCCCGAAAGGTTTGACATCACTAGTGGATGACCTTTTTTCCAATATCATAACTGAGATTTTACTCAACAATTGTTTTTTTTAACACAATCACTTAATGTAGTACATCTACTTTTATGTATTTTTAAATATTTAAATAATAATTAGATAACCTGTCTTCTGCTGCTGAGAGTGTGGTGGAAGGAAAAACAATAACCATAAAACTTTAAAAAACAGCCAAGTACAATTTAAGCATGTTTTACTTCACTTATTAAATGTCTTAGTCATCTAATAATAAGTTCACCTTCAACTTTTATGTCTTAACTATGATCAGTTTGTAAAATACATCTTTATGAAAATATGAAAAAAAAATAAATGTATGAAATTACTACATTAAAATCGCCCTTGTGGTGACAAAGAAAGTTGTTGATCAAAGTATTTTATGTTACTGTCATAGAGGAAGATTACGTAGTCTTGAATTAAAAAAGGAATTTTGAAGGAGTAAACACGAAAATGAAGGAGTTTGAAGGGCCCTTCAAAAAAATTTCCTAAATGAAGGAGTATTGGAGGAGTTTTGAAGGAGCGTACGACTCCTGATATCCATTATTGATTCTAGTGTAAAATACTTTAAGTTACAGGGCCAAAATCATCTGGAATTATTAGTTCTTTTTATTACATTAACAAGAATTAATATTAGTCTTTTTTTTAACCGACCCTGACTGCCTATCTCGTATTAAGATCTACCTCTCACAGATCAGAACACATATAAAAGTAAAAAAAAAATTAACATTTTTTCTAGATAACATAAGAAAACATGGAAAAGGAAAAACAATCAAAACTACTAAAATTTGCTACTAACAAAATAGAGAAAAAATTTAAAAGCCATTTAAAAGTATTTCTTAAGTACTAAAATGAATCAAAAGTATTTTATTTGTTGACAAATTGATATTGGCAACAGAATTTTTTAAAATCATTGAGCTTTTCTGCTCTTGTGTGCAAACAACTAAATCATTACCAATCACTTGATGAAAGCAGGGCAGCAGAGTCAGAGGGAAAATGACCTACTCCAAGAATTTTGGAATTTGTAACTCCGACTTCACAAACACTGCCAGAGTTGCGAACTATGAGGGAAAATGAACCCTCTACTACCGACTCTGACTCTTTTACCCCAAAATCAGTCCGCATCCCACTCTGCAGCCTTGCAATAAAGACTAAGAATTGTATTTAAAATATGCTGAAAGAAATAACAATCCATCTTCTATATAACTTGGAAATTACAAACTAATTCCATGAGACACATAAAAAGTTGTTCTTTTGAATGGTGCTAATATTTTAAACCAGTGGTACCCGCACAGCTTTGCCCGTAATAGAAAATCAAAAGGTCATTTGGTTTGCGAGTATATTTTACAAATAATGGATGATGAATTTCTCGCCAATTAGCTATGTTCATTCGCTCTTCCCACGTTACGGTTCCACGTCATGATAATTTCGTAATTTACTCGTCCATCTTATGATAATTTTGTTCTGGAAAATGTTCTTAAAATTGAAATAGCAAAAGAACAAAATCGAAATTTTCGAAAAATAGCTTCGAGGTGCAGACCCCCATGCTATAAAACTAACTTTGTACCAAATTTCATGAAAATCGGCCGAACGGTCTATGCACGCCACAGAGATCCGGACAGAAATCCATACAGACTTTCAGCTTTATTATTAGTAGAGATGAGACATATGAGTATGTTTTCACTACCAAAATAATAAAAATTTCTCAATTTTGCAGTTTTTAACCAATATCTATAGTAGCTAAGGTGTTAGGAAGATGAAATCTCGCTAAGAACACAAAATCAAGTCACCTTTTGAATAAAAAATATTATCAAAATCGGTTGATCCGTTTAGCAGTTATGGAGCCACAGACAAACATACAGACACAAACATCAAACTTATAACCCTCTTCTCTGCTGGTTGCGGGTAAAAAATGAAGTCAGGGCCGCCAAGAGTATATGTTAGCTCAGGCAGAAACTAAGAGCCTGACCTTTAGAGGGGTCCTGTCTCAGAACTGAAGAAATACAGAGTACAATCGGCATAATTAGAGGGAGCCCAGGAACAAAACCAACATTGGGCCACAATTTAGGAGAAAAAGCCTAACCTTGGCTCTCAGTGACCCTGAATTAAGTTCCTAACAAAACTACAAAGGAACACTTACTTTGAAAAGGGATGATTTATATACCGGAAAGTCTGTTAAATTTGACACAGGAAGAAGCAATTTATTAACAGGTAGATTGTCCTTGATGAGTTCATTTACATTATCTTCCACTCTTTTCAGTTGATCATCAGATACAGGATGCTAAAGTGTTAAAGAAACAAATAATGTTGTTAGTAACTGTTTGTACAATCAACTCAGACTTGCACTAAACATAAATCTCTGGGAGGGTAAAAATACTCATTTAAGCAAATGAAATTCCATATGTTACTGAATGATTGAAAAATAAAATATGTGCGTGGATACATTGCCACATCTATTGAGAAGATACATTAGCCATTATTTGAAAAAATATATATATTTAAAAATGGTTGCAATCCTGGTCACAGAAACAGCATGGGGCTCTGACATGGGTTGTAGAGTCTTGGGAAAGACTACAGACTATTTTTTTATTGGGTGGAGAAAAAAACCTTAAGTTTTTAAAGAAAAAAATCTCCAGTAAATGAAGAGTTGCATTATATTTTCTTGGACATAATCCACAGACGGCACATACATACTGCGTCGCAGAACGCAGACTGTTGATTTTTTTCTCTCTCTCTTTTTCCAGGGACTATTGCAAATTGCAAAAGTGTTTCACTGCCTCCAATTTTCCAAATCATCAGCCAAAAAAATAAATAAATAAATAAAAATTTGCCGAATAAGAAAAAGTTTAATTAGGTCACAGAGACCTCCCATCGGGGCACACCTGGGTTAACTATATTACACTCATAATTTGATTTAATCACCCTGCAGCTGAGCATAAGTTAAACACAAGGGCAAATCAAAGTCTTTGCACCTATTTTTTATTTGCCAAAAACAGGTGAATACAGGTATTTACAAATATACACACGGTGTACTACGTACCTTACATTATTTCTCCACATAGTCACCACACTGTTGTATTCTAATCATATATTCAAATAGGTAAATCATTTCAGCATAATGATGCAATCTCGAAAGGTCAAGACCACTCTGACGTCATACTTATCCTTCCCACAATACCCTTCTTCCTCCCTTCACTAGTTTGTCTTCTTTGTTCTCTCGATGTAGTGTTAGTGTATCCGTTTTGTGCCGTATGAATATATTTTGTAATATGTATAGACATTTAGTTTTAGTCATTCCTTATTAAATCTTTACGTATTCTTTGTCTACTCGTCTATTGACTGTTAACAAGTTCTTCATGCGTTCAGAAACTGAACTTTTACACCGCTGCCTATTGAGAAGAGAACAGGTTAGCCAACCTTTACTTACAACACACACCAGACATTTGTCTTATTGCAGCACTAAATTAGAGATCCCCCTGTGGTAAATTCTTCTGGCTGCCTGTGGAACCACTGTCGGACAGCGTTCTTGGCTTCTTATTCACATGTGAATATCTGTCCTGCCAGAAACTTCTTCAGGGGAATGAACACGTGAAGATCACTAGGGCAAGGACTGAACTGAAGGTACATTTCCCTGTGAATTGCTATTGGGGGGGGGGGAGGCTCCTTTGCTCCATAAAAAACGGATAACACTTGGCTGCTCATAAGCTGTGGACATCTGAAAAGCAACCGTCATCTTAAATGACTGATAGCAGCTCCGCTCTTGCGAGCAAAAAGCAGGTAGGGCTGTTACTGTTCAAGGAACTGTCACTGCTGGGAATGTATATGTTTGCTTTGTTTTCACAGCTGTGTTTTGGCTAAAAAAATAGGTGCAAAGACTTTTTGATTTGCACTCGCAGACAACATATCTTGTTAAATGGATGACATATCTTGCTAAGCATTTTGAGTGGCTAATCATCTATCAATGCAGGATATGATAATCTTTGTTATTTAAAATGTTGTTCAATAATTAAAAGCCTACAGTAGAGTTAAAAATCCAAGGTAATTGGGGCTCACGTCATCTTGGATTACTGATCTTCTGAAAAATTCTTAGCAATTATAATTTTGTACTATTTGGACGGCATAAGGACTTGCACCTTTTACATAACCGTGCAATAAAAAGGATGTTTTGTCTTCACAAAAAATTTATCATTCGAATTTTATCAAAAATTGTTATTTTAATTACTACTAAATGAGTTTTGATTCGATTTTTTTTTTCATTACATTTAAACAAATTTTGTGTGTAAACATGTAGACAACTATAAAAATGAATTTTGATTTTGCCCCGAATCCATTCTAATAAGTTTTGTGGAGAATGTATATAAGTACCTCATATTACACAAAAACGATTAGTCATTAAAGGTTAAAATTTCGTATAATGTGACTTTAGCACAGATCCGGATTTAGGGGAGGGCTTGCGGGGCTACTGCCCTGGGGCCTCCACAATAAAAATTTTACAAAATATCCTAACTTTCACAGGTCGAAAATATTGGATATATATATCAAAGTATCGGATATTTTCGAAAGTATGATTATCTTTTGAACCCTGATTAGGGGCCTCTACTCCTTTGTTGCCCCAGGGCCTCCACACTTCCAAATTCGGCCCTGCTTGAATGGCTTCAAGTTGTGCACTTCCCTGGTTGATAACAACCGGATAATCTAAAAGAGCTGTACATTTGTTCTTTGTGTCAAAACAGTTTTGATTTTAAATCTTTTTTTATATCGAACTAACTGCATTGCCCGGTTTTGCATGGTCTACCTCGAAAATAAACGTTCTGTCCAGTGACACATGTTCAACAATCAGGCTTCAATTAGAGAAAAAAATTATTGTGAATTTCCTGTCAGAGTAATCATTCTTAAAGAAAGAAAACATGAAATCAAAAATTCCCAAATAAATTAAACGCATCACCTAAAATCCAAAAGAAAAAAAGATAAATCGCCAAATAATAATCAAAAGGGAAAATTTTTATATCAAAACAAAAGCAAAACTTTATTTAGTCACAGTAGAGAAAAAAACTTGGCAACCTGCTGAATTGTTTTCACGCTAATTTAAAATGAGATCACTAAATTTTCATAATAAAATTTCTATTCAACTGGGTTTAATGATGCTTTTTAATTTTTTCCACCTGATTTTACAGACTTTTTTTTTTTGCAATTCGAAGGAAAGGAATGAACCTTATGGGTATTTTTGCGTGCTTTCAAATGGCGCCAAAATCGAACTGATTGGATAATTATTTTGGGTAGAAAGAGCCATTTAATGCCATTTTCGAGCTTTAAAATTAAAATTCGAACGGCTTAGTACTTTTTGGGGGGGTTGAACCCCTTCCCCTTCCCACGTTCTTTTTCGGATGCCCAAGAACCTCCCTACCAAATCTGGTGGAGATCCGACGTTAACAGTGGATTTGTACAGGGAACATACACACACGCACACATATAAGTAATCTCTGTTTTATTTATATACATTTCAGTAAAACCCCTTCTAACGGACACCCCTCTTATGCAGACAATTTTTAATTCCTCAATTTCAAAGCAAATAACATTATTAAAACCCTATCCTGCGGACGCTCCTCTATTGTGGACAAAAAAATTTGTCCCATTAGTGTTCGCATTTAATGGATTTTAAAATATTATGTTCTAAGTGTCTATTAACCATTTCAAATAGTCAATGAATATTTCAAACCACTTGGCAAATTTTGTTTAAATTGCCTTCTCAACACCATCATTGATGCTCAATACACTTTTTTACTACTCTATTGCATGTAGTAAAGAGGTTTTGCAATAGCAAAATATTTCCAGTTTCAGATTTTAATGCAAATTATTCTTGAACTGTTAAAAATAGACGATGAAACATGAGTAAAATACCTCAAATCAAACGGAACCTCAAACTTTTGTTACTCGGCTGCAAGGGCGCCCATAGAGGGGGGCTCGAGTCCCCCCCTTGGAAATTAGAACTTCCTTACTTTTAGTACTATTTTCTTGGCAAAAATATAGAAATATTTCTTCTCCAGCCATTAATGAATAAATAATTAAAAATGTCAAATTTTAATGACTCTAATCTGTCCTGAAATCTGCCTCCATGGGGAAAATATCCTGCTAAACTATGGTTAAAATTTCTGAGCCCCCCCCCCTTACAATTTTGCATATGGGCGCCCATGCCCGACTGTACATTATAAGTACTAATAAATGATTTATTTACTTTTTCTATGATTGATACATTTCATAGTTCAACGTAACAATAAAGTTAATTTTTAAAATAATTAACATTCAAGCATGAAAGGTATTTTGCAAAACAAATAAAACAATGGAAAATATTACCTTACTAGAAAAAACTAGTTTCATAGCTCTGGAACTAGCAAAAGCAGAAAGTGGGCAAACGTAGGGTAGTTCCTTTTTTAATGAAGAATTCAGCAAATGGATAGCAGTATGATTCTGGGAAGCAGCTAATCGACTTGCCTGCATTTTGAAAAGAAGAAAAAAGAAACTAGTAATTTGTAACTCAAAATATATATATACATAATAAATTAATGAAAAATTCAAAACATAAAATGGACAGGGTTTGCACTCACTTGCAGAAATGAAATTCCCCTGACTTTTCTAGGTTTTTAAAAAGGAATCGGGTCATTTCCAAAAATTTTAAAAGTATTTTTTTCTGAAAGAGCATACTTAAAAACATGGGATCAGACCATTTTTTAAATAATTTATTTAAGTTTAATATTTTTAAAAAATTACTTAAATCGTTGCTCTTTTATTTGTTATGCTTCTGTCGTGTGACATCACAAATGATGAAATGATATTCTGTGTTGCCACTCACAGAACTAAATATTTAATTCACATCTTTACTCACGTATATTGGCAACGATATGGTTGATAGAAGGCGTAGAGTGCAATTTTAATTATCTGCTTGATTATCATAACGTGGAAACGTAGTAGAAAGATGCGCCAAATTTCATCATTTGTGACGTCATAAAGACCACGCCTTGTTTGCGAAATCGGACAGTATAAAAAATCAATTAAACAAAAACTGTTGGGAAAATCAAAATATTTTCTGGGTTCATGTAATTTTTTTTTTTGCTCATTCCACACATTTCAATGACTAAAGGTAGTACTTTTGACTTTGGATAAGTACTCATGTCATGTGAGAATACTTATATTACTTCTAGTTTAAACACACAGTGGTTAAGAATATAATTTATTGCAGCAGTTGAGGAGGGCAACAAATAATTTTTTTCCAGGTCTATTTTTCTAATTTTCCAGGTTTTTGACAAAACTAATGATTTTTCCAGACTTTTTTGAAAAAAATAATTTCTTCTCACTATTCCAGGCTCTCCCTGACCTGTAGCAACCCTGAGAATGAATTAAGTAAATTAAGTAGAATAAATCTATTTTTCTTACTCTGATTGCATAAAAGCAAAAGAATTGAAGGGCTACGGGAAAGAACGATCAAAGTTCAATTTTCTAAAAAACTCTGGTTAACCTATGGGAACACGTAGATTATTACAGACAGTATTCAAGAGAAATATTATTCGGGCAAGAATCATCATAGTGAGTGAGTTTTAACAGGGAAGAATGAGGCTAACTTGGAAACGATTCGAGACTTCAAGCTCAAAAACTTAATGAGGGAAATTTGAGCATGGTGGACTATGATCATTCTTCCCCGTGGCCCCCTTCAATAAACGATAAACAAAATGAATAAACTCTGTTGAATCATATAACGTAACTTTTTAGGCAAATCTTTATGAATCAAATTCATGAAGGTTTACTGCTTTCAGCTCTGTTATGGCTATTCTAGACTAATGATTTAAAACAAAGGTGAAGCCACACACATAATGAACTTTACAAGAGGAGTTGCACCTCGCTTGGCGACTCTTGCTGATGTGCTACATTAATTTTAGCAACCAGTGTGAAGGCAATCTCAGCTTATACGAAAGGTTTACTGCCATACAGCTATTCAATAGTGATGATTCTAAACAAAGGTGAAACTGCAATCTCTGTAGGCCATAATAAGTTGTTTGGTGTTTGCTTGCTGTAGCTTTAACATGAATATGATATTGAAATTATTGCATGAAGAATAAAAGTTCCCAGTAACGGTCGACTCTTGATTAACTCAGATTGGATTATCCGGGTAGTGAATTATTCAAGAAGCCCTCAAAAAATTTTACTAAATTATTTAGAACGAGAAGAAGATAACACACTTGCTGAAAAAATGCTAAGAAAGTTACGGAGAAGTACAGTGGATTCCCTCTATCTGAACACTCTGATATTCTGAACACATTTTGATGGTCCCGGCAAAACTCCATAAACTTAACATAGGCTGACCTCTCTGTACTCTGAACACCCTTTAATATGAACACCCTAGTACTATGAATGCTATTTTCAATCCCCTTCAATTATTACCTCTCTATATACCAGAGTTGGCAAAAACCTGTTTTTTTTTTTTTTTTTTTAATCCATGGACCCAGGGTTTTTTTAAATAAAACCCAAAAAAGCCAACTACAGCTGGGTTTTTAAAAAGAAATGTGGTTTTTTTGTCTTTTTTTAGGAAAAATGTGGGGTACTTGTAGCAAGCATATTGTAACGTAAGTATATGTACAAAGCACAAAAATTGTCTTGATGTCTTGGGGGAGGGGAAAAAGCTGGAAAATTCAGCGTTTTCTGAAGAAAAGTATAGAAGACGACAAAACCCAAGAATGGTGAAGTTTCAGATTTTTTAGTTTCCATGATTACCAACAGTTAAAGCAAAGTTACTTCTCAAGTGATAAAATCTATTTTTGATTTGTTCGTTTTTAATTACTACATTTTTTTTTTTTTTTTGCATTTTACTTTATTGTATTTCATTTTGTTATGCAAAAGTACTGTAGAAACTCAAGTAGTTTAACTCCCTTTTTACTGAATTCCAGCTTAATCAAGACATTTCTTTGAATTTTATGTTGTCTGTTTTTCTATTTCTGTGTACAGAGTAAGAAATATTACACTTTTTCATAAGATAATGAAAATACTGTATATCCTGTTCTGTTTTCTGTCCGACCATTTGTAACACCTGTTAATTTCTAAAAAAATATATCTCGTTTATTCAAGATTTGTGACGTGTTGGTTTGCAGAAAATAATTCAAATGAAAGCCTTTTAGCTAAAGTAGTTTCCTCTGCACAATCTACAAATATTGAGAAAATCAGACGTGACAGGACTTAGTCAAGATAGTTTGAGTTATTTATTGACCAGTTAAAGAAAAAAGTTAAATATGTTTATTTAAAATCTTTGAAGTTTTTTTTTAAATGCCATGTTAAGAAATACTATTAAAGTTCAAAATTCATTCTTTATGTCCATTGTCTGTGGTGAAGAACAAATAAAAAAGAAGTTTACATTGTGAAAGCATTTAAATTATTTATTTTTTTTTTTAAGTTCTCAGAAAATTTTTAAGAAAAACCCCAAAAAAGGACTAAATAATGGAATTTTTAAGCAGGTTTTTTCAAAAAAACCCATTAGTCCAACCTGATTGAGTCCAATCCGGCCAACCCTGCTATATAAGTTTAAAATACATTCACGATTTTATCATTGATTGAATGGCACTAAAAAGGAAATGGAAGAAGAAAAATTATCTTCCTGGATATTACTGCATCACATGAAATCATTTAGCTGAGCAATATGAGCCTGAAATTTCTGCCACGGAACTATATTTCAAGAATCCAACCATTGTATCAAGTTGTTTTTAAGCCCTTTAAAGTATGATTACCTTTAAGCAAAATGCGGCTAAGAATCACCTGAAAACATTTTCACTTGGATGATATCACATACTTCACATGAGAATACACAATGCAAAAACAGAAAAAGAATTAATTTGAATTTTGACACCTTGAATTCAAATTATGTTTTTCGCAATCATGAGTGTGTGTATGTAGGCGTGTGTGTTTGTGTGTGGGGGTATGTGTGTCTGTGTGTAGGGGGTATGTGTATGTGTGTAGGCATGTGTGTTTGTGTCTGTGTGCAGGTATGAGTGTGTGAGTAGTTGTGTGTATGAATGTGTGTGTGTGGGGGGGGGGGTATGTGTATGTAGACATATGTGTTTGTGTCTGTGTGCAGGCATGAATGTGTGGGTAATTGTGTGTATGTGTAGGTGTGTTAAGTGTGTGTACGTGTATGTGTGCGTGCATGTGTAGTTGTGTATTTATGCACTTGTGTGTAGGACATGGGATGCAACCTGGAGAGGGCTTTCGCTATAGGAGAAGCATCGTGAGGTCGGTCGACGGTGATGGTGCGGAGGGTGGCGGGGGGGGGGGGGGGGGGAATAAAATCATAGGAATTCAAAACAGTCAAGTGAGAACAATAAGCAAATGTGATCGCTCAATAAAAAATAACTTTTTTTTTCAGGTATTGTACAGATAGCTGTAAATTTTATTATCGAATATTACGTTAACCTATTTAAACTAAAAATTAAACAAATAAATGCAAGAGTTCAGATCCTACCCAGTTGAATTTAACATCGCACTCAAGCCATCAATCCAAAATTCAACACCTCTACATCAGTTACTTGTATAGCTCACTGGAGCGGGCAAAGTACAGTAAAACTCCTCTAATGCGGATACTAACGGGACAAATTATTTTGTCCTTAATAGAGGAGTGTCCGCAGGACAGGGGTTTAGCAATGTTACTTGCCCTGGACTCGGGGAATTAAAAATTGTCTGCATAAGAGGAACGTCCGGAGTTGAGGGGTCGTTCGTTAGGAGGGGTTTTACTATACTGAACATAGTCCATTAATGCAATAGAATACATATACATGCATTATCCAGTCCCCCTCCTAATCTGAAAAATTTTGTTCGGTCCCATGTGTGTTCAGAATAGAGAGATAACAAAAAGGCAAAAACAAACAAGTATAATTTCATTTTCCCAAAACAATAAAGTAAACTAAGTTTATATCATCCAGTAGCAAATTTAGATAAGCATTAAGATGTCTCATGTTTTAAAAAATAATTATTTCATATAATTCAATATTAATTCAGGCCCTATTCAGGGCTAGAAAAATCTTTAAAATTTTACACGCCCTGCCGAGCATGTTTGTTTAAAAGATACATGCCCGAATTTTTACATACCCAGTTTTCCTTATTGTATCAATAAAAGCATTTGAATTTGTCGTACAGCATTAATCAGACGAATTATTTTTATATAAATCATTAAAAAAAAGTCTGAATAAACTGTACATAATAAGTCGTTAAATGTAACAAAATTTAAGTTATATAATGGGAAGGATAGCTTACAGGCAAACCAGAAACAGCAAACCATATTAGCAGTAGGGCTTGAAACAAATTTTGAGCTCCAAGTAAGGATACGGAAATTTTTCAATAAAATACGAAATAATAAAGTTTCAGCAAAAAATATTTGATCAAAAAATTACATGTCCGGCCAGGCATGTAAGGGTTTAAGATTCATGACCTTGGCATGTCAGGCAGTATAATTTTCGAGCCCTGGCCCTATTATACAATTTTACATGATATCATTCTTCAAAAATGTTCAATCAAAATTTGCATGAATTGGACTATAAATGGATATTTACTCATCCAGTCCAAGGCATTTCCAACCATTCCCATTAATTGGGCAGTCTTCTGTAGTTGTTTTAGTCACTTATATTGGTTTACTTATGGCAAAACAAAAGGAATTAATCAATTTTCAACATAATAGCAAATGCTTCAATACCGAAATATTACCTCATTCACTTGTAAATTTACTAATTGCATCGGCATTATGTTTCCATTTTCAACAAATCCTCTGTGGAAAACATAGTCTTGAAACTTAAATGTATTATTCACTTTAAATACAAAGTCCTGAAAAAGACCACAAAGCTTGCTGAGCCACAATAACTCATAGCTAAATATAACGAACAACACTTAAAATATGCACAGACAGAATAATTTATAATATTGAACTAATATAGAATTGGCACTGACCAGACGAGTGTCCGAAGCAATGGTTTGGTTCAACTCAAAGATTGAAGGCAATGCATGGTATATTCAGCACATTAATTTACTGACTTAATTAGTAGTTTCAAATGTATGTTTAATTTGAAGATATACTGGCAATTTATAATTTTGGTAGAATACTTATTATTACTGTATTTTAACTCCATCAGTTATTTTCACCTCAGAAATAAAGACTGTCACGTGTATCACATTGATAAGGTCTGTCACGGAGCATCTTTCCATTAATGTAGGCCTAACAGATACATTTCTCATGGAATTTTTTTTTCTTCATTGCTACAATCTGCACATATTAAGCATATGAAAACATGTTCACTTTTTTTTACATTAATTTACATCCTTGAAATTCAAGTTCACAAAGGTGAGAAGTTAGAATAACCACTCTAAATTTTTAAAGCAAAATCTATCTTCTTCTTTTTAGACAAAAATCTCACGACTTCAACTATGGGTGAAAATAAACAAGGTGGGGCTCCCTTGTATCATGAAAAATAGAATTTGATGTCATTTCTGCAACCTGTTAATGAGGAATGGCATTTTGCGTTTAGGTAACAGAAGTGAGAATTTATTGTGTGACATGACTCTTTGTCCTTTTAAAACAAACTAAAACACAATATTAAAATATTAAATATACTTAAACAATTAGTATTTGAGACACTTGTGAAAGGAACAATACATAAATGAGTACATATTTTTAGTTAAACGAGTTATTAAGCAACATAAACAGTCACGCAAGGTGTGTGATATGCCACGGAGGTGAGAATTCACATGTTATGAACCAAAAATATACTAAAATAAAAATTATTATTAAAAAATTGTTGGCAAGTTTAAATAGATATAGTTTTGATGAAATTAAAAATCATTGTTAAATGAATTGTTCTTTAAAGTTTTTACTATAAAGAGAGTGAGTGTGACCGAAAAGTTACACTTTTTGAAGAATGACCCATACATTTTTTAACTTTCCTAGCTTCTGGCAATATTTTAAGCTATATTAAGCCTTCTTTCACCCTTGCACTCTTTTCAATATTCAGCGGCTAATTCAGATGAGAAAGACAAGAAATCCGATTTATGAATTGTCTGTTCTTCCTTTCTGGAAAATGGGCTTAAACTTAAAATTTAATTCATTTCACACCTCTAAATTTAACGCAGCATATGTTAAAAAATCATTTGCAAAAAAAAAAGGTAAATAGCAAAATGTATTCACATCAATAAATATAGTTCCTTTATCACCCTCTTGATCATCTTCTTCTGCATAAAAGTTTGTTTTGTCTGTAACTAGTAGATACTCTAGTCCACGGCAAACAGAATTTACAACATCATTGTCCCGGATAATGGCGCAGATATTTGCCGTGATTGGTGTGACTTTTCCTGAGCAAAAATATATAAAAAAAACATAAATCCAAGTTTATTACCTGTTAAAAAAGGCATTGTAGGTAAAATAATTCACTCCATAACTGTAATATTTCTTTCCAAATTACGGTGAAAGCACTTATTTTTGAGAGCCGTAATTTTTGCAAAAGTGAAGATGTCAGTGAGTTTGCTAATTTTATATAAACATCGCCGAAATTTGAAATACCTGCGAAATTTTTTTAGATTTTGACGAATTCAAGAAAATGAAAGTTTTGCAAAAATAAATGCTTTTACAGTATTAAATTCCACATTAAACAATTTTAATGTTTTAAGAAAAAAATGTCATTGTGTAACTTGCAAAAAAATACATTTCAACTCCACATGGAGTATAATACATGCATACTTATTATATTAGTTATTAACTTTCCCTAATTCAAGGACAGTAAATAAAAAATACCATTACTACAGTAACCAACCATATTAATATGCATCCATAATAATACTATAAAGAGTTCACGATACAACTTCAAACTTTCTTGAAATGATGACACAGTTCTTGAGAAAACACAGGAGATTTATTTACACTATGTACAGGAAAGATCATTAACAACAGCTAAATTCACCATAGCAATTAGGCAAACATCAATTAACACTGTTTACTCAACAATAGCACACGTATTTACATTCAAATACGCAAAACACAGAGAAATGCCTCACAATAAACAGAGCTAATACATTCTCAGTACAACTTCTCAATCGAGACTGACTTTTTATCATGCGGCACGGCTATTTATAGACATCGAAAGAGAACTTCTCAACTATTCCAGAAAATCCTACACCGTCCTACAAATTTCTTATTTCTTTCCATTCACAAATTTTATCATTCAAAAATGAGGGGACCCTATACTACAGCCAAATGTACGAGGGTTCTATATTCATTACAAGAAACTATTTACAGGTTACGTTATACTACAATAATTTTAGATAAAAGATAATTTAATAAACGCCAAATTTAGCTAGATTACGACAAATTAATCACAAAAATAATTACTATTTACAGAATTTGTAACAATACTTTTTTGAACTACATGCAACAAATGCATTGTCAATACATTAACACAGACTAATAATTAATACATTAACCATCAATCATAGAAAATTCAAGAATAATTAGGACTACATACCCACACAGCAATCATATTTATACTCATCCCTGGTAGTTGCCACATTTTTGGACTTTAAATGTTCAATGACATTATCAATTTTTGCCTTCCATTCACCAGAAGTATCTGAGGTATTTTCATCCTAAAAAGGCATAAAGGATTAAAATGAATGATGAAAAAGTAAGTGTAATAACTTAAGGTCTCAAATAAAAACAGAATATATAAATAAAAAAGAATAATTAATTTGAATTTAGACATCTGGAATTCAAATTATGTTTTTTGCAATCACGTGTGTGTGTGTTTACGTGTGTGGGGGGGGGGGGTATGTGTATGTGTGTGTAGGTGTGTGTGTTTATGTGTGTGTAGGTGTGTGTGTTTTATGTGTGTGGGGGGGTATGTGTATGTAGCCATGTGTGTTTGTGTCTGTGTGCAGGTATGAGTGTGTGGGTAGTTGTGTGCATGAGTGTTTGTACGTGGGGGGGGGGGGGAATGTGTATGTGTGTGTAGGCATATGTGTTTGTTTCTGTGTGCAGGCATGAGTGTGTGGGTATTGTTGTGTGTGTATGTGTAGGTGTCTGTATGTATGCATGTGTGTGTAAGTGCGTGTATGTATGCGTGTAAGTGTAGGATATTGACGCAACCTGGAGACAGTTTTCGCTATAGGAGCAGCATCGTGAGGAGCCCATTGACAGTGATGCTGCAGAGGGTGCTGGTGGGAAAATGAAATCATCGGACATCAAAACAGTCAAATGAAAGCAATAAGCAATGGTGATTGCTCAAAAATCTTTCATTCGAGAGAAAATTGTGTTGTTGAAATGTTCAATGTTTCAAGCAATAAATGCAAAACTGACAACCAGCAACACGTTTTGGGCCCAACTAGGGTGGTCCTAGTCAATTTCTTAATCCCTAATGAAGATCAAGAGCCTTCTTACAACTATTCAACTAATTGCAAATAACAACTGCGTTTGATGAATTATTTCAAATGCCTACAACCCCGCTGAAGTAGTTATTTTAACCGACTTCAAGATTAGCTAGGGATTTGCAAAGCTTAAAATAATGATTCTTGGTTTTACAATCTGTGCAGAAATTCAGCGCACACGTCACCATTTTAATGAACTAGAAATTAGAAAGCTCATTTATTAGCCTTTCCAATAAGTTAATATCTAAGATAAGGAGACCAAAACTAAACAACAATAAATATCGAGTCAAAATAAGTTTAATATTGGAAATTCTCCCCCCCCCCCACAAGCTTTTGAAAAATATATTTTTTTCATGACAAAACAAAATTATAATTAAAAGTAATATAATTCACTTAATCTTTTCAATTATAATTAAAAAATGTGTTAAATGTGTTGCTTCATTCATTGAAATTTTTTAAATCAATTTTATAACCAAAATGAAATTCAAAACAAGTTTTTAATTTTAATTCATACCATATTTTTTTCAGTCATTGTAAGACTATTCAACGCATCAACCAACTTAAGTTTGAGTTCTTTCAAAGCGTCTTCACAGTTCTGAAGCTTTAACAGAGGCACATCATATCTTCCTTGGAATTCCTACAGTCCAAAAAAAAAAAATAAATAAATAAAACTACATAGGTGTTTCGCATTTCCAAATAATTGTCTCCTGTTGATGTTTTGTTTTGCTATGACTCATTTTGACTGTGTCTAGCAAAACAAACACACTTTTGCTATGTGACAAAGCGAAAGTGATTCATATCAAAACAAAACATCAGAGGCTTGAAAAATCTTAGTATAAAATGTAATTCATAGAAAAATTGCCAAAACAGAATTTCACCAAATTTCTACAAAATGGAAACAATGTAAATTGTGAAACACTGGTGAAGCAATTTAAGTGACTGTGTTATTACACTTTGTAATGATTAAACAGAAAGAAAAATCTTCAGATGATTAAGAGTATGTTTCAAATTTTTTACTATTATCAGTTCAGTATTACAAATTAGGTATTGAGCATAAAAATGAATTCCAAAATAGATCATTAAGATTTTTTTAACCACAGACAATTAAATCTCTCCACTTATCAGGGTGAAAAAATAAGAAAAATAGTTCTGAATTAGAATACTCATCTTTAAACTAAATTGATTACAATAGGAACTGTTGTTGATTACAATAGGAACTGTTGTAAGGGGGAAGGAGAGGACACTATCATATGATACAATAAATTTTAAGATGTCATACACTAAAAACTAAACTAACAACTCAAAAATACAGTGGGTGGCCAAATTATTAGGGACACTTCTCAAATTCTCTTATTTTCAAGTTTAGACTCACTTTTTGAAGAAATAAACCATGAACCGCATTTTTTTTTTCAAATTCTAAATTGTTAATGGCATCATTATTATTATTTTTTAGAAGTGGCAACACTACCAGTCTATGCTATTTTCCGGATATTTGAGGTTATTCCAGTCTTAGTCTCTAATGAGAAAAAACTGCTGTGTGTGTTGTCGTGAGGTTATGTTAGCTATTATAGAATTATTTCTTCGAAAGTTATGGTTCTATAGTTATTGCGTAATTAACATTTATTAATAAAGCAATGTTACTACAATTTGCAATAAAATTTCAATACAGTAAAACCACTCCTAATGGACACCCCTCTTATGCGGGCAATTTTTAATTCCCCAGTTCGACTGCAAAACCCGTCCTGCGGACACCTCTCTATTACGAACAAAAAAATTTGTCCCATTAGTGTCCGCATTAGAGGGATTTTAATGTATTTGATTCATATTGTTACTTGATAGTGTCAAAAAACTTTTTTTTTAAGAATGGACAAGGCTTTAAACATGTTCCCTGGAAAGTGTGGTGAAGTAGCATTGCTACTTCCCTCCACACATACTCAGAGAGTTATTGCAAATATAACAGATGTTTTAAGGCCAATAGTTGGATATATCAAAATTAAAATTGCTCAAAACAGGCCACTGGAAGTGGATCACTTAGGAAAATGTGGCAGAAAACACATCATCAGTGCTCGAACCGGTCACAGATAGTGATATTTCCCTCATAAATCACAAAAGGAGTGTAGTCTGTCTTACTTATGAATGAACAGGGCATTGAAATTTCCACCAGGACTATCCGGAGGTGATTGCTCGAAGAGAAAAAAAACTAACGCCGCACCGAGGCTGAGAAAAAGCTTATACAGTTGGCAAAACAATAAAAATAATGACTGTTGAGGGCAGACATTGTGTAAGTGCTATTTGTAAGTAGTGTTATTAACAAATAATGTTATTATTTTGATTAGTTTAATGCTTTATAGGTATGCTTCTCCGACGACTCCACCTTTAGCATTTTGGTTGAAAAAAGTTTCTTTTCCCTCTAGGCAGTGTGTGACGCCACCTGGGGAAGCTATTCCATTAAGAATGTTTTTTTAGTGAGTGTTAAATATCCGATAAAGCACATATCCCTCATTCTAAGCCGGTACAAAGAGCAGTGATGCATTTTCTGTCACATTTGTCAACGCAATCTGCTTTCAGTGACTTGTTTTGGTCAATTTTAAGCTTTTGTGCGTGCAACTACCGACTTAGAAACACCTGTTAAATTTGCAATAGCTTTCTAGAAATATAAGGCGAGGAGTAGCAATGCTTTTTTTTCCGTACATTTTCTAGGGGATGTGTCTGAAGCCTTGCCCATTCTTAAAAAAAAAAAAAAAAAACAGTTTTGACAATATCAAACAATAATATAAATCAAATATTGAAAAATGTAGCAACATTGCTTTATTAATAAGTATTACTTACGTATTAACTATAGCAGACACCAAAACTTTTGAAGAAATAATTCTAGAATACTTAATATAACCTTGCGACATCAGCAGTTTTTTTTCAATAGAGACTAAAACTGGAATAACCTCAAATATTTGTAAACTGATGCAATCTCGTATTGTTGCCACTTCTATAAAACAGTAATAACAGTGGTTGGAAAAACTATTTTTTTTGTAGCGAACTACAGCTACAACTACTTTAGTACAAATGTAGTTAACTACCACTACAACTACTTTTTTCAAAAAGTAGCAACTACAAACTACTTTTGAAATGTAGTCACTACTTCGCTACATTTTAAAAAAATAAATAAATAAAAAGCATACACATACACAGTTTGAAGATTGAATGAAAATGGTTTAGATTAATATATTGGTTCATTTGAACATGGAAATATTACTAAAAATTATTATTCTTTCTTTCCTTTACAGAGCCAATTCTTCAATTCAAACATTTTTTTACGATTTTTGCGATTATTCCCTGCAAGAAAGGATTTAAAAGTGGAAGGAATTCAATTTTCAAATTTTTAATCCTTTAATGACAGTAAATATTTGATTCAAGAAGTGCAACTCGGCTATTTGAAAATTGATAGCCAAAAATGTCTATTTGAGAAATATTCTCAACAATTCATTTTGAAAGCTAAGTGAAAACTAAGTGTAAATGTTTTTACTCACTTGTATTTCTTTAATAATGAAAAGGCAGTTAATCTTGTGGCTTAAAGTACGCTTGTTTCAATTCGCGTACGGGAGAATCAACCTGTAAACATCAGAACGACTTTGAACGACGTGTTTCGTCAGGAAGAAGGATGTGACGTCAGTCCGCGGCAAATCGAATGTTCTGGAAGCATCCAGACTGAGCTCTTACGTAGGCATATCCGGCGTGACGTGCATTGAGTGCGCTGTATTATATAAGCAGGGGGAAATGAGAAGGAAATCACTTCTTCTGCTCGCGTTTCTCATTTTCGACTGACGATAGTCGGATCTTTGAGAGGATCGTTCGCAGTTGGGGCGACGTCCTGCACTTAGGGGATGGCTTTTAGAATTTCGCCATGAGAGTTAGGGACTTAAAATTTTTGAAACATTTTTAGGATAATTCATGTTAGGGTGTCAAATGTTTTTTTTTTTTGGAGGATGTTCTTTTGGAACATGAAGGATGTTTTTGAGTGTTGAAATTCCTCATACTTGTTTATACCATTTACTCATGTTAAAGTTTGTTTTACAGTTGTTAATTATTGGATTATTATAAATAAAATGATTTAGCCATACAACTTGAATTCTGACATTTCATTCACTTGATAGCTACAGAAATGTGAAACAGAAAGGCATCTGCTAAACTTGGTGTTTACCTTCCTTGCGGGAGTTAGACAAAATTTGTAAGGTCAACAAAAATTTAGATAGATGCAGTCAAAATTTGATAAAAATTTTACATAGACATACATTCATAAAATTGATTTAGATGATCAAAAGCATCTTTTAAATGAAAGGAAAAATTTTTCTCATTATAGGAGTTATTTTTATATTAACTTATATTTTGTAGAATTAATTAATTGATTTTGAGCTTTAAGCTTAGGGGTGGACACCATCTCTTTTCTTACGCCCCTGATAAAATGAAATAAAAGCATTTTTTAGTTTTACCGAATAACCTCAAAAACTTACAACATTTAATAATTGACTTCTATTATTTTAATATATCAACACTCAATCAGTAAAAAAGAGAAAAAAAAAGAAATAGGAAAAATATCCCAAATGGTACTACTATTTTTTTAAATTAAATATTAATAATTTTCTGAAATATGAAACAAAACTAAAAATGCTTACTTTACTTCAATGAGCAATTTTTAAATACCCATTAAAATTATAACTATGCTTCCTTGACGAGGGGCATAATTATGCTTTGCATAGAAAAAACATTAGTTTCAATACCCAATAGGTTGTTGGGGAACTAAGATGTAGTATTTTGGTAACGGAAGGAGATCAAATTGTCTTTTTCCTTAGTAATGGAAAAATTTCATGGTTGAAAAAAAAAAAAAGAAATTTTAAATTACCTACCAAAAGTTTTACTAGACATTCAAAAGATAAAAGTTAACCTAAATATTATATGTTGATAATGAATTTATTGAAATTCTAGTGTGTTACAAAAAAAGAGATTTTTTTGCTCTGTAAAAATATAAAGAGAAAACTTGATTTTGCCCTTTATTATCTGGAAGTCATAAAACTGTTTGGGAAAAACATATTAAGATCCAAGAAGTTCATTTATTTCTGAAGAGAATGGTATATGGCAAGTGACAGAATCTTAAGTTTTAAAATTCATGTGTCATGTCGCCTTTTTCCTGGAATTCACCCATTGTTATGAATCGGCGTAAATATTTCGTTTCACGAATTTTCTGGTCCCCATTAAGGAGCATCGAATGGATTTGGGCTACAACACGATTCGACTAATGCGAAATGACTGTCTTGCGAGTTTTTTTCGAGCAACGAATTTTGCAGCTGACCCCACATAGTACTAATCGAAACATCTGATTGTTAGTGTACAAATCGTCACTTCGCATCTTTTTCATTCTTAATATGAAGTTGATGAGACACAATTTCATAAAAGCAGGCTGTTTATCTTCAGTTTGAAAATGGAAGGAAATACAAAGTTTCTGACAAATGAAAAAATGTACAGATTTTTGATGTGCTTGAACTAAAAGGTGCCTCGAATAAAATTACTGTATCTACTGTGCAGTACTATTGTATTGCTGCATTTTATTATTGCTACATACTATACGTGCCATGCGTACTGTTTCATTTTATGTCATTTTCTTCTATTGCTTTTGTGCATCCAAACAGTATTTTTATTCAATAACACAGCTTTTTTTAATGCAGTAAAATTTCAGCTCTTTATGTTTCAATTCGCTAATGTGAAGTTAAGAAATGGGCTAAAACAGTTTGAAGGGTGTTTTCAAGGGTCTAAAATAATTGCTATGTTCATTAAAAAAATCGTTTAGATGCCCTTTTCCACAACGCGAAATATTAATCTACGCGAGGAGTTTTGGTATGCATCTGTAAATTGAGATTCCACTGCATGTGCGGCATTGACACCGAAAGCTTTTTGCTTAACGGGCAAAGTTTACATGAAATACAAATTTTTCCTTTATCATACGTTTCAATAACACTATAATATTTATTTTTAGCCGGCCAGGGCAGTTCAATATCATTCTCTTCTATAACATTTGCAGTAGCGTCCATATTAGGTGGATATTGGCACAATAATCTCTTTGACATCTAAAATGTTCATACACGGGACATTCTTTGCTGCCAGAAAAGACAAATGCGGTACTAAATTGGCAGTTATCGCTTATACTTTTATTTCTAAGTCATGCTCTAGTCAAGACGAATATTGGAGAAATGTGAATGTTTCGATGCCAAACAAACTAATGGCGTCAAACAGATAGAACGTATGGCGTCAAAATAACATGTCTGAGGTCAGCTCGTATTTTTCAGAGTCTTACGAATCTGATTAGTGCAAGTTTTACTCTCGTAAGACTAGTCAAATTCGTTTGAAAATTCGTTTTTTTTTAAATTTTTTTTTAAAGTAGTTTTTTGAAATCGCTACAAACTACCTTTTTTTTTGTATTGAACTACTCGCTACTCTACTTTTTTCAAAATGTAGTGCGCTATACTACAAATTACTAAAAAATGTAGCTACTACAGTAGCGTCGCTACTTGTAGCGCGCTACTTCCAACCACTGAGTAATAACAATACCAGCTGCTATGCAGAGCAAAAAAAAAAACGTTGTACGGGGTTTATTTCTTTAAAAAAAATGAGTGTAAACTTGAAAATACGAGAATTTGAGTAGTGTCCCTAATAATTTGGCCACCCACTGTACTGCATAAAAACAATTTAAAGAATATACCTTTATTGATTTTCGAACCTCCTTCAGCAACAGTTGCAACTTTTGCTCAACATTCTAAAAATATACAATGTACGTTAGACCAACATGATTAATGATTAAAGGCGAAATACTTAGCATCCAAATACTTAATATTAGATGTCAGTAACTACATATCATAATTTTAAAGGCTGAAATTTATCAACAATATTTAATGTTAGTTTAATCCACATATTAAAGAATAGACAGTTGAATACGAAAATTTATGCCCCCCATTAGTCTTGTATTTTGTTTTCTACAGGTCACAATAAAAATCAATACATTTTTATGGAATAAATGCAATGAAAACAATTAACACAAGAAAACAAGGACAGCAATTGCAGTGAAATTCCTATAATCTGGACTTTTATTATTTGGAAGAAGTTGGGAATGAACCAGTAACACAATGCTTTTGCAAGAGAATCCTTTATTTCTTACTTTTCAGAAACTTGTTTCACAAACTTTTCTAAGTTTTAAAAATCGAAGAAATAATTTTAATAACTACATATTTTAGCTTGTAAGAAAACAGAAAGAAAATAGGAAATTTAAAAACTGAAGTACATATAAATTTTCATAAATAAATGTTTTGTTATATTTATTTGACAGTATAAAATATTTTCTTATTTTATTTTATTGGAGTTCAATACTATGTTTCAGTCAGTTATAAAATCATTTACAAATTTATAGACTCATTTTTAGCCTACTTTCCCAGTAAAAGTCAGAGAAAGAAGAAAAAAGCATCAAAGAAGGCTTAATGCACCTTGAAAATATCGCAAAAAACAAAATACAAAAAGTGAGAAAAAAACAATTACTTGATAAATATTGAAAAAAAAAAAATTGGAAAGTAGGGTATTAAGATGGGGAAAATGTCTGTCCGTCTGTCTGTTTGTCCCCCCCCCCTAATAACTGAGTCCGTGAATAGTCCGATTCAAACAAGTTTTTTTTTGTTTGAAAGATCTCGGAGAGGACACCACATTCCTATATTTCCCTTTTTTATTTGAACCATTTTTCATTTAATTTTGAACAGTTCAAAAAAACTTAACATTAGCACCTACGGAGAAATTCAAGGCAATTCCGAACTCACAGGCAAATTTGCTTCACACAAACTTTGTAGGAAAAAGTTTTTGATGAAAAAAGCTACAAAATATATAAAATAAAAAAAGTATATAAAATATCTTTTTGATTTGAACAATTTTCCGTTCAATTTTGAACAGTTCAAAGCCTTTAACATTAGCGCCTATGGGGAAACTGAAAGTCAATGTAGATTCCGCACTTAAAGGCGGATTTACTTCAAACAAATTTTATTGGAAATAGCTGTTGACGACAAACTCCCGACTTCGACTCCGAGAATTTCGGGGCACCTGACTCCGACTCTGACTTAGTAGTAACAAAAATTTATACACGGGGGAAAAATGACGGACTCCGATTCTTGGATAATCGACTTCGACTCCGCAAACATTGGCAGAGTTGCGTACTCTAAGGTAAATGACCGATTCCAACTCCAAGTATTTGAACTAATTACTTTTGACTCCCAAATCCGACTCTTTTATCCCAAAATAAGATTGACTCCGACTCTGCAGCCATAGTTTTAACTATGAAATAATTATTGTTAATATGATTTGTTTTTATTTTCACTCTAAAGTTTTAATTTATGTATTCAGTTTTCGGCAGATAAACTCAAAGTCCTTTATGTTTCTACATTAAGATACGCACAGATGATTTTTTTTTTTTTTTTTTTTTGACATTGAATTTTTTTTTTAAGTTGACATTTTATTCTTTTCATTTGTTTTGGTAAGAACATTAATTCATTTAAAAAATTATTTTTTGGCAAAAGGGGAAAAACAAATGTTTTTTTTTTGATAAAATGTATTTAGTTTAATGAATTTATCAATTTAATTTTTTTTTTTTTTTTGAAAGCAGTTAAAGATTGTTTTTTTTAGTGGAAAAAAAGTGTATTTTAGCTATTTTGTTTAAAAGATGCTGCTATTTTATTTGTTGGTTTATTTATTTATTTATTTTTTTGTATGCATCTAATTCTTTAGATGAGTGAGACATATTTTATTCCTAGAAATCAGCTTAAAATATTAAAAAATTATGTTTAAAACAATTTGAGATTTTAACTAATTTTGAGAATATTGATCAGACGCTAGAATGTAGATATGGTTACACAGAAAAGTAGGCTTGTTTAGTTCTAGACGGAACTTCTTGTTAAATGTTTATTTCTTGGACAGAAGATAATTAAAGAGTACAATATTCAGTAGCAAAAATTTGCTACAATAAGGAAAGTTCAAGGGATAAATTGCAGAGGCGACAAAAGGTCATAATTACTTGCTGTCTAAACCTGGTGATGAGAAAAAACCTATTGCTTCTTATAAATTACTGGCACCATCTGTTCAATATCTTAGCAGATTAACGAAACAGAAACTTTCAAAAAGGCATCATCTTTCATTTTGGTAAAATTTGTATCAGTATCAATCTACAATTAACTTTAAGAGTTGAATAAATATCTTTGTGGTTGAAAGCTAAAAGAAATAAGAATGCTTAATTGCACAAAATTGCAGAATTATTGCAGACGTTGTGTTACTGCGTTACAAGGAATGCCCTTTTCGATGCAAAATAAATGAGCTCATTATTGAAAAGACATCCGATTTTTGACGGATATCTTTTCATTTAAAAGTTAATTTCTCTTGCATTGAAAAAGGCGTTCCTTGTAATGCCGAAACACGTGTCTGCAGTAATCCGCAATTTGGGCAGTTAAACGTTCTAATTTCTTATTTTAACAGCTAATTTTATTTACATTTGTAAAATATTAACATTTTGAGAACAGAATATTTTTAAGTACATTATAATTTATCAACATATTTTAATGATTTTCTTCGAAAATACTTACAGGCTGATTCAATTTTATTAAAGTAGACATAACTTCATTTGTTAAGTAAGAAACTTTCTCTTCCATTATTCTACCATTTTCTTCAACAATGGATGCCTGTTTACCTGTAACTGCACTGATAATCTTTATGGATCCTCCATGAGATTTGGACGGGATGACAATAAACTTCTCAATGTCGGCTGTGTTGAGCACATGTCTGAGATAAAAGCATCAATTTCAATGAATAAAATAAGAGAATATTAGGAATTTTACAGGACTATCATTTGACATTTTTCTCAGGGGGCTGGCGAGGGTTTGTGTGCATATACATAGGATGGGATTATTCAGAAATGGCGCAAGAAGGGATAGCTGCCACTTTATATACCCAATGCAAAGCATTTTTTAGAGAAAAAAAAACAAACTATATAAATACATGGATTACAAAATCTGGAGGAGGGGGAATGGATCCCCCCCCCCCCCCCCGCTCGATCACCCAAGTAACGTGTCTGCCTCCTTCAGTGGTGCAGTGAAGGGAAGTTTTGGGGGGTAAAAAGAACCCCCAGAGGCATTGGTTTCAGCATAAATGCATATTCTAATACAGTAGTTGAAAATGTTTAAGGACTGTTTTGATCAAGAAACCCACTCCAGCAGGTTATTTTTGATTGAAAAACCAATGTCAGAAGGTATTTTTGACCAAAAACCCCTTCCAGAAGGTATTTTTGATTAAAAACCCACTCCAGAAGGTTTTTCTGGCTGCACAACTGGCCTCCTTTTATACTGAGCTGGATATGCATTGAACCATGTCCGGATCTACGTTCTCGCAGACATGAAGCCTGTGGCCCTTAGTGGCATAGAAATCCAATAGACAGCAGGGCCGGATTTGGAAGTGCGGAGGCCCCGAGGCAATGAAGGAGTGGAGGCCCCTAATCAGGGTTCGAAAAGATCATTTTTTCGAAAAGATCCGATATTTTCAATCAGCACTTTATAGTAAATACATCTTGAAGTTACTGCTATTTATTTTTTATATTATTATTATTATAATTTATAGACTTAAAATTACTGTTTCTTATTTATATCTAAACATACATTTCATTTTAAAAGTTATGTACTTTTAAGGTTATTTTCATATGATATTTAGAAATACAGTCGACGCTCGATATAACGACCATCTCCGTCCCAGAGAAAAAGGTCTTTATAACGAGTGGTCGTTATAAGAGGTATAATTAAAAAAATATACACGGTCATCATGCATGCCCCGCTGTTCAAAAAAAAATGGTGCTTTTTCAAACATTCCAGTTAAATGCCCAAATTATTTTTATCATAAGAATTTTTTAGAAAAATCGTTTGCAAAATATTATGACAGAATATTAAACAAATTTTAAAGTAGAAAATATAGGGAGGAAAATGTTACACACTTGCAAATCTACTACTACTACTACTACTACTACCACCACAACATTTTCTGAAGATAAAACCAGACAGATGTTTGCCTTTTTGACAGAAGTGATTTTTGCGAAACATTTTTTTCTGTTTCAGATATAGGTGTTCAATTGTGTTTCTCTTGCTTTCCAAAGTAACGTTTAAAAGTCCCTCGAGAACCCCAAATTTTAAAAACCACTACTAGATTCAAACACCAAACTACCAACACATCTGTCAACTCCCTCTTCTTAGGAATCTGGAAATTTCTCGATTTTTCCTCCCATTATTTTTTCTCTGCTAGCAGTGGTGAATGGTAATCTCTCCACCCCTCTCAAAGTTCGATATGACATTGAAAACTTCAGGCAGATGTCCGTAAACAATAATCAAAGTCATTTCAAGCTACAAATTTGTTTATTGGAAAGAACACCAGAAATAGCGTCCGCTGAATTCGGTCGCTGTATTGGATTAGACGATACAAAAAGGTCGTTATAATGAAAACAAATTAACATAGAGTTCATAGGAACAAAGTTGGGACTTTTACCACTGGTCGTTATAATGGGACGGTCTTTATAATGTGTGGTCGTTATAATGAGCGTCGACTGTACATTCTTTGTAGAAATACGGGAAAAAAAATGTCTGGGAGAAAAAACGTAAAATTTGCTGACCCGTGAAAGTTGGGATATTTTATAAAAATTTTATTGTGGGGGCCCTTTTGTTGTGGAGGCCCCGGGGCAGTAGCCCCACCTGCCCTCCCCTAAATCTGGCCTGATAGACAGTTAAGAGCAATGCAGAATTTCTGCAAGGGGGCTCAAAATTTATAAATCCGGGCTTGCCTTGAACATAGGGTGTTTCAGGACTCCCCAACTTTGAAGTGACATAACAGCAAAACCATGAAAGATAGATAGGTGAAACAAGTGGTTTGTTAATGAGACAGGTCTGGAAAGTTTTATTTCCCGGTTTCCAAAAATAGTTTAAAGATGGTACAATAGTGTGTATAAGTGCATTTATTGAACAGATGTCAAATCATATTGCAATGGGTTCAATATGGGGAACCCCCTTTCATAGCCGTATCAAGATGCAATGAAAGGGTAAAGTTCCCTAGTCACTTTCAGGGGTGTCCCAATGGGTGGTCGTGGGAGACTCTGTGACTTCCCACCAATTTCTTTATTTGACAAATTTTGCTAACGATTCAGCAAATCTGGAGACAATATTGTAACATTGAGATTTTGTTTCGCTTTTTTTGCTTTAAGAATTTGCTTTTAATTATGCCTAACATTCCTTCTCATTAGAAGTTAAGTGCATAAAGTATGATATGTGTGCATGCTCGTAATTTATCCTTCAGTAAAACTGAAATTTCATTCGACGAATTGAGAATTTTCCCCTTCCCAAAACTTTGGTTCGGAGCATATTTGTTACTAACTTCACTGTTTGAGGAATAGGCATTCACCTTGATAGAGACAAGCAACTTCAAATTTTACCCTTTGGTTGAGTTATGTTACTGCTGGGAAAGGTGACCATATTTAGACAATTGCAATCAGATTTGACCTTTGTTCAATCAACACACTTCCATACCCTATTTCAAAGACAATTGTAACTAAAAACCAAGTACAGATTAAGAAAGGATACCATTTACATTTTTTAGTAAGTTACCGCCCTAAGCCAGGGCTAAGGCAGAAATACTTAAAATACACCACCAGCTCAGTTATTGCATCCAAGGACTGCATTTTCGTGCTTTTTAGCATTCATCAGCCCGGAATAGGAATCACATGAGCTGGTAGCGAAATCCTCTTAAGGGAGCCAAGAGAGCCAAACAAACTGGTAGGTAATGTAGAATTAGCACACCAGATGAGTGACCGCAGCAATGGTGCGGTTCAACTGCCTCCACCTCATGTGATTCCTATTCCGGGCTGATGAGTGCTAAAAAGCACGAAACTGCAGTCCTTGGATGGAATAACTGAGCTGGTGGTGTATTTCAACCATTTACATTATTTTATGAGAGCAAAGATCCAGTGTTTACTTTATATACTGTTACATTAAATAAATCAAATACATTAGGCAATGATGTTTGATTTATCAAGTCCAAATTAGTTACATTTGCACTCATTTGAATCTGTTAAACTGTGAGCTTTTAAAAGTGCTCAGCTTATTAACTTTAAGTGGAAGCTCAACCAGGACGTATGATACTTCTTGAAAAAGCATATTTATCTTGTGCAACTTCATGAAGAGCCAAAGTTAAAAAGTAACTTGTTTATTATGGCTATGATATATACAATGACATGTTAAAGGAAATATTGAGAATACGCTCTTTACATTATTAAGTTGCTCATAATACTTTAAATGACTTCTGGATCTAACATTCTAAGTCAAAGTATGAAACGTTAAACATACTGAGCTATGATATTCATATCAAGAGCAGTAAGCCGAAACTATCGGCAAAAACGGACAGACTCGACTGAGCTGCCGAAAGAAACAACCAAGTCTGACTTGGGTTGAAATTGAAAGAGAAGAGAATGAAGCAAAGTGCCGGGAGCTTAAATGCTACCGGTAATTTGCATATTCTGCTGACGCGATCTTGTTGCAAGAAGGAATGAACGAATGAAAAAAACCTAATGCAAATTAAGGTTGCCAACACTTTTGGAAAATAATTTACTTCCTTTCGTAACAATGGCCCGCCTCTTGCAATCAAGATCGCATCAGAACATTATGCAATAAAAATAACAATTTAAATTGAAATATTTCATTTCAGCATCTTGACTTGAAATTCTGGCACTGCAAAAATTAAAGTCCTTAGAACAGCACTTTTTTTTTTTTTTTTTTTCAAAAATCAAACAAGCTGATGAATTGATCTGTTGACCCGCATCGGCTCCAGCGAACTTTGAAGGATCCAGAGGACATCAATATTATATCGGGAATGACAACATCAAAAGTCCTACTCGTGCTGTTGCGTTTAAACGCTCCAGAATTTCCAGATACATGAAAACAAATGACAACAGTCAATAACATAATATGAACATTTTTACAAAAAAATTTGCCAAAGTACACATGGAAATGTAATTGGACTTCGATATTTTTTTTTCTTTTCATTTTAAAAAATTTCTTATGAAAAAGTTTAATTTAATTTTGTTCAAAGGTTTTGTAAAAATATCCGCGAAATTTTGTTTTGTATTCACATAATTTAAATCAAACAAATTTTCTAATATTAAATTTCTTAAAAAATGAAGTCTGATGTCTATATGTTTTGTTCTACTGTTTTCTATTGGCGAATTTGAAAAATTAATTGCTGCTTGATTGTCGCAAAGCAAGTTAAACTGTGGTTTGATCTGAATAAATTCAAACTTTACAAGTTCATTTATTATGCGTACAATCCAAATTAATTCCTTTGCAGCTTCAGTTAGTGACACATATTCTGATTCCATTGTTGATAAGCTAACACATTTCTGTTTAAAAGTTTTCCAAATGATAGGAGATTGATCAATGAATAAAATCATTCCGCCAATCGAAATTCTATCATCGCGACTTGCTGCAAAACTTGCATCACTATAACATTCGACTTTTAAATTTGAAACGTTAGACAAACATAATTTCAGAGATTTTGTGTAATTTAAATAGCCAAGAAGTTTCAGTAGAATATTCCAGTGATTCAAACCTGGGTTAGATTGAAATTGAGATAATATGTTTACAGCGTAACTTAAATCTGGTCGCGTTCTACTTGCAATGAAGAAATGCAACCTAAAATGTTACGGTAAGGCAATTTAGACATCATTTCAATTTCTTCCTTAGAATTCGGACATTGATCTTTGGAAAGTACAGTTCCTACACCAATCGGCAAAGAAACAATTGGAAAATTGTATTTTTGATATGTTTTGCATACTTTATTGATATAGCTTTGTTGATGAATAAATAATGCATTGTCTATTTCCTCAAATTCAACGCCTAAAAGTTTTTGCGTTTTTCCGAGTACTTTGATATCAAATTTAGATTTCAGACTAATAATAACATCATTCAGACATTTGTTATTTTTACAAAATACTACTATATCATCAACATAAAGTATTAAAATTACACTTGATTCAAAAATATAAACACAATTTGCCCATGATAATTTCTTAAAATTTAAACCAATAAGAACATTATGTATTTCCAAAAACCATTCACGACCCGATTGATGAAGTCCATAAATTGCACGATTTAATTTACAAACATAACCAATTTTCTCAGGATCTTGAAATCCCTGGGGTTGTGACATGTATATGTTTTCCTTTAGCGGAGCATATAAATAAGCACATTTTATATCAAATTGATGATGAATCCAATTCAGTTTACACACAAAGATAGAAAAAAATAATCGTACCAATGAGAATTCAATGACTGGACTAAATACCTGGTCATAGTGAATACCTTTTAATTGTCTATGACCTTGAATTACCAGGCGACTTCTGAAACGAACAATTTCATTTTTATCGTTTCTTTTCACAGTAAAAACCCAACGATTGCCAATTACTTTGGAATCAGCCGGTTTAGGCACAAGACTCCAAACGTTCCGGGTTTGCATAGTATGAATTTCATCTGACATTGAATTGTACCATTGGTCTGCCTCTGGTGTTTTTAAAGCATCATTGAAAGATTTTGGTATACGAACGTCTAGTCATGTTTCTGAATTACTCATGTCTGTAAAATTTACTTTCCCTGAAAATTTATTTTTCCCACTGAAATCAAAATTTTCTTTCAAATATTCTATTTTGTGAGATCTGCAAAACGCTTCAACATCATTATAAGACCGCAGTCTTGCGTTTGCACCTTCAATTGAATAATAGATATCAGTTCGTGATTTGTCAGAACGAGGAACAGCTTTCCGAATCCAAACAATTTTATCTGGAATTAGGGTTTGACTAGTACTTTGTTCATCGTGTTCCAGTACGGACACTGGTACAACATCATTTTCCCCCTCACTTAAACTTTCCCGATCAGAATCATTGTCGGAATCTGACGAATCCAGAGATTTAGTTGGGTCCAGTGAGGCTCCACTGCACTTAGATTCTGCTTCAAATCTAACATTAATCGATTCCACAATTTTCCGTTCTGTAGGAAGCCAAATTCTATATCCCCTTGTTTTTAAAGCATACCCGACGAAAATACCCTTTTTGGCCCGCATATCTAGTTTCCTTCTTAAATTTTTGGGGGTTCCAAGAAAAACAGGATTACCGAAAATTTTCAAATGCCTGACCGAAGGTTTTCGCCCAGAATAAAGTTCAAAAGGTGTTAAAGTTTGACCTTCATGACAAACACGATTCCACACATACGTGAAACATAGTAACGCCTCAGCCCAGAACTGATTTCCTAATTTACTGGAATGTAAAATTGCCTTTACAGCGTCTAGAGCTGTGTAATTGAATCTCTCGCTTACCCCGTTTTGCATTGGAGTATACGTATTTGTACGTTCTGGTCTTATACCCTGTTCATCTAAATAGGTCTCAAATTCGGCACTGCAGAATTCTAGTCCATTATCAGTTCGGACATTTACAATTTTCTTATTCAAAAACCTTTCAGCCCTTTTTTGATACTTTTTAAAACATTCTAGTGCCTGACTCTTTTCCTTTAGCGGAAAAACAGTGACTTTACGAGAATAATCATCAGTTATAGACAGAAAATATTTAAATCCCCCAATTGCGACATGTGGAAGTTTTCCACAAAGATCCATATGTACTAGTTGTAGGGGTTTTTCTGATCTGATCTTATTCAACGGCTTGAAAGAGACACGTCTAGATTTAGCTATTTTACAGGATTCACAATTTAATTCAGTTTTCTTAAAATCACCTAAACCATTTACAGCATTATTTTTACTAGTATTAACAATATATTTAAAATTAATGTGACAAAAACGTTGATGCCATACATTTAAATTGTTGTCAAATTTTCTACTAGAAAAAACACTATTAGATTTAGATTTTAAATCGCCGGAGTTGGAGTTCTGACTAGAATTAGAATTTCCGGACTTAGACTTTACTTTTACATCATTTTCAGAAAAAAGAATCTGATTTTTCGGCTTCGCCGATAAATCATCAGTTTCGCGTTCTTTAAAACTGTTAAGTTCCTTTACATTTTTACATTTATAGATTTTATTATTTTTAGTTTTTGCATTTACGCTTCTAGGGTATTTGGGCAAGAAAGAATAAAGCCCGTCTTTACATTTTGCAGATATTATAATTCTACTTTGATCTTTAGATTTTACATTTAATACTCCATTTTTACATTCAAATGAATAACCATTTTTATCTAATTGTGAACCAGACAAAAGATTTCTCCGTAAGTTTGGAGAATAAAGAACATTATTCAAAACTAATTTGTCTTTATTACCTTTAGAGTCCAAAAGTAGCACAACTCTACCAGTTCCTTCAACCGGACAGCTTGGCCCTTTAATTGCTGTTGTAAGGCTGGATGCATTATTTGGAATATAATGCACAAAGAGTCTTAGGTCATTGCAACAATGATGGGTCGACGCACAGTCCACGTACCAGTCATTGGATACTTCTTCTGTGGAGTTGACACTGCAAACAAAATTCGATTCTTGCTTCTTTCTTTTGAAGCATTTCGCTTTCGTATGGCCGCATTTCCCGCAAAAACTACATTTTATTTTATTTTTCTGTCCCGCTTTAATGGAAGTTTGAAAAGCTATAGCCGATGATTCCGAGTCCTTTTGCACTAATTTTAAACGAGATTCTTCAGCAAGTAATTCAGTCAAAATTTTATCAAACGTAAATTCATCTTCTTTCCATCTGTAAATTGACTGTACAATCTGCCCAAATTCAGCAGGCAAGTAACGAATCAACTGGAAAGACTGATAATATGACGGGATAGGTTTTCCCAAATCCTCTAACTGTTTGATAAGAGTTTTTAGTCGACTTGCATAGATATCAACCTCTTCACCTAACTCAATGTGACAATTGAAAAACTGGTCTGTCAAATCAATAATTCGTGCACGAGAGTCTGGTCGGAAATGCAGTTCTAATTTCTTCCATGCTTGAGAAGGATCATCAATCTGATTTATCAAATTCTTGTATTCATCAGATATGTGCAAATAGATTAAACTATATGCTTTGTCTCTGCGTTTACAAAAGTCTGAAGTTTGCGGTGAATCTTTACCTGGCTCTTTTTCAACTTCGGTAACTAATCTCCAGCAATTTTTGCTCATTAACAAGGCTTTCATATCGTTTAGCCATGTGGAATAATTTTCCCTATTTAATTTCGAGATTTCCATGTTGAGCAAAAAATTTATCTGGCCCGCCGTCTGATAGACTTCTGTATCACGTTCGATGTTGAAAAAAAATTTAAGAATTTACGCATACCATCTCGTCAGGTTGGGCAAACGGCCCATAACCGATTTGTTAAACTGTGAGCTTTTAAAAGTGCTCAGCTTATTAACTTTAAGTGGAAGCTCAACCAGGACGTATGATACTTCTTGAAAAAGCATATTTATCTTGTGCAACTTCATGAAGAGCCAAAGTTAAAAAGTAACTTGTTTATTATGGCTATGATATATACAATGACATGTTAAAGGAAATATTGAGAATACGCTCTTTACATTATTAAGTTGCTCATAATACTTTAAATGACTTCTGGATCTAACATTCTAAGTCAAAGTATGAAACGTTAAACATACTGAGCTATGATATTCATATCAAGAGCAGTAAGCCGAAACTATCGGCAAAAACGGACAGACTCGACTGAGCTGCCGAAAGAAACAACCAAGTCTGACTTGGGTTGAAATTGAAAGAGAAGAGAATGAAGCAAAGTGCCGGGAGCTTAAATGCTACCGGTAATTTGCATATTCTGCTGACGCGATCTTGTTGCAAGAAGGAATGAACGAATGAAAAAAACCTAATGCAAATTAAGGTTGCCAACACTTTTGGAAAATAATTTACTTCCTTTCGTAACAGAATCACTGATTTTTTTTTTTTTTTTGATTTTTTTTTTAAATAAAGGTAAAAATTTAAGCTATATGACTTAGACTTTAACTAGGCTTAAATGATTTATATGACAAACATTGACTACGCAATTTTACAAATGAATATTTTCTTATTGAAAAATTTTGTCCACCACACTGATAACTACTTTCCGGAACACTGAACTGCATCTGATATTAGAAGTAAACTGTTTACTTACGTTCCACAGCATGGTTCTATAGATATTGCAGTAGAGCTGTCATCAGTACCAATACTAACAACATGAACAGTGTCAGGGTATTCCTAAACAATAAAAATACAACGGAGCATCTCAAACATGCATAATAATATTAATATGCAATTTGAAACAAACAAAACTACACTTAAAAGTTAAGTAGAATAGTTCCTGAAGTCCTCTTACTAACATCATAGAATATTGATTAAGTTTTTAGCAATTTACATTTGAAAATTTTCTAGGAGAGAGCTCCAGAAGTCCCTTTTCGTGAATTCTTCAAAGTTTGTCTGGAATAGTTTTTGACTTCAACTTCGAAAAACTGGAGGGGGGGGGGGGGGAATTGATTTCAAACTATTTTTTAAAAAATTGATCGGGGATAGGGATAGTCCCTGATCTTCATCCCTTACAATAACGTCAATAAATATGGCCAATTAGTGCATTTTTAAGGCTTAAATTTCGAAAATTTCTGCCGAGTCTCCTGTATTTTTCTTTCTCCCTAACATCACCAAGGAAAGTCTAAGATTACATTTTTAACACAACAAGTTTCATTTCGGGGGCAGGGACCCTTGGAGCCCCCCTCTTCTATCAGCTGACACATTTTTTTTCCCCAAAAGTTTTCCCTTAAAACTATTTTCTAGTAGTGTGACTGATGCAGCTAAACATATAAAGTCTTGAGCAAAGGAGAGTGCAGCCATTCCATTTCAGATCAGGCAGGGTCTGTCACATGACCATCACCGATTTTTTTGAAAAAAATACAGTAGTTACAACTAAGGGACATATGAAATATCCCAAAAGGATTTTGCAAGAAAAAATTTTTTTCTTCAGTTACAGCCTATTAAAATTCTGCACAAAATCCGCCATTTTGGAAAAAAACGGCAAAACACTCCATTTCAAATGGACATTATTTCAAAAGTATTTAACCTATTTGAATAATTCTTTTTTCTAAAAATAAATAAGGACCCATATATCCTCTAGACATCGTTTTTGAAAGTTTAGTTAGGTTTTTTGATAAAGAAAAAAAATCATTTTTGTCGCGAAAAAACTGCTTTTTTACCGATTTTATGATTTTTTTCTCCATGAAAAAAAAGTTTTTTTTACTAAACGGAGATGGCAGTCTAAAGCCCTTATATGATAGTTTCATAACATATTTTATTATAATCCTTGGATGCATACAGCCTCGGAAATAAAATTTGAAATTTTGAAAATTTTCAAAAATTAGCAATTTTTGAAGTGATTTTACTCAAAAAACCCATTTTTTAAAAATCTAAAAATTGGCTCATTTGAACCCCATATAATGCTTAACAAGTGGGTAGACACCGCATCCCGTATTTTTTCCCATAAAATGTTTTATGATTTTTTGAAAGTGACCTTATCGCCCATGGCATGCATGTAAAATAAAAATTTCTAATAATTTCAGTAACTGAAATTCTGGTTATATTAATGCCTAATAACTACAATAAAGGTGCCCTTTATCAGGAACAACTAAAATCTTACTAACTTTTAATAATGTAGCAGTATCAAACCGCTTCTGATGACCCAGTCAATTCGTCTTTTTGTACTTTGTTAAGTGAATATATTTTTCTGCTGATCAGCGCCTAATTGTTATGGGAGCTGAGATCCCATACTTCCTTATTTGTTTCACTCAAATTTTTGTATTTTTGACCGAATTCAGGCCACTTAAGCATTAAAATAAGTTCTGAAGACTATAGGGATCCTGACCTTCTTTTGTTAGAAATTGGATCCCTGGCTATAATAGCTACCTTTGGTGAGATCTGTTTGGTTACCTCAACTTACAACCATGTTCAATTAATTATTTCTCTCATAAAACAGTGGGCTTTTTAAATTCTTAAACTACAAGTGAGTTTTGCGGTATGAATTTAGTATACATATTCTTACGTATAAAAGTAATCATACTAGGTAGGATCCAAAAATTATGTGACAACATTCGCCAATGTCAACCAAAGCACGAAATTAAAATTAATCGTTTTAAATGCATTGTATTGTTCTTCCCTTTGATGGTTTCCCCTGTCGCGTAATTGAGTTGAAGAGAAAGAGAATTGAAAGAGAAAAAATATGATTCGTTGCTGCATATGAAAGTAACGGTGAATGCATAGCTTTGGAGACAACATAAACTAATATTTATAAAAAAAAATATAGATTTTTACTGTTTCTGATAAAGTACATCATTATCGTAGCTATTAGTCATTAATATAATCACCAAAGGCTCTTCTATCTAAAGACTACACACAGAGTCTTACAAAAAGACGAATTGACTAGGTCATCAACAGCGGTTTGTTGCTGATATATTATTAAAAGTTAGTAAGATTTTAGTTGTTCCTGATAAAGGGCACCTTTATTGTAGTTATTAGGCATTAATATAACCAGAATTTCAGTTACTGAAATTATTAGAAATTTTTATTTTACATGCATGCCATGGGCGATAAGGTCACTTTCAAAAAATCATAAAACATTTTATGGGAAAAAATACGGGATGCGGTGTCTACCCACTTGTTAAGCATTATATGGGGTTCAAATGAGCCAATTTTTAGATTTTTAAAAAATGGGTTTTTTGAGTAAAATCACTTCAAAAATCGCTAATTTTTGAAAATTTTCAAAATTTCAAATTTTTTTTCCGAGGTTGTATGCATCCAAGGATTATAATAAAATATGTTATGAAACTATCATATAAGGGCTTTAGACTGCCATCTCCGTTTAATAAAAAAAACTTTTTTTCATGGAGAAAAAAAATCATAAAATCGGTAAAAATGCAGTTTTTTCGCGACAAAAATGATTTTTTTTCTTTATCAAAAAACCTAACTAAACTTTCAAAAACGATTTCTAGAGGATATATGGGTCCTTATTTATTTTTAGAAAAAAGAATTATTCAAATAGGTTAAATACTTTTGAAATAATGTCCATTTGAAATGGAGTGTTTTGCCGGTTTTTTCCAAAATGGCGGATTTTGTGCAGAATTTTAATAGGCTGTAACTGAAGAAAAAAAATTTTTCTTGCAAAATCCTTTTGGGATATTTCATATGTCCCTTAGTTGTAACTACTGTATTTTTTTCAAAAAAATCGGTGATGGTCATATGACACTTTTCATACCTGCCTGCCTGATTTGAAATGGAATGACTCAGTAACAGGAGATATGATCCAGTTATTCAAGTTAATTAAAATGGAGGATGTTTATCGGTGAAATTTCTGCACAGATGGCAATATCAGGGGTCATTGTTTTAAGCTTTTCAATTCCCAAACTAATCTTGAAATCTGGTAAAATTACACATCAACAGGTTTGCAGATGTTCAACGTTTCGGATAGGTTGCTAGACGCAACTCTAACTCGCAATAGAGAGAATAGTTTTAAGTGAGCTTTTAATCCTTTTATTGGGGATCAATTACAATCAACTAGGACCAGCCTAGCTGGGCCCAAAGCCGGTTGCTGGTCGTCACTTTTGTATTTGTAATCTTTTTGCAATAGTAAATAAAATACATTAATCAAGTCACACATTTTATTAAACAAAATCGACTTACCTCACCTTGAAGAACAACAGCATTAGGATTATCTAATAACTCAACAAATGGCATTTCATTTCTTCTCACAAAAAGATTGTTATTAATTATATCATTAACATATTTTTCAATGAATTCAATCTGCTCCCTGGACAATGATGCCTAAAAAACGAAATTTAAACAAAATTCATTTCAATGTAAAACAATGACCTACATAAACTTGAATACAAAGGCATTTTGTTGTCTGAAGTAAAAAGTAGACTGTACAGACTGTAGTCTGTACAGTAGATATACAGGGTGTGACAGTAAAATTTGCTTATTTGAAGGGCCAATAAAACAAAAGACATTATAGGTAGTATTTCTAAATATTTATTCACCATATGTCATATATTACATAGATATTTACTTAGACAGTTTTGAAATTTGTATTGAGCAAGTATTGTCCCTTTTTGGCGACACACCGAGTGACCGGATTTCTGAAGTTTTGGTCAACTCTTTCCAACATAGCGATGGGAATGCTCGCGATTTCTCAGCTAATGTTGTCCCAGTACTCTGGACTATGTCAACCGACTAGGGTTTCTAATCTCGCAATCCCGCTTCCGAATCCCGGGAGATATTTAGTGGGATTAATCTCCCGGGGTTGAGAGCATGATCCTCTAAGATTTCCAATCACGCAAAGATTTTCCATTTTTTTCCATACATAAAACCAATATTTTTGCAAGCATCATTAGAAGTTTGAATCACCTGCCTCGAATATCTGCAAGAAGAGAAAGAAAACTTTGTCTCGTATGATAAACGGCAGGTTTACCATTTAAGAGCACCAATAAAAATAGAGTATTTACTTCCTTTTAGAAAAAAGGAAGTATTGTATTCGCAAAAAATTTTTCACTAAAAAATCGGCCTTAATTTCCATTTTTCTCACCCCTGAATGAATGTTGAGGTTTTTTTTCGACCCGATCACACGTGGGTATATGCCTAGAAACCTACAGACACCTGAAATATCCATTTTGACGACCCCCGAGTTAATTACAATGAATTTTCTCGTGACATCCATATGTACGTATGTATGTGCGTATCTGTGTACATATCTTGCATAACTCAAAAACGGTATGTCCTAGAAAGTTGAAATTTGGTACATAGACTCCTAGTGGAGTCTAGTTGTGCACCTCCTTTTTTGGTTGCATTTGGATGTTCTTAAGGGGGTCTTTTGCCCCTTTTTTGGGGGAAATCATTGTTAATTTCGATGTAAACTCCAATTATGTAATAATTTGTCGTACATTTGGTAATATATCGCCAGTCTTTTGGGCGGCAAGTTTTGTCGCTAACTTGGCGACAAATTTGGCGATTTTTTTTTAAATTATTTTTCTTTTAATTTGCTTTCAACTTGTCCACTGTTTGTGATATTTAGAGAGTAAACAATTGAATCACATTGAAATTGCCAATAATGGGGAAATGACATTAAATTGGAGCAGGGTTGGCTTTCTGCCGGCAGAAACTAGTTTTTGCCGTGCCAGTGGCAGAAACTGGTTATAACCGGTTAAAACCGGCAGAAACTGGCAAAAACTTAAAATAGTCTTAAAAAACTAAAGCAAATTGTTTAAACTAAAAAGTTAAACTTCATTTCATCATTGTAAAAAAATGAAATGTTATGCTAGTGCCCCTGATTTAGTTCAGAAAGGGAACTTTTTAATTGCTGATGCTCGTAATATTTGGATTAATCTAACAAAGGACGAAAATCATATGGGTTCTTAGGATAGAGGAATGGCATACAGAATTAGACTGGTATTACTGTTTGTAATTTGCTCGCAAATAAGCTTCAGCTGAGTTGCTTGTGATTGAAATTATCATGTGCTTCAAGAAGAAAGTGTCAAATTTTACTTCCCAATATTAATCTAGATTTTGTACTTAATATCACAGCTTTGCAAAACAAATTGGCCCCACTTCTCGAAACTCATTTTTCCAGTCGAATTTTTACCACTACCCTAGTTACTACATGGACCAGTTAAAAAAAATATATAATTTGAAAGTTGATGAATATTGCTTGTTCCTTAATGCATTGCCTGCTAGCTATTCTGTTGCAAGAATAATCTAAAGTTTCTCATTCATGCATATTAAATTAAGAGACTATTTAGATTTTTGGAACCACCTTTTCTGAGAAGCAATTGCAGGGTCCAAACAATGTAACATTTGATTCTGAATTATGATGGTACTGTAAATTAAACTGTGCTTTGGTTAACAATTAATTATTTTTTCCATGCATTTTCTACTGTCTGTCTTTTTTTTTTTTTTTTTTGTCATTTTGAGAGTTTTTGCTAGTTTCTGCCGAAAATGTGGCAGAAAGTGGTTTTTGCCATGCCGGTTTTAACCGGTTTCTACCAGTGGTTTTAACCACTTCGGCAGAAACTTGCCAGCCCTGAATTGGAGTAAAAGGAAGTCATGTGATGCACACATCAGCTTGTTTTCTGAGAATTAACTGGAGTTCTCATTCTAGGTTTCAGGTTTCATACGTTCAGCAACTGAGAGAATGCATAAAAATGATAAAAAGGTTTTCAAAAAATCATCACTTAGATTTGACATCCAGAAAATTGCAATTTAGAAAAAATGAGAAAATATTACAAAAAATGCACAATATTTTTCTCCAAAGAAAAAAACAAAGCCTTATATTATTTATGCTCTCTGACCAGTAGAAAGTACCTATTGATGTATTTTTCACCAAGAAGCTAATATGGGTGTGGTACTTTGAAAATTATGTTGGATGAATTAGCTGAGCACTCTGCAATATTCGGCAGGACTCCTAAAAGAGGCGACAGAAACTTAGATGAAACACAGAATGACTCGCATGACAGTGCAGTATGCTAAGCTGCTAAAGTTTTTTAATTTCTCTTTAAAGTGAGAGGTAAAATTAGCGAAGTTGATAAAAAGCATTTAGTGCGACTACGACTTGATGAAACCCCCAACCAGCATTTACTCCCTGCTATAATGAACCAAATGCACTGATATGACAACAACGTTAATGAAGCAACAAGGGTACTCTAAATTCAAGTTAAATTGTATACAGCAATACACAAACCAAATATGTAGATATCGTTTTTATCCGAAATTGCAGTTATTGACTAGAAACGAAGGAACTGATGTGATATACCCCACCCTCGGCGACTTTTTCCTGTTGGCGCCAAAAAAGCGTCGCCAAGAAAACGATGTATGACGACATATGTCATACATCGTTCATAGCGATGCTTTTTTAGCGCCAACAGGAAAAAATCAGATAAGAAAACATGATCAAAGCACTTCAGAACACAATATATATAAAAACAACATAAAAGCACAACAAAAAACATCACGAATATATGCTTCAAAATTGTACAGGGCCGGGGTTTTTTGTAAACATATTAAAATACAATGAAATAAATTATTGTATTAATTACAAGTCGAAATTAATGCATTAATTTTTTTTTTCATCATTTCTCCGGGATACGAGCCCTCGGTCTCATAGTACTTTCGTAATGAGACCTCGGCTCGCCGGCCCTGCCTCGGTCTCATTACGAAAGTACTATGAGACCTCTGGCTCGCCAGGACCTTGCTCCGCTCGGTCCGTTATCCCTCCGACTGTTAATATACATTACAGTCGGAGTATCATCACAGTTATGTATACTACAAGAACCCTTCAAGGATTTGTAAAAACAAAGAATTTTGGAAGTGAGAGGTTTTTTTTGAATTCTAAAATAAAGAACTTACCTTTTTATATGGTATAAATATTCACACTCAGTCTAAAACAATACATCATATGACAATGGCAGATACACACCACGTTGGAGTTAACTTTTAATTAACCTTCAAGTTTGAAGAAACTGGCATTTTCTAATGTTTTTACTTCAAAACACAACTACTGAATTTAAACTAACACAAAATAAGCATTCCTGTAAGGTATATTGCACGAAACAACACCACGTCGTAAAATCCCCCTAAGAGCGGAACATATGTGCACCTACCTCCACGGACACACATGCGAAAAGAATTAGTTCACATCTGTACTTCCCAGGTATATTCTGCAGGGTTACTAGGGCTACCGGAAAAAGTTTTATCGCCAACGTTGGCGATTTTCGAAATGAGCTAAAAATTCTATCCTTGCCAAGGGGGGGGGGGGGGGGGGTATATCACATCTGTACCGAAACGAAGCTTGACAACCATAAGAAAAGAAAAATCCGTTTTAGAAGTGATAAAGTTTATTGGGATCATTCCAAAATTATTTAATGTCAGTAAAACCAATTGCATTGCATTTTGCACTTTTAGGGCACACTTTTGCGTACCAGACGATAGTTGCTAATTGGGATGTGACTTTGCAGTCCTCTACAATTATTGGTGTACGGAATGCGGTTGTTTCCTTCAGTCAAAAGTAGTAGTACTTTTTGTCACTGAAATTGATAGAATAAGCAAAAAAAAATAACAAGGACCCAGAAAATACTTTCTCTTTCAGAAAAAAATACTTCTGAAATTCTGGAAACGACCCCATTCGAGAAAACTACTATTTCGAGTGACAAAAGCAGTCCTTCTTAAAAAGTACAACTTTTTCTATTGTACATTAAAATTTAACTTTTAGAAAAATTTAGTTTTTACTAAAAGCAATTTAGAAAAAATTAATCCTGCGGGATTGGCTCCTCATAATCCTGAAATCCCACAGGATTGGAAACCCTACAACGAACGTCATAATTGATTGCCTGCCAGGAACATGAGCTCGGGGGGCAATCTTGAAGTGTGTGTGTGTGGAAGGCTTGCTTCATGGTGGGTTTGACATGTTTCTTGATGAAAAAAAAAATAGCTCAAAGAGACAGAGTAGATAACTGCACTTTACACAATAAATGCACACAAATTATTAAAAGTACTTTACACTATAAAGAATTAGTTTGAAATTACCTTGGCACTAAAACCATGGCGTAGAAAAAGTGGACCAACATAAGATGAGCGTTGACTAGTGTGAGGCAGAAGTTTTTGCAAAGCATTGTTAAGCAGATGTGTTGCTGTATGATTCTGACTGCAAGACATCCGATGATCCTGTAAGAGTAATTCAAGCGATCAATAAACGATAAAACCATGCATAAATGCTTCGAAAAGCGGGAATGATTGCATGTTATAAAGGTGTCGTAAAAGCAAATATGTAACATTGGAAACCTAGAATCAAGGGCGGATACAGGGGGGGGGGCGATGGGGGCGATCGCCCCCCCCCCCTTGAGCCAAGAGATGAATAACCGGGCACCTACCAAAATTAACCAAAAAAAAAACAACTAAAGAATATTCGCAAAACAAAATATTCTTCAGAGGCAAAAGAACATTCTTTCTTGCCTTTATAGGAAAAAGAATTTATTTAAAAAATTTCTTCTTTGTTGGGATTGAATTTTGGCTTGAAAATATGATGAAACAGAAACCTCAAGATCTTCATCGAGAAAGAAAAAGTCTAACAGGCTAAAATGCAAATCATAAAGGGGAAAGGGGGAAACATAACCTTCGCAATCAAATATTCAGAGCCGTCGATTTTTTGATGACGCTAGTCATTCTGTAGAGCGTCACTGTAGGAAACAGGGGGAAATGTTCAGTCATTGTCTCTCTTGAACACTGGTTACATCTAACTTCCAAAAGTTGACTATGTCCAAAAGAAAACAAATCAATTTATGAGGATTTTTCAAGAAGAAAGAAGACGAAGAAAAAACCCATGAAACCCATGAGCTACCAGATGTTGTTACACAAGGTACGTTTATGTATTTTGTATTTTATTTTCGTTTTTTCTTTTTCTGACTTGACAAGTTTTGGTCTGTATGTGAGCGTGCGTGCATACATATTTTTAACGCCTCATAAACACATGCATTAAAAATCGAAAAGACGGCTCAAAAATATTGTGAACTGTAATTGACAGTTTGTGTTTTAAACCTTGTTGTAGCCTTTGTAGCCCTTGCTGTAGCCTTGTAGGCTTGTTGCAGCCTTTGAAAACACAAAACCTAAGTTCCGGGATGATAACATTTGTCAAAAATTTATTAAATTAGAAAAAACAAAATTGAATAAATTGACTAGGGCCACTCTAGCTGGGGTCAGTTATAAATATATATATATATATATAGATATATGTATAAGTAATGTTTGTGTATGCACGAGCAAATCAGGATAAGACGCTAATTAGTAAGGGGTAAATAATAAAAATCTATCACTCCCCCTTGACGAAGTTAGAGAAGTTTCTGGATCCACCCTTGCCTAGAATCACATGTTTGATGAAACACTTTCAAGTATTATTTTACAGTTTGCACAAAAATTCTGATATGACAAATAAGGATTTAAAAAAATATACAGTGTCTGTCAACTCCTTGACATATTTTAATTAATCATAGAAAAACAAAAAATTGTGCGAATATGTGGTTTGGTCCATAATACTTCACAGGTTCAGGAAGTTTTTTATGACATTGTAAAAAAAATGAAAAGAAAAACTGTAATTATAAGTAATCTTTGTATCATCACAGTAAGAAAAACAAACGTAATTTGAGGAGGTGTTTAGTCATTTTATTAAACAGAAAGCAATACTTTTTATTATTAGAGTTCAATGTGTGCACCGTTTGTGGACATGGGATAAACTGGAGTACTCTTTACAAATGTGGTTTGAGCAACATACGGTGCACACATTTAGCTCTGGAAATGAAAGCTATTGCTTTCTGTTTAATAAAACGACTAAATACTTTCTCAAGTTACGTTTGTTTTGCTTACGGTGATCGGCAAAAAGATTACTTATAATTGCACTTTTTTGTTTCTCTTTTTTTTTCTTTTTACGATCTCATAAAAAATTCTACAACCTGTGAACTGTTATAGTGCAAACCACATATTCATACAACTATTTGTTGCTTTTCAATGAATTTTTAAAATGTGTCAAGGACTTTTCAGACATCCTGCATAATTGTTGCTATCAAGTTGATCTGGTTGAACTTTCATTTATTGGTACATTAATTGGAAAATCAGCTTCAAGTTGATTTTTAAACCCGTATAAAAATGTTTAATCTATGCCATATTAATTAAATTTTAAAAACTTTCTAGAGGTTATCTGATTTCTTTTTAAGAGTCAGAGAGAATGGCTTTTTTTGTTTTGTTGATACAATGACAGGGCCAGTTTATAGTATTTACAGACTGCAGAATATTTTTCTTCACATTGCAACTCATTTACAATACAGTCTTCTCATTATGATGCTTCACATTTTATGCAAGCATTCATTAGATCTTAAAGGAATAAAAAGCAACATTTTACTTAATTTACAACCACTATTAATAAATATTGAGAACTTTTTCCTTGCATGAGCTAGAAAAAGCTTTAAGAATAATTGATTAACAAAATGGAATAAAAAGTTGACATTCTTATCTTAAAGAAACTTCACCTTGTTTTTTCATACAAATGCTCCATACTAAAAGGAAAAAAAAAACTACATACATGTCTAAAACTTTAGACATGTATGTTCCTCTCTAGGTTTTTTTTTTTTTTTTTTGATGATTAAATTTGAACCATTTAAATGGTAAAAGTTTCCCAAACTAATTAATGTTTCACAACATACAAGTTACACATGATAAAGATCCTAATCCGTCTCTTTACTTAACCTCGTTATCAATTACTGGCATAGATGAGGATAAAAATCCTACGAAAGCAATTGTAGTGAATAAAATTTCATGCTTGCTCCAGAAAAGCCTTCATTCAAAATTTTCATAATGATTACTATTAATATTAATCTTGAAAGCAACGAATTTTTGTAGCAATGGGTTTCATTTCAATCATTTAATGGAGAAATTACATGAAATTTACTGTCTTCCATCCTTACCGAAACAATATTATTTTAGAATTTATTTATTTATTTGTGTGTGTGTTAAGTTGTACCTTAAGATTAATCAAATGGTTTAGTGAAAACCCCAAATGTTTAAGTGGTACAGTTGCTGGGATATAAGTAAACGCAGGCCTCAGAATCTTAGTGACAAACAAGCCAAGTATAATAAAACGCTTAAAAACAATATCTTTTGTATAAAATATTCTAATGCAATGCTAAATGAATATATGCATAACAAAGTTAAAGTACTTACTCTATCAATGGATAATTCAACTTCATTACCAACTTTTATTTTCCCGGTTTTTACTATACCATGATGAAAAACGAAACCTTCAGCAAATGAAACATTTTCAACATTAAAATCGAAATCCTAAAGAAGAAATGGATATTACAAGTACTGGTTTGTAAACTGATCAGAATGGTAAGATTAAAAGCAAATTTAAATTATTGTTCCATGAAAAATTTAAATAGCAAGAATGTTTTGTTCTATAACACATAACACAAATGTAAGTTGCATAGGCGGGTGGTGCACCAAAAAAGTGGAGGGTCAAAATAAGTGTGTGGGGTTAAGGGGCGTGGCCCCTGGAAGACTACTTTTTGTTTTCAATTTTTAATTGAACTATATTAAAGGCTTTTAACATTACTGATTCTTCAACCTCCAAAATATGGAATATGGTATTTCCTGTTTCAATTCAAAGATCCATTTTTATGAAATAGGATGAGAAAAGTCCATTTATTTGGAATTTTTAGTTTTTACTTTTGTGAAATAAATCAATCCATCTAATAAAGAATTATTTTTCAATTAATCATCAATTTTTAAGTTAGAAAAGTGGGATGGCAAGGTCGCTTTACTTCTGAAAGACAGGGGGCGGGGAATTTGGACTTGTAAAAGGTCATTAATGCAAAAACGAATCTTTTACCAAGAAGAAAAAAACAAAAAAAGAAAATATCACAATCGTAAAAATGGACCATGTTTAAATACGAGTTGATGTAAAAATGTCAGGAATTTTGGAACTTTAAGTGAAAGTATTCGGTCTGAAATGAAAGACAAGGGGAAAAGATGGAATTGTACGAAACCAAGATAACGCTTACTAGGGTCTCAAGAGAAGAGCTCATATAGGATTAGAAGCATGTTGTAACAAGTTAGTCAACAAAAAACACAAGATCAATACTTTTGGGGACTGGGACTTGATTTCATTCGTTAGCCTTTGCAATGAAGTGGTCATCTGTTGGCAAATGGCAATCGCTGATCTAGTGCTTTCTTATGAAACTAGAAATAGAATAGTTTGTATGGAATTTCAGAAATACTTACTTCATTAAAAATTTTCCCTAAATCAGCAGTTTGCCCTCCTGCTTCTGAATAGAAGTTTGTTTTATCAGTCACAATCAAACAGCGATCACCTTCAATGGCTTCGGGTAGATATTCTTTTTTTTTCAGGATAGCCAGAACATTGCCTTTAACTGTTCTTACACCTGAAAATTATTAAAACATAATAAAACATGAAAGAAAACCTTATTTTAAAATAAAGATGCAAATTTTTACTATATATTTAAAAAAAAAAAAAAATGAAAATTAATTTGAACTTTGACATCTTGAATTCAAACTATGTTTTTCGCAATCACGAGTGTGTGTGTGTATATAGGCGTGTGTTTGTGTTGGGGAGGGGTGTGTGTGTGTATGTGTGGGTGTCTGTATGTATGCGTATGTGTGCATGTAGGTGTATGTGTGCGTGTGTAGGTGTACATGCGAGTGTGTAGATGTATGTAGTGTAGGCAAGTAAGTGGCGCAACCTAGAGACAGTTTTCGCAAGAGGAGCAGCCTTATGAGGTGGACGGCCGACCGTAGTGCTGCAGAGGGAGGCGGGGGGGGGGAGGGGGGGAATAAAATCATAGGAATTCAAAACTGTCAAGTGAGAACAATAAGCAATCATGATTGCTCAAAAAACTCTTAGTATTTGAGCATGTGTTAAATCATATAATTACGTGTTTAGCAATAGTCATAACAAAAGTTTGACTTTGAAAAAAAAATATGATAGGTTAAGTCTAGAAACTTTTACTGGAGTATCTTAAAAATTTTCAATTATTTTCTGAAAACAATTTGGCATTACCTCTTTTGTTTTTAGCTATTTAAAAAAAAATGGAAACAAATATGCTAGGAGCAAAAAGTGGTGAATACTGCCGTGGACATTTAAAGGGCGCAAATTTTTCTTTACAGTTTTGTCACCTATTGTACGTTAACTTTATTGTACAAACTTTTTTTTTGCTTTTTTTTAATAAAATAATGAATCATACTGTTCATTTAAATATTTTAAAAACCAATTTTAAATTCTCAGCCAAAAGTTTGGCTATTGGAAACAACTCTAAGTTTTTATCAAGATAACGATAAGAAGTACTTGGTTTTCAATGTTTGCGACTAGTGCCTCAAAAACTGAAGTTTAGAAAATACCAATTCAATCTCCAGATTTGAACTTTATGTAACATATTTAGAGATATCTGGAGGCTAGATTACGAAAATACAGCATAGAAACGAAAATAGAGCTAGAAACAGTAAGACTCAAAGTGTGGTTGAACACTTACTCAGAAATTACGCAAAAAAAAAAGAAAAAGAATGAAATTTATTCCCTGACATTTAAAAGGTGTTGTTGATACTGCATGATAGCCTACTAAATAATAACTTAATAAATAGTTAGATTATTCAATAATATCTAGACTTTTTTAAAAGTGTACAAAGGCTTTTGTGAGATAAAATTTCTGACAACCTTTGGTTTTTGATTTAAAAAAAATTAAGTTTAATTATTTTTTTAAAAAAATTCCACGTAGTTTTATTGAAAATTGATCATAGACCCTATAATTAAATACCTATTCCGAAATATTAATTCTAACCAATGGATAGGGACGTATTTCATTGAAAGTCGTAGGTGTACAAACACTTTTGGGAGCCACTGTATAAGTTTAGAAGTTTTTCTTTTACTTTGCTATAGACGCATTAAAATAAAATTCTTGAAACAGCAATCAGAAATCCTTTACAGTTTTTCATGCACAGCTTTTACGGAGATTTACAAATCCACACAGAGCAATCAGAAAAAAAAATTACCGTATGTGCTTTTATCCGTGGAATAATCATATTTAAAGAAATCTTCTGATGGCTGAATATCATGTCTTCTAAGAATTTGAACAATTTGAGAGAAAGAATCAGATTTTCCTTGAGATCGGACTATAGTAGCAGCCTATTTCAAAGAAAAAGAGACACATATAATATAATAATAGAGTTTCTACGTGAATGAAACACAATAAACAATGAATCAAATTAAGTATTCATTTTAAGGTTATTTTGACAGTAACATTTAAATAACTTATGAAATAGGTTTGCATAATAAAGTATAATTTATAAAATTTCATAATTTTGAAAAATGTAATCAAGAAATACAGTAGAACACAGATTCTTGGAACCTCTTTTAATTAAAGCTGGATTCCTTAAATTAAACTTTTTTTTTTGGGGGGGGGGGGGTCAATACAGTGCAAAAGGGTTGCTACGTTGTAACTCACTAAGTAATACTACTTTTTAAAACACTATTCAAATCAACATTGAAAGTTTATTAAGTAATTATTTTTGTATTTATTGTAACTATATATTTTTTAAATTAAAGAACAAAAATAAAGTTCACTATTATTAATAATGTAATAAAGATTAAAGTTGACAGAATTATACATTCTACATATTCAAATTGGATTTTCTAACTTGAGTGACATTTATTGAACAAGTGTATTGTTTATAATTTTTATATAATGCAAAAGGTCACATTGAACAGTTGTTTTGTAAAAGTGTACAGATTTAAATCCACATTTCATCTCTCCGTGGCTTCATTGCCAGCGGAAAATCTTGGGCGTGTCTTCTTGAAGACCAAACAAGACTGCAACTTTCCCTTCTCCCTAGAGTTGAAGGGGTTACATCTTTTGGTCTCACGACTACTTACAAGCCCATCTTTTTAAAATCTGACTGGCCAGTTCCCCGCTGTGTCCACTGTATGAAGGGACTAAGCAAATGACAGGGGAGCATCTTTTTGACTGCCCCGTCCTTCTCGACGTGCTGAAGGATGTCGTCTTAAGTGAGCTTTCCTGCTCTGCTACTGCATCTTTGTTGTATTGGACTGCAAGGCCCCTTATGTCCGAGAGGATGTTGGTGGGCGTAAATTTTTTTAAAAAAATTAAATCCACAGTTAAGGGTTCTGCAATCTCCTAACAACTATTTTTAAACAATTTTCAATTATCCAGAAGTGGTTCGATCTCCATTACTTTGATTTTAACTGAGGTTCTACTGTATTTTTAAAAGTTATGCAAAAGAATAAGATAGAACAATAAGATTTGCAATACTTAAAGTTCTTTATAAAATGAAAACAATAAATGATAAAAACAAACCTGTTCTTTTAATAATCTTTGGTAACCTTCCCAATCCACGTTAACATTTATTTCTGATGCTAAGTCTTTAATGATTATTTCTTCCAGGCCAAACTGCTGGTGTAGATTCAGCACATTGAGCCCTAGAACATAAAAGGAAGCTCTTAGATGGCAAAAATTTAAAAGGAATTCATAAACAATAAAAAAATAAAGACTTAATTTACCACTTAAAGTGTTGTTAGCATTTTCTGAAAGAATTTTATTTCTTGCTTTGCGACCTTTGTTTATCACAGAATGAAACTGTTTCTCTTCTTCGTTCACAATGTCAACAATCTATCTAAAACAAAATTTGTCATGAGAATGTTAAATTCAAGAATGTATAGAACAAATTATTTTGAAAGAAATTTAGCACTTTTGCTGCAGGAAACCCATAAATTCACCAGCAAAAGCAGAAATTTCAGTTGCGCAATTATAGAAACCCCAATTGTGCAACCACTTGAACTCCCACAAGGCTAACTGAGAATCTGCACTGGCAGTCAGAGGAAGATTGTCATTGGAAGAGTGAACATGTAATTTCATGTTTTAAACAGTGATTTACCAAAAACCGAGTTATGTAGTCAATATTTCACCTGACACTCAGTGATCTTCCCATCTAGTTTTCTGAGGGTATACTCCCAGTACTCCATTACGCACAATATATGTATATGATCATATACGTAATATGTAATTACATGAAAATCTTTGAAGCTTGAGGGTATATGCTATATATCTAAAAAATGTTTGAGAGTATACAGCGTATATGGAGTATACCCTATGGGAACACCACTGCTGACACTACACCAAAATGCCTTTATTCTTAATATTACAGTTGAACTCTCTTAACCCTTTCAGACTTGGCATTTGGTATACTGGACATGAACTTTAAAGTATACTGGACATGAACGCAAAAGCGAGTTTTTTTCTGATTTTTTAAAAAAATATATAATCTTCTATTAATCATTTCAAATGCTTATATTATGTTTTATTATTGTTTAGAGAATATTTTACAATGAAGTTTGTTTGATGTTTCATCCTTTTTTTATCTAAAACATGTATTTCAATATTTGTCCGGATTATTGAACGTGTCGTAACTCTTTTAATTTTTCACCTATAAACTTGAAATTTTGTCTATGAGATGCTCTTTACCATAGTACACTGTCTACCAAATAAAAACATTTTTGGTTAAATATTTCTAAATTCCCTCTCTTTATATCCCAGCATGTGTCATTATCACAATTTGCGAGGAAGAGGTAGTAGACACAAGCATTTTCAGGTGCATGGAGAAACTGGGATAGGAGAAGTCTTGCCAAAGCATTTTCACCAACACCGCCAAGGCTTGAAATACATCAAAAGAAAACATCTGGAAAGACGAATCAATGCGATGGAATTGAATTGATTAAAGAATTATGAAGTTGTGACGTATAGTTCTTAACTTTGATGTCACATGTAATCTTTTGTCGTTCTGGAAACATTACTTGCTCCAAACATTTTCGAACATAAAAATTATGGTGATTTTCCCATCGGAAAAAGTATTTATTGAAGTCGTTCTACAAATGTTTTATCTTTATCCCCCCCCCCCCCACCCAAATATTATCATGCACTATTTGTTTACATACAATTTTTGTTGAAAGGTAATGTATAGATATTAAATTGTTGAGATTTCATAAACTTTTTGACTTTTCAAACGATATTTAACAAGATAGCACATGCAAATATAAAAACAATGCAAATGGATATCTGAGGCTTTCTACCACAATTTAAAAATTTTAATTATAAGAAAAGTCACTTAAGTAAATTTAACTAAACAAAATTGATATACTTGTAAAAAACTATGTTTAAAAATAAATAAAACATTTTTGCATATTATTTTTTATATAGTTGAAAATAAAGTAATAACATGCAAAAAAAAGTTAGCAACAATAAATATCAAAAGATTTTATCTTATTAGGACACAAGGCTTTCTACACACGAGGCGGTTATTAGAATCAATTTTTAAAAAAAATTGCTTGTTAACTGTAGTTGAGGCAAACCTAACCAGGCAGCATTGTGAACGTTACACAAATCCTAATCACAGCATTACAGCACTGAGAGGTTAGGTTTGCCTCAACTCTAGTGACTGGCGTCTTTCGTTGTCTTCATACAAGGCAGCTTAGTTGAATCAACTTTTCTTTTTATAAGCCGAATTTATTCGGGCAGGTGCTCCACCAGGGGTGCCCATCTATGGGGGGGGGGCATGGCGCAGACTGTGCTATTGAAATTTTTAGGGGGTTTTGAGGGATATTTTTTTCATTGGAGGGGCTCTTGCTTTGGGGGGGGGGGGCTTCACGATAATACGAAATGACGGCTAAAACGAACATTTTGTTCGATAAGCTTGGTTTGCTATCTAATTATATTAAAAATTTCATGTATAATAGATACATGAAATTGAAAGTATCGGCACAAATTTTCGACCTCTTTGCCTAAAATGTTCGTGGTTGAATGCCTAATTTTCTTTTGTATAAATTATTCATCATTTTGTTAGGTAGACGAAGTACCATCATGTATCAATAAGGAAATATTAAACCTTTTGCATAGAAACTAAAGCCTGTACGTTTGTTTACCTATGGACATTTTAATTTACTCTGAGGTAAAATTGATCATCTCCTATTGTGGATTACACCTTTTTTCCGGAAAGTACTAATAGCTAGATTACAATGTGTGTATTAGTAATAATAATTTCTAAACATAGGTAAGAATTTCTTTGTTTTTTCACAATACTACTCATTCACAGTTGTTACGAATAACGGCTAATACGAACAAATTCGTGGATTTTTGACATTTCGTATTAACAAAGCTCAACTGTATTTCCTTTAACTTTGTATGTATGAAGAAATAATGGTAATAAGATGACTACAGAATATATATTTTTATGAAAATGAATTAAAATATGTCTTGCTATAAACCTTTGTGTATTACTTTATCTATATGTAATTTAACTACTTGACATGATCCTTTGAAATTCAGATGTTTTTATAATAAACAGTGATTTTATTCAAGACAGAAGTTCACAAACAAAATTGCTTGATATAATCAAACAAATTTCACCATTGAGTAGAATCTGTTGCCTGCCAATTTTGTGGTCTTTCTAGTTAATATTTAAAAAGAAGTAAGTGCAACTAAAAATTAATCCCGGGGTTGCATAGTGGCACTCCACTTGAATATAACTTAATATTTCCGCTCTTGTCATCAAGATGTAACTTAGGAGAAATTTTTTTTTAAAGAAATTATTCGATTTTGCAAACAGTTTTTATTTTATCTAGGTTTACAGAAGATAAAGAAAATTCCATACTGCAAAATATAGCAACAAAGACAATAGGTACAATACATTTTTTTTAATCGTAAACTTTTCTAAAGTACCAGATAACTGAAACAAAATTTCAACAATGCAAATACGTTCATTGTAAGAAAATCAATAAATTATTTTCTTTTGTATTTAGTCATATATTACCTCATTTACATGCTTTTCAACTTCAGGGAAGAAGTCCAGTGTTTCAGCTACGTACGGCACTAGAGAGCTCAAAACGCCAGGCCTTGCTTTCATGGTCCGATTGGCTGTATATGCAGCTCTTCTTATAATTTTTCTCAAAACATGACTTTATAAAGAAATTTTTACACAATGTAAGTAAAATTGGTTAAATATTTTGAAAAAAAAAAATATGCAGTTTACTTTACACAATGCTGGCAAATTGTGAACTGTCACAATTTGCATGTTGTGACACTTTCACGCAAAAATTTGCACCTTATTCCAAGAATTTTAAACTTTGCCTTTTAATTGTTATACTAGAGGGCTCAGCGCTTTGCTCACTTTGCTCACCAACCCCTGTTTGCTACCAACAGAATGTGACAATTAATGATTATAAAGCTTTGTATATTCAGAACATCCAGGAATGGATGTGGGATGGGGTTAGGATGTTCGTAGGACATTTGGTCCTTTAAGGTTTAGAAGGGTGAGACATGGCGGAATGGCTTCCCTTGGATGTTTTGTATCCAACAGTATCAGTATTGACCTGGTACACATGGTACGGACATGAACAGGTTTTAAGAGTATATAGATGTTCAAACAGAAGGAACCATAATGCATCATAATATCAAGTATCAACTTTTTAAAACATTTCTGTGTACACTAAAACATGTTTTTGTGCTCTTTTTTCTTTTTTTTTGTACAATTCTTTATTTGCGTTGGTTTTTCGTTCCCCCCCCCCCCCATTTTTGAGAGGTATGTGAAAATTTAAATCAAATTGGAACATATTTGACAAAGTTATTGATAAAACAATTGCAAGGTTTTGATGCAAAGGATTTTGAACCAGTTTTACCCCTAGAAATGTTGTCTGACCATGAAAGATTACGGTTATAGGTTTTGAAAAGTTTTGTATGTGTAAAATAAGTACATAGCAAAGAAAATATTAAAACCTCTTTGCATGCGTAATTTCTGAATCAAATTACACAAGATTTGGCAAGATTCTTAATAGCTGCTGCGTATTGATTTTTTTAAAAGTAATTCCTAGTTACTTTCTAATAATTCGAACTATTTTCAACATGAGACTTTCTGTACGTATCCCTACTCAATGAATTTAAAAATAATAATAATAATAATGTTGCAAACGCTATTTTCATAGCCAAGCCTGAGGTTTTGCGTGACTTTTGTTCTTGCGATCGCTATTCATGGCACAAAAATAGTTTTGAGTGTATCTAAAAAATAATGATTTGTATGTGTTATGGGTGTGGTTGGCACTGTAATGCATGGCATTGATATAACTCATTTCTTTTCAAGTTTAAAATTTTGCTTTTGAAAGTTGATACTGCATATTATGATGCATAAAGGTTTCTATTATTCGAAAACATCAATATTAAAGGCTAAAGATTAATATTCCGGGAAAGAAGTGCAAATTTATGCATAAGAATATCTCACTTGTAGAAATGGATTGAGCAATTTATGAAATTAATAGTTTTCATACCCAGCATCATGAGCATCTGGAAACAAACCATCTGAAATTGCAATGCACAACATGCGAGAATGGTCAGCAATTATTCTATAAGCTGTATCAATCTCATCTCGATCTTCACGTCCAACTTTACCGGTATACGAGCGAATACCAAAGTTCTGCACAAAATAAAACACATAGTGTTAGTTGTGGTAAACAAAAATGGGGTGAAAAAATTGTATTACTATACTTCTGGTTATTTTTCGATAGTGTCCCCCCCCCAGTCATGCATTATTAGGAAAGTGATGGGCCAAACCCCCTTTTTTAGCCTACTTTCCCAGTAAAAGTCAGAAAAAAAAGAAAAAAGCATGAAAGAAGGCTTAATGCATCTTAAAAATATCGCGAAAAACAAAAAAAAGTCAAAAATAAACAAAATAATTAAATAAATATCGAAAAATTAAAAATTGGAAAGTAGGGTATTGAGATGGGGAAAAATGTCTGTCGGTCTGTCTGTCTGTCGGTCGGTCTGTCTGTCTGTCCCCCCCTAATAACTTTCGAATGAATAGTCCGATTCGAACAAACTTTTTTTTGTTCGAAAGATCTCGGCGAGGACACCTCAATCCCATATTTCACTTTTTGATTTGAAGTATTTTTTGTTCAATTTTGAACAGTTCAAAAAAACTTAACATTAGCGCCTACGGGGAAATTCAAGGCAATTGCGAACTGTCAGGCGAATTTGCTTCAAACAAACTTTGTAGGAAAAAGCTTTTGATGAAAAACTTGTATATAAAATATCTTTTTGATTTGAACAATTTTCCGTTCAATTTTGAACAGTTCAAATCCTTTAACATTAGCGCCTACGGGGAAACTGAAAGTCAATGTAGATTCCGTACTTGAAGGCGGATTTACTTCAAATAAACTTTGTTGGAAATAGCTCTTGACGACCTACTCCCGACTCCGACAACTTTGGCGCACCTGACTCCGACTCCGACTCCTGTGCCCGAAAATTACTCGGACTCCGATTTCCCGACTTTGAATCTGACTTCGTAGCTTTGGCAAAAATTTATACACGAAGGACAAATGACTGACTCCGATTCTTAGATATTCGACTCCGACTTCTTTACCCCAAAATGAGATGGACTCCGACTCCGACTCCGCAGTTATGGTTTTGACTGTGAAATAATTATTGTTGATTTGACTTGTTTTTATTTTTACGCTAAAATTTTAATTTAGGTATTCAAGTTTCGGCGAATAAACTCGAAGTCATTTATGTTTCTACATAAAGATATGCGCAGACGATTTTTTTTTTACAGTGAAAATTATTTTTTTAAGTTGACATTTTATTGATTTTATTTATTTTGGTAAGTGCATTACTTCATTTAAAAAATTGTTTTTGGCAACAGGGAAAAAGAAACGATTTTTTTTTGATAGATGTATTCATTTTAATGAGTTTATTAATTTTAATAATTTTTTTTTCGTTTTGAAAGCTGTTAAAGATTTTTTAATGGAAAAAAGTGTATTAGCTGCTTTGTTTAAAAATTGCTGCTATTTTATTTGTTCAGTTTTTTTTTCCCGCATCTAATTTTTTTAGATGAGTGAGGAATATTTTATTCCTAGAAATCAGCTTAAAGTATTTTAAAAATATGTTTGAAAACATTTGCGATTGTAGCTATTTTTGAGAATGTTGATCAGGTACTAGAAAGTAGTATGGGTATACGGGAAAGTAGGCTCGTCTAGTTCTAGACAGAACTTCTTGTTATCTTTCTCAATGCGCCAACCTTCCTCCTTTGAAATTAAAACAAAACTTGATCCCAAAAGTAAACTAAAGATTCACACAAGTCTGACCTTGAAACTTAACTCTTGTTTCCCTTATCCACTAGAATTTGATTTGAATATACAGTTGGCTCTCTGTTTAACGAAGCGCTATTTAACGACTTTCTCTATTTAACGACGGCTTTTCACGGTCCCACTATAGTGTTTAAAACATTTTATTTAAGGACGCTTTCTACTTAAGGACGATTTTTCATGATCCCTTAAAAGTCGTTAAACAGAGAGCCAACTGTAATTCTGAACTTAGTTTTTAGCCTAATTATTTCAATTGCACATTAAAAAGCTTTTTATTATTGAAAAAATGATTACCATTGAAAAATACTTGGGTTTTGTATGCATACAGTAGACAGAAAAGTGAAAAATATCACTTCACCTACTACAAAGTTTTTGCTAAAAAATTTTCATTTTAATAGAATTAAAAGTTCCTTTTTGTCTGAAAGCAAGCTGCCCCTTTTTGGTTTGGGGGATACACTATTTAAATTAAATGAAATTTTTTTTTTCATTTGCTAACAAATAATCATATTGTCAAATTTTAATACCCAGTTATTCTTGAGGAGCACAGCCTTAAATGAAATGCACAAAATTTTATCTCTCAACTGATTCAAATAGAAAAGGAAGACTCTAAAGTTGAATCATTGAAATTGATTATTCCATGTATCCTAATTGAATCTACACGGAACTCAATGCAGAAAATGATAACATGAGTGCAAATTACAGTCGTACCTCAATATAAGGTCACCCCTCGAGACTTCATGAAACTGACCTTATAAGCGGGATAACCTTATAACTGATTCATATATATTTTATAACATGTGTGCAAGTAATAAGCATATATTGTAAGGAATAAACATTTATACATTAATTCTTTTTTAAATTTTAAAACATTCAAAAATATCAGTAATTAGGTTTTAATAGTTTAATAGATTTGAAACAATTAAAACCTTTGGAGTCAATAAGAAATTTTAAAATGATTTTTTAGAACTTTCATGTAGAGTAAAGCTGCTTACAAATATGCTCCAGTCGAGAACTGATGTGCAACTTACCTAACTTAAAATTATCATTAATACTGGACTAATAGGTTTTTCTTTAATTAAGGCACAATGGTTTCTAATTGTTTTCAGATAATTTTCTTCGGCTTCTCATGACTGGTAAAAATAATGCGATATGTACACTCTGAGTGCCCTCGTTATTACTTTATATTTTAGTGTCACTGTCGTAATATTCACTTTCTACAGGATTCAGTGCACTACATGCTACATTAATGGAAGGAATATGACTTTTCACTTTTTAAGGATTGTATATCGTGGAAAATTCTTGGAAGTGAATCTATTAGGCACTGAAATCATTTAAAGAAATCAGACAGAAGTGACCTTAAAAACGATTTATGTATTAAGACTTGACCATAGATCTGATTAGACATAACACAGAATTCCTATTCAATGAGCCAGAACTTTAGAAAAGTGACTTTATATGCAGGGTGACCTTATAAGCGAGTGGCCTTATATCGAGGTCTGCCTGTATATCTCTCAACTCAGCACAGCAGTATAATGGGTTTCTACTGCATGATTTTGCATTATATAACTAGAAATTTAAAAAGCATGAACTTGACATTCGTTCATTTTTTAACCTAGTACAAAATTACAAAAACGAAAAATAATAATATATTTTTTCCCTTTACAGTCGGGCCTCCATATATCGAAGTAGCAACTTGCCGGAAAAAGATTCGATATATAGAAATTTCGATATATAAAAACAATCTTAGTTTACCATAAAAATCTCCTAAAACATTAAAATTAAAGCTAGTTTTTGCCAATTGTAATGCCGTTTCATGTTTTTGAGCGAGTTTTCTGTACATTTCAATACTTTCATTACAGTTTTCTGATTTCTCATAATAGCAGGAACTCTGCTTGCAGAAATACTAAATTTACCAGAAATGACATTTTTGTACCTTTATACATCTTCATTCTTTGGCAATTCAACTTCATCCGCAACATGAGGGGATTTTCGTTTTGACAATGCAATCGAGAGAAAAGTAAAAAATAATTTACTTAACTTGAATGATTTTCACTGAAGCTTAAAGGACTAGGAATAATAAATTAGACAATAGGGATAACTTGAAACTGATTTTACAGTATTACTGTTTGCAACTAAGATTTGAAATAAACTTGAGGGAATTTAAGGGCTCCAGAAGGGAAAAACGACTTATCTTCACACTCCTCAACTCCAGATTCCTTGTGAGTTTCGTAGCAAACTTTCGTGAACATAATTTTCTCCCCTAACCTTCATTTTTCATAAGACAAACAGTCCAAAGTGGAAAAAAAATCCACGAATGTCTCGAAAAAAACTTTGATATAGAGATTTTTTTGATATATAGAAACAATTTTTCTATGTAATGGACATGAAAATTTGCTGGAACTTCTATAAGTAGAAAATTTCTATATGTGGAAGTTCGATAAGGAGGTTCGACTGTATTTATTTAATAATAATTTTAGAAAAAAGGGAAAAAAAACCTAAGAAATTAATGTAAAATACTTTGAAAAAATGACTTACTTTTTCAATTGCATTAAATAATGGTACAAAAATATCAGTGTCATAATTTGACATGGTGCCTTGCAAAACAGCGGTCAGTCTTTCAAATCCCATGCCAGTATCAACATTCAAGCTAGGTATCTTTTTCAATGAACCATCGTTTTCTCTGTTAATGAGAGTAATGAACTCAGAGATTAAAGTAAAAACAGCTAAAACTATGATGTCCTCAAATAATAATAATGTGAAGCCACATGTCTAACATATTAAAATATGACAATAGATAAATAAATAAAGAAGTGAAAAAATTTCTTTTTTGAATATAAAAAAGAATATCAACACTGAACAATGCTGTAAATGGACAAAGTTGCAAAAAAAAAATTGTCAGTTATTTCTGGGTTTCAAGAAACACCTTTTAAAATCCAAAAAGTTGTGACGATATTGATGATAAGCCATTCACTATTAAATAAAACCAATGTGCAGCAACTCATTGAAGCAGTTCTAATTCTGTAATTTTAAAATTATGGGGAGGATTCTAAGCACGAAAAATAGCTGCTTGATGAATCTGTTAACAAAGGGTCATGACACCAGTGGAAAATTGATATTCAGCTGCTGTCGCGTGTTGCCAATCAAGAAGTGCAACTTTGCTGTAGCAGAACTCTAGTAAGAAATAGCTGAATTTCCAGTCAAAGAAAGCAACATTAGCTCCAATTTCAGGGGTTCAAGCCCATTATTTCAGCATTCCATGTAAGTTCTTCAACTTTTGTTACTTGAAAAGATGAGCTTTTAACTTTTAAGCCCCATATGCAGACAAAAACTTGCTCTCTGTTGCAAGATAGAACATGGCAGCTGTTGGTTTTGTTTTAGTTATAATGGGTCATAGTGCACCTATTTGATTTACAATAAAACTACATATTTGGAGATACCATACATTTTTTTAAAGAGAATTTTAAACAAAAGAAGTAAATTAAACAAGATTGAAAGCTCCATTTAAAGGAAAAAAAACCCACCAATAAAAAAGCAAGCAAAATAAAGAACATGAAAGGTTTCATTAAAATAACTTGTCAACCAAAAAAAAAACTTGAAATTTTCATTAAAATGGAAAATTAAAACATGAAAATTAAACATGCCAGCGACTTTAACAATATTTGTTCATTCTCACCAAGGCAAGCAGCTAACAATATTAGTAAGATAACTTTAGCGCAATTTCTGGGATTAGATATCTTACTGTTGCTCTGAGGCGACAATATCGCAAACTTGCATTTTTAAAATGGATTCTGCAAATGGCTAACCCATATGCAGACAAAAACTTGCCCCCATGTGGGGCAAGTTTTCGATATTTAATAGGGCAAATATCAAAACTTTGTAACAGTGTAACAGAAAAGTACCTAATATAACAAATCAAAAAACTGAAACAGCAGTTCATAAAGATTAACAAAGTTCATGTATTCTTAGATATTATCTGTGAATAAAACGAGCTGATATGTGCATCACATGACTTCCTTTTACTCCAAATTAGTGTCATTTTCTCATTATTGGCAGTTTTAATATGATTCAATAGTTTACTCTCTAAATACCACCAACAGTGGCCAATTTAAAACCAAATTTTAAAAAAAAATCGTCAAATTTGTCGCCGAGTTGGCGACAAAACTTGGCGACCACAAGACTAACGATATATCGCTAAGTGTCCGACAAATTATAATACCACTTGAGTTTGCATCGAAATTAACAAATTTCCGCCGAAAAAAGGGGCAAAAGACACCTTTAGAAACACTCGAATGCAACCAAAAGGGGAGGTGCACAACTAGACCCAACTGGGAGTCTGTACCAAATTTCAACTTTCTAGGACATACCGCTCTTGAGTTATGCATCATACATACTCATATACGCACATACATACGTACATACAGACGTCACGAGAAAACTCGTTGCAATTAACTCGGGAAAAATCAAAAATGGATATTTTGGGCATCCATACGTTCTTAGGTACATATGTACGTGTGGTTGGGTCGAAAAAAAACTCAACATTCATTTGGGGGTGAGCAAAATGGAAATTAAGGCCGATTTTTGAGTGAATTTTTTTTCCCGAATACAATACTTCCTTTTTTGTAAAAGGAAGTAAAAAATGAGTAAATTCCAAAACAAAATTACTTACTTATTATACTGGATGAAAACCAGATTCCATATTTCTATTAAATCTGGCCTATCAGCATTAATCCTTTTAGAGGCATCCTCTGCACCAGAAAAAATGAAATCATAATGTATTTCAGTACATGGACCACAGGGACCTACATCAGCCATTTCCCAAAAATTGTCTTTGGTTCCAAAAGGATAGATATGGTCAGGAGGAACCCTAAAAATATATAATAATTTAATTGCACAGAAATAAAAATGGAAAAAAATGGTATAGATTTATGAAGAAACAATCTCATTTTTCAATTTTTAATTCAATTGTCTCCCATTGAAGTATTTTTTACTTTTTTGTACACTGTAAGGGAAACATTCTACCGAGAAAAAATTTTAATATAAAATTCAACTTTTAACACTCCTGAAGCAATTTAGACTTGTTTCATTCTTTTTTTTTATTATTATTCATTTATTTATTTTTTGTGACACCTATATTTATGTATACATAGGAAACCCAGCAAAGTAATTCAGCGATCCCTAAAACCATTTTTTGAAATTCTCAGAACAATATGTATGTAGAATCTTGCACAACTCGAAATCAATCAGCCATAGAAGGTTGAATGTAGGACCAGCATAACCTGGAAATTGTGTATTTAGGTCTGGTATAGCATAGTTGCAGATTGTGGGGATCACGGTATACAACTATTTGGATCACAATTGCACGTTCCAACAGGGCAGTAGGACATTATATATTTTGTAGGGTATGTCAGGGTAATTTGGGTATAAGTTATATTTTATTGAATAAAATGAAAACTATTCATTTGTTTCAAAACTTCACAGTTATAAACATCATCCTTACCTAAGAATATATGCTGAAAAAATATTGCCGACACTCTTTTGGAAATTGATAAAAAAAATAAATTAAACTTTTTGGTGATGTCGATGCAATGCAAACCAACCATTTCCAAATAGTGCTTCTAATTGACTTGCCACTCTATATTTTTCAAGTTTAGGTATGTAGACATTATATACAGGTATGCTTACTTTAATTTGCATTGAATTGAAACAGAATTAGTTTTCATGTAATTAATGATTTAAAATCATGGGGTAAGTTGGGTATACATCACATTTTACCAATCAGAAGGACAAATAATAATTTCATTGGACTTCAAACATAGGCATATATGTGCATCCTCACTACCCAAGGTAATATATGCTAAAAATGAATTGAAAGGTTGTTTAAATTTGCTTAAATGTTCTGTAACAAAAAAACTACTTCCCGTCCATTAACGGTTTGTCATATTGTGCTATTTTCTGTCTAAAACCCATCTTAATACTTAAAAAAAATTAATTTGAATTTTGTCATCTTAAATTCAAATTATGTTTTTCGCAATCACAAGTGTGTGTGTGTATGTAGGCATGTGTGTTTATGTGTAGAAGGTATGTGTGTGTAGGCATGTGTTTGTTTCTGTGTGCAGGTATGAGTGTGTGGATAGTTGTGTGTATGAGTGTTTGTGTGTGTGGTGGGGAATGTGTATGTGTGTGTAGGCATATGCGTTTGTGTCTGCGTGCAGGCATAAGAGTGATGAGTGTGTGGGTAGTTGTGTGTAGGCATGAGTGTGATGAGTGTGTGGGTAGTTGTGTGTAGGCATGAGTGTGTGGGTAGTTATGTGTAGGTGTGTATGTGTCTGTGTGTATGTGTAGGTGTCTGTATGTAAGCGTGTGTGTATGTATGTGTTTGAGTGTGTGTATGTGTTTGTGTATGTGTGTGTGGTGGGGAATGTGTATGTGTGTGTAGGCATATGCGTTTGTGTCTGTGTGCAGGCATAAGAGTGATGAGTGTATGGGTAGTTGTGTGTAGGCATGAGTGTGATGAGTGTGTGGGTAGTTATGTGTAGGTGTGTATGTGTCTGTGTGTATGTGTAGGTGTCTGTATGTATGCGTGTGTATATGTATGTGCTTGAGTGTGTGTATGTGTGTAGGTGCATGTATTTGTGTGTGAGTGTGTGTGTGTGTGTGTAGTTGTGTATGTATGCGTGTGTGTGAGGACATGGATGCAACCTGGAGACGGTTTTCGCTATAGGAGCAGCATCGTGAGGAGCCCATCGACGGTCATGGTGCGGAGGGTGGCAGTGGGAAAATAAAATGATAGGACGCCAAAACAGTCAAATGAAAGCAATAATCAATCGTGACTGCTCAAAAATATGTATATAAAATATGTATATATAAGTTTATTACAGGACTGGAAAGTCCAAAGTATGCCATTTTTATACCCAAATTACCCCGACAGACTCTATCAGGTTAAACTTTGTATCAATTTAGTTTAAAAGTATATCTATCTTGTTCAAGGCATCCATCACTCTCACATCTCTATCAGTCAATTAAAAGTTTGGTGTTTTGTACATACAGAATGTTTGAAACTAAGACCTCTCAATCTTTACAATCCTGGAAGATTTTGGTCAGTCAGATTTCAATGGAAATCATTCTTTTAGTTATGTGTCTAGTTTAATAAGTATACAATGAAGTATTGTGGTGTTTATAACAACTTTTTAAGATTCAATTCAATTCATTTTATTTCAATCAGGGAAATATATATATATATTTTTTTTACAAATATGCAGTTCACATATAAAATAAAAAGAAATTACAAACAGAAATATATTTCTCTGTGTCTATTTGAGAATCCCTGATTGAGTAGATGGGAGTAAAGGCTATACAATAGCCTGACTAGCTCCCACCACTCAGAGAAGAGCTTGATTTAGAGTCAGTTTATAACATAAGATAAAATTAACAAAAAATAAATGCATAATCATACAAAGAACACATAAACACAACACAAGTAATGCAATTAAGTACGTCTAATTTTATAACGGAACCGAGGCATATTATTACGAAGATAAACTTTGGTTTGATAAAAATTGGTTTGATAAAAATTATTTTTATTTAGAAGATTATGAATCAAATTACAAATTTATTTTTATATTTAAATTTTTGATTCTGACTTATTTTCAAAAAATGTGCAATAGTATGTATAGAAAACTTAGTAGCATCTTATATTAAATGAATAAGTTTGTAAAATAAGTCAAGGTAGAGGGTTTTCTTCGTACTATTTTTTTCAAAAATGACATTTCTCTTATTTATAAATTCTTCATAGCATTTCAAGCTACAGGGCAAAGTGGTAAAATTTTTAGTCGTCATTAGTTGATAGTATCAATTTTATTAGAACTTTCTTTTTAAAAATCGTTAGCCATTTTTTTTTCTTCTCAAAGTGCTAAAGGATCTTTTTCAAAAATTTCTAGAAGTTAAAAACCAGCTGTGGTGCGATGGTAAAGCATTGGCCTTCTACGCCTTGGACCTGTGTTCTGACCTGAGGTGGCCAGTCGTTGGATTTTCGAGATGCAGAAAATGATCAATGCCCATGTCGTATGATTTTGTGGCATGTAAAAGATCCCTTGGGTTTTGTTCGGCTTTGAATTCTCTCGGGAAAATTATATACCTACTGTTTGACCACAGATTGTATGTAATTTGGTAATCTGCCAACTAAAGATGATTCCATCTGAATGAATCTAGCAGGGGAGAAGGGAAAATAACAATGGGATTTTGAGGCAAGCGTTTTATAGTGTCACTATTGCCTTATTCATTTATTGCACTCTCAAAAATAAAATAAGGGGAAACAAAAATAGTTACCATGGAAACAACAAAAAGAAAATAAAACATTTTCATTTGGTTCAGGAACGTAAAAGCAAAATGGTAAGCTCAAAACTTTGTTGTGAATAAACAAATCAATTAATTTTTACCGTGAGAATATAGATCGAATATACTTTAGATTTAAAAAATGTTGCTGTGAGCAAATTTTCATTTTCACAAAACTAAGGCTAAATAATAGAGAGGCAAACGGGCACATCTGAAATGAACCAACTAACACCCCTATAAACTAATAGGTGCGTCCATTTCCGCCTATAAACCGGATATTAGCCTTCCCATGTAATCAATGGTCAAACAGTAGGGCAGTTTTACATTGAAGAGAGCCCAGCCCCCCCTCCCCCCCATCTGGTGGAAAATGGGCTTCAAAACTACTTGTGTCATACACCAGCGCCTCAATGGTGGCACATGAAAGACTGATGCCTTGTCGGGGAGAGCACTAGGTGTGGTAAAGGCAAAATGGCCTCGTACACTATTGGAAACAAAAAATATATTATGTACCTAAATACAATATTTAAAGAATATATTTTTAATAAATTAAAAAATAAAGGCTACCCTTTTAATTGGGCTCAAATTGTTGGCTTTCTCAACTTCAATGAGATGACACCCTGCCTTCAGCTCAGTTACTGTCTATTCAAGGCTGAAGAGTCCTTAATAAGGATGAAACTGCAGTTTCTTGGTGGCATTACCAGGCTGTCAGTATACTGCACTTTGTCCTGCCTTAGTCCTGGCATAGCGACAGTTCCTTGCGATTGAATACCCATACCCAAGCTTTGCCTTCAATTAACAAGTCAAACTGCAACATGCTGCGGATACTCACCGGTGACTTTACTGCGGAATTTAATTTACTGACCAGTTTGTTGATTCTCGCAGCTTCAATGAGTTGACATCTGCCTCCAGTTCTGTTAATAACTACTCCAGACTGATGAGTTCTAACAAGACTGAAACTTCAGTCTCTGGATAGGATAAGGGGGCTGCAAGTATATTGCATGTAGTTCTGCCTTAGCCCTGGCTTGGGGCGGTAACTTACTGGCTTAACAAAGGGTGCATCCAATTTTTACATTTTTGAGGAAAAGATTTTACCAATTACATAACGCCTTCTGTACACTTCAAGGTCATTAATTTATTCAATATGGTGGTGATCTGTTGGTGTCTGACGCATGAACTTTAGTCATAATTTATTTTGATTTAGTCACCCCGTCGCTGCCGACGATAAATGAGACTAGTCTGTTTTCAACAAGAAAACACTTTGCCCCCCCTTCTCGAACGCATAGTTCAATTTTACGCGGGGGTGATCAGTAAACATATCCCCGTGCTTGTAAATGAGGCAACTAGACAACCTTAACTTAGGCATGCACTTTAATGTGCAAAAAAAAGTCTTAGTGTTCTTTACACCACTTGTCTGTTGCTACTTTCGTCAGGGCCGGATTTGGAAGTGTGGAGGCCCCTTATCAGGGTTCGAAAAGATCATCACATTTTTGAAAATATCCGATACTTTAATATATATCCGAATATTTTGATATATATGTATATATCCAATATTTTCGATCAGCACTTTAATAAGATATACATCCTGAAGTTACTGCTATTTATTTTTTTATATTATTATTATTATAATTTATAGGGGAGAGAAAACATAAAATTTCCTGACCTGTGAAAGTTAGGATATTTTGTAAAAATTTTATTGTGGGGGCCCCTTTGTTGTGGAGGCCCTGGGGCAGTAGCCCTGCCTGCCCTCCCCTAAATCCGGTCCTGACTTTCGTTATTCTTACATTTTAAAAACTGCTGCTTTTGTGACAAAATGCTATGATCTGAATATGCAATCTGATGAAAACAGCAAAATAGAATCATTGGATACTACATGACAAAGGCGGAGTTGAGTGTCTTCTTGTGAAAAACAGACAACAACTCTGCAACAATGATAAGTAACTACAAATTTGAACTTTTCATGATGGTTGGTAAAACTTTATGCTTTCCCATTTTCTAAATAGCCAAAATTCATCAATCAGAATTCTTCAGTCAATATTAGCACATACCCGATCTCCAGCCATATACGCTTACATTCTTCATCAGGAGGAATCCCATAAGCAGCATCACCACCAAAATAAGTGACATACAGATTTTTTGAATTCATTCCATAAACATCCGTCAGCAAATCCCATGCCATTTTGCAGGCTTCAAACTTGAGAATACAAAACACAAAGAATAATTTTATTACAAAGCTTTCAGCAATGAAAATAGCAACAAGTTCATCAATTGAGTCAAAAGTAGATCCTTTTATGTAATGTACTACAGGAACGTGGGGCAAAGCGAAATGGTGAAATATTTTCTCCGACTTCAGCATCAGCTATCTGGTGATATTTTAAACTATGTAGTAATAAATGTAGTTTATTTTAGAGACGTACCGAGTGGCACTTTGGCTGAGTAGCCGAGTACTCGGCCTTTCACTACTCGGCCAAGTACCGAGTTACTGAGTTCCAATTATGTTTTAAGAAGAACCAACAACACATACGTGACGAATTTTGAACTCATTGGAGTAGTAATACAGACTTCCATGTCCAAATAATAGTTTTTAAAACAAAATTCCTGCTGAAATTAACTATGCATTACTTAAAAGATTTTGTTTGTGTCAATAATTTTACAAATAAGGTATTTTTTAAATTAAAAATGAACAAATACATAAAAGGTAGGACTAATCAAGTTGGAATTAACAAATTACACCCATCTATATTTTTAGTCCACGAAACATAAATAATTTTTAAAAGCAAATGAAACAACGTTAAAAGCACAAATGTGCAGGAGCACTGCAGGCACGTTTCTGTATTACAAGGAACGTCTTTTTCAGTGCATAAAATGTGAGCTAATGAATGTAAAAAAATATGACTTGAAAAAAACAATCCTTGTAATACGTGAAATACACCGCCAGCTCAGTCATTTCCAGCCAAGGACTGCAGTTTCGTGCCTATTAGCACTCATCAGCCCGGCATAGGAAAGTGACTGAGCTGGAGATGGAAAACCTCTTAAGGAAGCCAAGAGTGCGAAACAAACTGGTAGCTAATATAGAATTAGCAGACCAAAATGACTGAGCTGGCAGTGTATTTCACGTATTTCTGCTTTAGCCCTGGCTATTGGGCGGTAATTTACTGAATAATCTTTGTAATGCTAAAACACGTGTCTGCAGTGTTCCTGCACATTTGTGCTTTTAACATTGTTTTATTTATTAAGAAACGGTATTTTTATGCTGCTTATAAATAATTTTGTTAGTGGCAAAAGTCTATTTAATAATATAAACATTTCATATTTTCTGTACTTATATTTTTTGCTCCATTTTTAATAAAAAAATAAGTTTCATTAACTTTGGAGCATTAAAATATAAAATTTACTCCATTGAAGCATAACAAACTTCATTGTTCTCGAAACTTGAATTTTACTTGTAAATGATTGCAGTATATTATATGCTTTCACTGTTTTATTAATTGTAAAATCTGCTTTGAACAATATTCGATACAACTACTTGGTATTGGCCAAGTACCTGATCGAAATTTGGCTGAGTACCGAATAGTTACCAAGTACTCGGTACGTCTCTAGTCTATTTCTGTCAGGAAAACATTACCTGTTAAAGATCAAAGCATATATGAGGTAGTGAGAAGCAAAGGGATGCAAGTGGCAAAATTAAAAATTTGGAGATAACCAGTACACATGGTAGGTGAACCTCTCCTCTGTCTAGGGGCAAGAGATGGTACTAGTAGCCCTGGTAGGTGCTGCTGCACAGCATGATTTAGAAAAAAATTTCAATGATAGAGTAACCTAGGATCTGATATTTAAAGGAGTATTACTCGAAACTTAAAATAGTCCGCTTGCATCCCTTTGCTTCTCACTTCCTCATATGAAAATAGAAGCATTTTTTTAAAATTGCCATATTTTGTTGAAAAATTATTTTTGTTATTATAAAATGTTGAAGTCTTGTGATTGACATTTTAAATATTAATTGAGGCCCACAAATATTTGGCTATGAATTTATTTATTTGACATTAAATTTATTTTAATTTTAAATGTTTGGTTTAATTAATCAAGTACCTGCAGGTCAAACTGCACGAGAAGATGTGAAATGGTTCATTTTATTTACTTACTAGCAAAAATACCCGGCGTTGCCTGGGTCAGTAATAATTATGAGAAAAAATCGTTACTTGCTTTTGTTTTCTGGTTTAAGTGAAAGAATTTAAAACACATTTTTTTTGACATGATTAAAAATCGAGTTTTTTCCTTACCCATAAAAGTAAAATAGCAATAAGTATAAAGAACAAAATAGTATTGATTTAGATACAAAAGCACTATATTTAAGCATATACAAATTTCCAAAACATGAAATTATTCTTCTCATGTTTAAACAGATTAATCTGTTGATACTTTTTTTTAACATGGAGTCTAAAACCTTCTCTGTACTGCTATTGAAGTTGCTCTTAATCCCCTTATATTTGCTTTAGTTATTTTGGGAAATTTCAATCATTGTGGGCTCTTGGTGCGATTTTACCGAATTTGCGGGAATCGTTTTGGGATACCTTCGATGATGCTCCCTCCTTCTTTCCTTACTTTGTAAAACAATATGATATTAATTTTCGTTACAAAGATATTATCGTCAGGTGCTGAGATTTGGTCACCATAAAATGGCGCTAAAGAGTTTCATCCGAAATGTTTCCAAAATAAATAGTAAAATTTGGTATTTGTTTGAAATTGTACAAAAAGGAAAATTAATGGAAGTTTTTGTGCTGTTTATGGATTTGCCTAATTTAGTTGCTGGATTATTTTACACAGTAAAAAAAGTTTTTTAAAGATTCTTTGATTGGCGATATTTTGTTTACATGGTGAAAGCTGAGAAACATTATGACGTAGTCTTCGGCTTCAAAAACAGTGACGTTGAAAAAAACTGCCAAATGCATCAGCTAGAAATCTTTCTGCAAAAATTTTGCCGATCTGCTGGTTGATTGGATAATGAGTAAGTGTTCAATCAGCATAAATAATAATAAAAAACATTAATTGCATTAAAGTTCCGTTTAGATGGAAAATGATCAGCCAAATTATATATTATTTGCCAATCTTGTGCAAAAATCTTACTTCAAGATTTGACTTGAGAAAAGCCTTGAACAGTCAGATGAAAAGCAAAGATAGTCACCAATACAACAATTGTCGCTATCGACAGGGAGTTGAGATGATACACTAAATACTGTATTGAGTTTAGGAAAGCCTTCGAACATGGAACTAAAAAGCTCATAACTCGTTTTTTATTCTACTTAGAAATTTCGAATAGGTGCCATCTTCAGCAGAAAAATCAGAGCTTTCGATGGACATATAATGTAAATATGTGCAAGCATTTTTTCATCCCTATATTAGAGAATTTATACGAAAATTGTATTTTATTGCTCCAATAAGGGGGTTTTGCCCCCCATAACGGGACGAAAACTACCCTATGTGTTATTCTGATGCATAAGCTATATTATTGTAAAGTTTCATCAAAATCCGTTCAGTAGTTTTTGCGTGAAAGAGTAACAAACATCCATATACATCCATACATCCATACAGACAAACTTTCGCATATATAATAGTAGTCCCTTATTTTCTTATTCGTTCACTATTTTACTCAGATTTATTTTTTCTTGTACAATATTAATTATTAATTTATTTATTTTTATCTCAAATGTTTTGTACAATTAGTCAAGTGCATGCTAAAATTGGTTTACTTATTGAATCATCTCAAATTTCACATTTTATTCATTGTTGTAATCAAGGCCATACTTGAGTTAACAAAAATAATAAATTAATATCACATTTTTTAGTTCAAATAAGACATATTTTACAATATAGAAATAACATTATAAGTAATTATCAATGTTACCTTTGAATAATCACCAAACGACCAGTTTCCAAGCATTTCAAAAAATGTGTGATGATGCAGATCTTGCCCAACATCCTCCAAGTCATTATGTTTCCCCGCTTAGCCTGATACACTTTTGGCTATTAGCAGCTCTTTTCAGATTATAAAAAGGATGCTTTGGATGAGTCTTGTTAAGTAACACAGATCTAAACTAATGTAGAAGTAGGAATACTTTAACAGAAAAATATATATACAACACATAATAGGACAAATTGGGGCAATCCAAACAAAACTTTATGGAAAGAACAAAATTCTCAACTTACTGATTGAAATTCTGAATTTTACTGAATGATAAAATATGCGCATGCACACATATCACACATAGGTACTTTTTCGTTAAAGGTGCACTTGGCTCATTTTTCATTTTGGGCGGTTTTAATATACTTACCTCTATTGCAGATTAAAAATTTTGCAGTTGCGGCCATTAAAAAACGTCAATTTATAAACTAGTATCCATATACAAGCAGATATTGCCAATCACTTAGAGTAATTTTTCCGTTGTTGCAAGGTAGAAAGTAAAAATGACATACTTTTTACGGAAAAGTGCCCAGATAAGAAAGAACTACACACATTAAAAATAATTTTATAAAAGAAAAAATAATCTTGATAATGAAATTTTTTATCAAAATATGGCAAATTTCAAAAAAATTGCTGAATAAGACTTTTGAAAGGTTATTGGAACCTCCTAACCAGGCACCCTTGAGGACAATGTAGCAAAAAAACTTCCTTAAAAGATAAATGTAAATCATCTTGTTTGAGCACCACGGGCAAGGTTTTTCAACAAGTACAAAATTACAATGTTTATCAAAATGAAAGAAAAACTGAGGGGGGAAAAAACATTCTTGAATATTTAAGCAGAAAATTTTCGTGAGAAAGAAAACAAAATCAAACAAATATAGTTACCTGATTCATACCAGCATTTACGTATAATAAAGAAGGGTCGTTTTTTAAAAATACAGGACTAGAAGGGATGAAGGTGTGACTTTTTTCATTAATGAAATAGTCCAGGAAAAGCTTTCGCACATGTTTAGAAGGAAATTTAACATTGCTAATGGTTTTCGCATAGCTCATGTTACGGGTTTGAAAGTAAAAATAACGTTTCGCCAATATATTCGAAATAAGACATAGCGGCAAAACATCTCTCGAAAATAAACTTTTCATCTTCCAGCTAACTTAAACTCACTCCAACTAACATTACCAAGTTCATTTTACTGAAAAAGATAACCCTATAAAAATTGAAGCCAAAAATCATTATTTTTAATTTCCCAAATTGTGTTACACATTGTTAAATTACAATATTCATAAACTCGTGTTCGCGAAAATTTTGTAAACAAAACAAAGTTACGTAACGCAGTTGCAGTTAAGCGTTATTTTACTCCGTCTTTCCTTTGCTTCTTCTTCTGGAGGTAACGCTCCGAAAGGATGAGGCTCGCCTACAAAATGTGATCTTATTCCTATTCCTATTCAAAGTCACAACTGACTACAACTGTATTTATGTCGAGGACTGCATACTAAGTGCCTTGCCTCCATTATTTTATCTACCGATAGATGGCAGCACCATCTCCGGATCGAACAGTTTATGAGAATTTAGAACTAGTGCAGGAGCTAATAGCTACCTGGTGCTAACACCCCCAGAGGTATCGTTTCACTTGGAGGACATTGAGACCAGGAGCATATTTAACGTCGCCCAGTCCCCTTTAATGACGACGGTGGGTCTTCGACCATCGAGGTTCGAACTCAGGACCCTCCGGCCCCGAATCGACACTCTACGGATCGGGCTACCACGGCCCCATGTAATCTTATTATAAGACGTTTTCTGCAATAAATCTCGATTTACATGGAGCATTTCATACGTAACTTCTTCGAAGTGTGTTTTTTGAACATTTCAGATTCTATTGAGGATTCGTCCTAAAACCAAAGTTCTAGATCAGGGGCTGGTCAAAGGAAAATGTTAGCAGCGAGGAAGTTCAAACAGGCACAATACAATAATGAATGGGATACATTTATTGAACACATCCATAGGTGTATCTACGATTTGTTCTAGTTGATCCAAATTGGAAAGTTTCTCTAGTGTTCTCAGGATATTCTCCCCCCCCCCCTTCCTTTTTTTTCTAAACAACGCAGACGTTGTGTCACAGTCACTGAATGCGTGCAGAAATAAAATGTTTTCTTGAACGAGGATGTTTATATATATGTTATGTTAGTATTCGCAACTCCAGAGCTCGAATACGTTAACTTGCGGTGATTAACAATATTAAAGAAAAAGATAAAACATTCCATTCCACATGTTTTCTTTTGGGTTAAATTACAGGCTTCAGAAAGTTTGTGGCGTAATGTAATTTCAGAAGAATGGAAAAGAAAGCTTTCCACAAACAAACACGATGAAAAATTACTGCCATTCACTAAGCGTCAAAGCAAGTCATAAACTACGGCATTTGTTTGTTTTACCTTTTTCATCCGCCATTAGACAGTGGCTGCGGCGCTTCCTATAGTTGGTTGGAGTTGCGAATACTTCAGTTTTAAGACTTCCTTTGCCAACCGTTTTTAATTGGAAAAAACCTCTCCCCTATTACGAGGGTTGACACAGAAATAAGGCTGGCATCAGTTTTACAAATAGACAAAAATTTTATTTTCAAAGAAATTTACATCGTTGGAAAGGTGAAACTTTCCTCTATTTTTCTACACAATCGCCGTCTTTTTCTACACATTTTTGTAGACGGTGCTCCAATTTCTGTATCCCAATATCATTGAACTCCGCCGCCAGACCATTGAGGAAGCGTTTAACCTCTTCTTTGACTTCATCGTCACTACGGCACTACGGAAGCGTTAGCCACTTAAGTGTTCCTTTAACTTCCCCAACAATCAACTGCGATAGATATTGCGCAACGCTAAAAAAAAAACTCAGGCGAGCTATCCAGAACCGCCGGCAAGGACCGGACGACTGATATAGATACCCTGAGATCTTGACATTGTTGCCAATCCTAAAACAGTAGTTTTAATACACGTGTAAGGACTGTTGCGAGCAAAAAATCCCTTCCGGAAGGAATTTCTGGCTGCGCTAGCGCGGAACGTGCGTGTTTAAGTAGTTATTTACGTTCAAAAAAGATTTCACAACTTATGTAAGAGTGAAGGCTTTCACGGCCGGTGTCAATATTATGAAAGGATTCCGGGCTGTTGTGCCGTGGTCTGAGTGTATATTCTCCAAACGTTTCGGCTGCATCTGCGGCAGCCATCCTCAGTGGTTCCGAGTTCGTAACTTCCAGGGAAGAGACTTCTTGGCAACTGATGCAAGTGTCGAAGTGCTGTCAACATTTATAGGGCATGGGTCCTCTTGGTTCTGGACTGGGATTGGCTGGTGAACGTCCGTCTTCATCGCTTCCTGATTGGAGCTTAGGCTCTCCTTTTCCTGCTCGGGGATTGGCTGCTGGGGATTCAGCTGAAGGTCCGTCCTTGTTTCTGATTGGCTGGAGGTTCTTGTTGTTTTGATCCTTTTCAGTATGGGATGCCAGAGCTTGTTTATCTTTATTCCTTCTTCTTTTTTGTTGAAGTTATTTGGATGTTTGAATATCTCGATGGCTTCTCTGTTCAATCTCGCATAATAATGGCAAGTCCTTGAAAGTATTTTTGTCTCTTTGAATTTGATGTCATGGTTCCCCTCACTAAAAGTGTGTTCTGCGACTGCTGACTTCTGAGTGTGGCCTAGTCGGCAATTTCTTTGATGTTCTTTGATTCTAGTGTTGACGCTTCTCTTAGTAGTTCCAAAATAGGTAGAATCCAGGGAATCTTGTAAACACCTGCGGCGGACAAGGGATCTCTTGCATCTTTCACAGATCGTAATAAGTCGCTGGTTCGGTGGGTGGGTTTGAAAACAGTCTTGATCTTGTGGCGTCGCAGAAGTCTTTCGATTCTATCAGTGACGTCCTCAACGTAGGGGAGGTAGGCTGTGGACTTGATCGGATCTTCTTAAGTGGCTGTGGAAGGCTCTTTTGATCTCCTGCTTTGAAAAACCGTTGGCTTGGAAAACATTTGTGAGGTGGGAAATTTCATGCTCGATAGCAGTCGGTTCGCAGATTCTGTTGGCTCTCACGAATAAAGTTTTCATTACACCTCTCTTCTGTCGAGGATGGTGAGTAGAGTCCTTGTGTAGATAGCGTAGTAGTCTATATGGAGCCATGGAAAAGACAAACTTCACCGATTTTTGACTCACATAAACAGCCAACATGAGAATATCCAATTTACGATGGAAACCGAAAACGACGGGAAGTTGCCTTTCCTGGATGTCTTGGTCAGTCGCAGAGATGACGGATCCCTAGGCCATCGTGTTTATCGCAAACCTACACATACTGATCGCTAAACAAGCTCTGGCATCCCATACTGAAAAGGATCAAAACAACAAGAACCTCCAGCCAATCAGAAACAAGGACGGACCTTCAGCTGAATCCCCAGCAGCCAATCCCCGAGCAGGAAAATGAGAGCCTAAGCTCCAATCAGGAAGCGATGAAGACAGACGTTCACCAGCCAATCCCAGTCCAGAACCAAGAGGACCCATGCCCTATAAATGTTGACAGCACTTCGACACTTGCATCAGTGCCAAGAAGTCTCTTCCCTGGAAGTTACGAACTCAAATTGATTTGAATTCTACAGAATCTACTGTTAAATGAAAAAAATAAAAAACAAATATGTTTGGCCATCACAGTCAGATATTGCGACTGTAGAGAACTGTTCCATTTTTTGTGGTCCCTTTTAATCATCGGTTTAATGTTCCTTTTTATGTGAAAACAGCTATTACTCTTAAAATCAAAACTGCGTGCCGACTGATGAAACAGCAATAACTTTTTTCTTCTTTAAAATATGTTTTTAACGTCAAGATGTGCCATTTAACATTAATTTATGTAAAATTACCTGCTTCATATTAACATTAATTATGTTTCTTATGATGATGAAATTTGTATGTAATCTAAAAGTGAAAAATAAAGTGATTTTCCAGTTTTTATTAACATGTGCCAATTACTGGATCACAAGGTGTCATACACTATGGTATTAAGTGCCAATTACTGGTGATTTTGATAACTTTTTATACACATATTTTTATAAAAATATCCATTCAAGTATTTTTGCTTTTAGCGAACTGAATAGATGCACAGATGTTCATTCTTTGATACAAAAATATTTACAAGTAAATATTTCTTTTTTAAGAAATGAAAACAGAGGTAAGTTTAACAAGAAACTCTTAAAGTGCCAATTACTGGAGTTGTTACCGTAGTTTTTAGGCTCTTGAAAATGCAGTTGCAAATCGCAGTTCTTAAACTAATGCAGGTTGAAAAGTAAATTGTATAAAATCCTTCTAAAAATTTCCTTCATATTTGAATTATGTCCCAAAAATACTCTAGAAAATGTATACATTAAGGCAAGGAATGGTGAAAAAGCACAATATATTTCTCAAAACTTTTATTTTAATATTGCATTCATTTTTCGTGAGATAATTTAAAACCTCCTCTTCATATACATGAATATGTTTTTAAGAATGTCAAATGCTAGCTAGTGACTGTTTCGATCTTTCTGTGAGAATTCGGAGGGAGCCAAGAGAGGCAGGATTGTTCTCTCTAGGTTTCCCAATAAAGATTTGTGCAGCGTTGGAAGTGCTGACTAAACCATGATTCCCTTTTCACTAAAAAAGTCCATTCTAGCCCTCTTAGAGCTAAAAGTAAGCGTCCCGATCACGAAATATTATTTAAATGTTTTAGAATTTGAATGTATTTTGTAAATACTTCCTAAAAGCAGTAAGGTGTTTGTTGAAACCTAATCAGCTTGGAAAAGTTTAAATACTGTTTTTCCTTCTTTGATCTGTAGGTGGAAAATTAATGTACTGGACTTCTGGGAGGGGATTTAACCCTAAATCTCTCCCGTGGCTGCTTCAATGCCTGCTGCTTTCAAAGTTTTATAATTAGCTTCAGCGACAAAAACTCAGAATTAGGGTGGTTTTCCCTTTCCCCAGAAATTTCCGCTCGGGCCAAGGCCCCTGCTTGCTCCCCCTTAGATCCAGCACTGGTTTTCGGCAAACTTTCCCCTATAATTTAATTTAGCTGAAACTAAGAGAAAAGTAATCTTTATTAATAATAAAGCTGAAAGTCTCTCTGTCAGGAGGATGAATGTCTGTGACGCGCAAAGCGCCTAGACCGTTCGACCGATTTTCATAAAATTTGGCACAAAGTTAGTTTGTAGCATGGGGGTGTGCACCTCATAGCGATTTTTCGAAAATTCGATGTGGTTCTTTTTCTATTCCAATTTTAAGAACAGAAATATCATAAAATGGACGAATAAATTACGAAATTATCATAACGTGGAACCGTATCATGGGTACAAGCCAATTGGCGAGAAAATTCACCATGCATTATTTGTAAATATACAGGCGAACCAAAAGATCTTTTAATTTTTCTATTACGGGCAAAGCCGTGCGGGTACCACTAGTATTAAAATAAAATTGACAGATTTGTGGACAAGTGTGATTAAAATTACGGGGAAACAAGACATTTGTACTAAGTGACTGTAATATGTAATTTAGAGGCTCCTTTCTAGTTAGAGGGCCCTGGGAAAATGATTCGAATACCCTCCCGCCTATCGGTTCATCTCTGCATCTTTCATTTCAAAAATAAGCCAGAAAATCACAAAAATATATCAACAATCGTCGTTATACATGAAACTAGACCAACAATGCACGATTGTTGACACTTACCACAACAATTCAAAAATCGGTTTAACTGTTGCTTGTTTGTTGCAACAATGCTTGATTTCTACAACAGAGAGAAAAAAATTTCAACTCGTCACTTTTGAGTGGATGTGATAACTTGCTGTTTGAATTCCAACTCACGCGATTAAAATTTCAACTTTTTGTGGAAAATCTGCGAAAAATTGTGAGTATAAGCTTTTTTTTTTGTTCTACGCAATGATGCAAGACTGTTCTAGTTTTAATTTTAGCATTTATTAAAACATTTATTTTGAATTGACGTTTTCCGGGTCTAGGAATTTCAGATCCACATGAATGAGACCTGCCGTCAGTAGAAATCAGTATACTGTAATGAAATAATTAAAATTTTATTCCCTGTAAATCTGTCAATAGTAGTTATCTGTCAATAGTACTGTTTACAGTGAGAAGAATATTTTTCAAATGCGTCAAATTAAATTTTGTGGTAATGAAAACTAGTTATGCTTTTGAATGCGCTGGTTTGAATGCCCCGTTTGGCGGCCATACGGGGGGGGGGGCGGTGAAAGTGCCTCCTCCCCTAGAAAGTAGAACTTCCTTGGTTTCAGTACTTTTTTCTTTGAGAAAATGTAAAAACATTTCGTCGCCAGCAATCAATGAATAAGCTATTGAAAATGTCAAATTTTAATAACTGCAATCTGTACTGAAATCGGTTTCTATGGGGAAAATATCCTGCTAAACCATAGGGGAAATACGTGAAATACACCGCCAGCTCAGTGATTTCCAGCCGAGGACTGCAGTTTCGTGCTTATTAGCTGGCGGTGTATTTCACGTATTTCTGCTTTAGCCCTGGCTATTGGGCGGTAATTTACTGAATATACCTTGCCTCGCGTTCAATCTTCGAGTTGAACCGAACCATTGCTTCGGTCACTCGTCTGGTCTGCTAAATCTATATTAGCTACCAGTTTGTTTCGCACTCTTGGCTTCCTTAAGAGTTTTTCCATCTCCAGCTCAGTCACTTTCCTATGCCGGGCTGATGAGTGCTAATAAGCACGAAACTGCAGTCCTCGGTTGGAAATGACTGAGCTGGCGGTGTATTTCACGTATTTCTGCTTTAGCCCTGGCTATTGGGCGGTAATTTACTGAACATAGGGGAAATATCTGAGCCTCCTCCCCTTAAAATTTTGCATATGAGCGACTATGGTTTGAAGTGTTTTAAGCTTGATATAATGCAAAAAGTACGACTATTTCAGTTTCTGTCTCTAATACTTAAAAAAAACTTTATGTAAAAATTTGAAGATGAATGGGTTTAGTTTCAAAGTCTTCGACCCACTTTAGAAAAGTCGAAGATGGCTGTTACCAACATCAAATGGTTTTAATCTTCGATCTTCATATCAAACTTGCCACAACACACAATCAGGTGTATTTGTGTATTCTTTTCATATTTTAATTTTGATGGCATTTTTTAAAAGTAGTGGATTAGCCCCCCCCCCCCGCCCCCTGGCAGACAAAACTCTAACTCCGTCGCGCGAGTAACTAACTAAACTAAAGCCCGCGAGTCTTTTATCGCTTCTATCATTGTAGACAAATATTAATTTTACTGGTGTTTGCAAACAAAAAGTCAAATCCTCTCTGAGCAACTACATTATTTGTTGTGATCCTGTTTAGGAAAAAGTCTTTGTGTGTGTCTTTCGACTCTTTTTATTTAAAAGTAGCTGAAAGGGACAAAATAAAAATGTGTGTCACAGCCATTAACACGGCAAGGTACTTTTTCGTTAGCCGGGCACAAGCCAAATAATTACGCCCAACGCCAAGCGATTATTTGCCAAATTGATGTAGAAATCCGCTAATTTTCTTACAACTCTTATTGGGCGTATTCGCTTGGCGAATCATTTGGCGAATTATCGCTTGGCGTTGGGCGATTTTCGCTTGCGCCCGGCTAACGGAAAACTACCCATTGCAAAAAATATTACGGCAGCAATACAGTTACAGAATGTCGCCAAATGATATATCCTTAGTTTACAATACAAATACATTATCTTCCCAAAGTACCCCTTGTCTACACTCTAGCCAGGCCCGGCTCTTGGGGTAGCTACCTAGGCGGCATATTTTAGGGGCGGGAAATTTCGAAATTAATTTTTTTTTAAAGTATGAATATCTGTTTCAGCGTGTTAAGATTCAATCATTCAATGCTAAATAATAATAATGACAATAATAATAATTTAGAGTGTGTACCAGTGCTCGGAAATGCAAAACATAGTTTGGAATTAAACTAGAAATTCAATTTACATTTAGAGGCGGCAAATTGCTCGGTTTAAAAATCATTTGAAAATATTTATATATGTGCCATAAGATGCAGTACTTTAACGTTAATAAAAATATAATTTATAGTGTGTACCGGTGCTTGGATATGTAAAACCCAGTTTGAAATGTAACTAAAATCACCCTTTAATTCTAAAAATGTTACTATTATTTTTATTTTATTAAAAATACCATTATTTTACATTTGTATTGTTATTATTCAATGGGGGGTGGGCGGCACTTGGCAATATCACCTAAGGCAGCAGAACTACTAAAGCTGACCCTGCTCTAACCCTGCAGCTCTTCACATTTCTTATGTCTGTTGACGGGTTAAAAATAAATGACTCATACGGATTTTGTCTTTTACAGGAAAATGATCTTCATTCGTAAATCTCCATCGGGCATCTACGGGATGACCGTGAAACCTTCTTTCGACGAAAATCGCAGGTAAGTCAAAAATAAAATCATTTAAAACTATGGTAAATACTGCATGTCCACTTTAGCATTACTCTGATAAAGCTTGACCACGGATAGATGGAGGACGACCTTAAAGCAAAATATCATTTGTATCATTCGTAATAGGGTAGAATCTGCCAGAAAGTACCGAATAGTAATAGGTACGGTCTCGTTAATCCTATCTATTTCTAAATAATACCAAAAAACCTGTCACAAATGATAGAAATTATGTTTTTGCTTCAAGATCATCCGCCTTCTTTCGTGGTCAAGCTATAACAAGAGTCTTGGACGACTTTATTTCTGAAAGGTTTGAAACAGGATGAATATCAATATTACATAACGCTCAACAACTGTTGTAGGCAAAGCAAACTAGCTTCGCTCACAATTACTTTAATAAAAATGGAATCTCTGCATTCATTAGAGCTCTGTTCAAATTATGATAGCCTCATTATAGCAACTGTAGTTCCGTTTGGCTTCTGATTGTAAATGACTGAGAATCCGTAAACACTATACCATTCATTATTCCGTTTAGTTATTTCATACCGTTCAACGAATATTCTATCCAGTTTGAAACTCGAGTTTGGAATAATATAACACATAATCTTTTCGATATTTATGGTTTCGTAAATTTTATTGTATTTAGGTGAAAAAATTAGTTTCATAGGAAAAAAAAAAAAAAACTCCGAAACTCATTTGGGAAAGAAACTAAAATTTAACAGAAACATCGTTACATTTTGGCAATTGAAAGCTTTACTAAAAAAAAAAAGAAGTCGCTCCAATTTTTAATTAAAAAAAATCCAAATTAAAGTTTAAGTAACGCATCAATTTTTTTTTCATAACTTCTCCTGTACTTGGGAGCATATACGGAGAGCTTCCCTTTCTGGCCAATCAATTAGAAACCTTTGAGAAGAACTTCTTGCCTTTCTCGCACTGTGCAAGGGTCTGAGGGAGTATCATGATATGGAGCATGTTCTGCAGGCATGGAAGTGGTGCCCAGGTGTTCCTCGCGGATAAACAAAACAGTCATGCGATACATAGATATGCTAGCAGGGCAAGTGCACACTGCATATAGCATTTTTATCCTGATAGCAATGGATGCTTCTCATGGACGGTAATGCAACTATACATCGTGCCAGAACTGTTGAAAATTGGTACGCTGAGCATCAGCCTGACTTAGATATACTGGCAGGTCAAGTGCACCCTGCAATGTAGCATTTTTATCCTGATAGCGACGGATGCTTCTCATGGACGATAATGCAACTATACATCGTGTCAGAACTGTTGAATGGTTCGCTGAGCATCAGCCTGACTTCCAACAAATTTCCTAGCCACCGCATAGCCCGGATCTTTACCCCATAGAAAATGTGTGGGATATGGGGGAAAGATTTATCAGCGATAGCAATCTCCTCTTCCATCTAAGGGGCCATTCATTAATTACGTAAGGGTCCCGAGGGGGAGGGGGTCGGAAAAATTTCTACATACTTTTACTTGGGGGGCGGGAGATGTCAGACCCATTCTTACGTCATATTTTCCAAGTCGATATTTTATATTAGAAATTGCGCGGTCAAGTGGTTTGGCAGGGATCATATTTCATTTGCTTCTAGAAAATAAAAGAACGTTTTAGGATGAGCCGTTTTTTACTTGTTTTTCAAAGAATGAATAGTGTAAAATATAATAAACGAATCGCACTGTGCATGGCATGTCTAATTTTTAATTATTGTCGAATCATATAGGAAAAATATTTTTCGAGGAAACATTCAGTCTCGATTCTTTTTAGTAAATATTTTTTTTACACAAAAAGACTTTTAAAAAATAAAAATAAAATAGTGAATTTACTAACGATTCCAGTGATTTAAGATTCGTTATTTTATTATATTTTGAAAGACGAAATGGAATGTTACTTAAGATAGGGGGGTGGAAGGGGTTTGAAAAATCTTGCTTACGCTTACATGGGGGGAGGGGTCAAAAATTGCCGAAATCATCCTTACGTAATTAATGAATGGCCCCTTATTTTCAAGGTCTAAAAAGCTGCATAGCCAATGCATGTATTCTTTGGATGTAAATGCACTCCAGAAGCTTGTAGACTCGATGCCCAAACGAATCAGAGCAGTTATCCGTGCAAAAGATGGTTCAATAAAATATTGATCTTGGGTTTCTAATTTATTGGCGAGTGAGTGTATTAAGATCTCATAAAGAAACGAGCTGATGTGTGCTTCACATGACTTCTTTTTATGTGTTAAGGGGTTATGCTGTTAACCATGCTATTTGTCATTAGAAATTCAGAAGAAAAAAAAATCCACGAATGATTCTAAAATTGCTTGTTTCATTGCTGTTAGATATGAAAGAACTGAAACTGATATGGTATGCAATACTATAGTAAAGAATTATATTTTAGAAAAAATCACGGAAAAAGGATTCTGAAATTCTCGGAAACGTTTTCGAAACTTTCATGAACCACAGCTGCACAGAATACTCAGAAACATTTCTGGAAATTACGGAAAGAGGATTCCGAAATACTCAGAAACGTTTCTGAAAATTACAGAAAAAATATTCCAAAATACTCAGACACATTGAAAGAGGATTCCGAAATACTCAGACACGTTTTTGAAAATTTCATGAACCGCAGCTGCACGATATACTCAGAAACGTTTCCGGATTTTTTTTACAGTGTACACACGTTACGAGAAAACTCGTTGTAACTAACTCGGGAATCGTCAAAATGGATATTTCGCGTGTCTATACGTTCTTAGGCACTTATCCACGTATGGTCGAGTCGAAAAAAAAAAACTCAACATTCATTCGGGGGTGAGCAAAATGGAAATTAAGGTCGATTTTTGAGTGAAATTTTTCTTCGCGAATACAATACTTCCTTTTTTGTAAAAGGAAGTAAAAAGTGGATTGGTCTTTACAGCTCTAAATGAAACCTTTCAAAAACTTTGAAAACGGTGCTGCTCCATTTTTGCAGCATACCCTTCAATTGGTTAATTATGATTAATTTCGAAAAGCGGAAATCACGCTTTCAAGTTCTTACTCATCAGATATATTAATCGTAGTCTCTTTTCAAAAAAGAAAACCACTGTGATACGGAAACTAGAAACACTACGTGATAAGAGCATAAAAATTCTAAGACACAAATAAATTTTCTAAGTTTCAAAAAATTGAAATTGTGTATTTTAACTCATACTTGGGTTTAAATCTTTCTCTTTTCTATCTTTTTTTTATAGCTTCAATGGATTAAAAGTTACAAAACTTATTCCTGGATCTCCTGCTGCAGACTATCTTGCTGAAGGGGACATTATTACACAAATCAACTACAACAACCTCAACCAACTCAACATCGCCTTTGCTCTCACGGAATTCCGCCAGGAAACCAAAAAACCAAAACTCATTCTCAAAATCACGGAAAACAAAACAAAAAATATCATTACGGATGATGTTCAACTTCTCTTAAAAGATCTTGTTAAATTTGCGGATTTAGAAACCCAATTCGCTACAAGAATGGATGAATTAAACTCCATAAATATCAACAATCCCGGCTCAACCCATAAAACTACTAAAAAATCAAAACGCAAACCGTCCAAAGTTGCAGCAACATTTAGAAGGTAAGTTTGATTTCTTTCTTTAAATTAAATCACAGTTGCAAAATTGTTTTGATGTGACAGTAGAACTGATGCAGTATTGTTTCTTACACCAGGGGTTCCCTAACTTTTCCCATTCAGGGCACCCTTTGAAGAATTAGCATATTCTCACAGCATCCAAGTACAGGTAGTTATCAAAATAATGGAAATACTCTGTGATAAGTGTGTTGGGAATCGCTACTCAGCAGTAAATGTTCTGTTAATAAAGGTGTCTTCTGACTGTAATCACTCACCGTGGTGAATCCAGATGGTGGTTGAGTTCTGTGGTCACTTTTGCTGCTATTGTTCGATTTGTAGACATTACAATCCGCTTTAACACCCGTCGGTTTCTTTCACTAAGCCTCTCTTTCATTCCACTATTTTTCTTTGCCAAGCTTGTCTTTTCGCGCTGTGTGTATGCTGTTATGACTTTAGATACTTTACCTCTAAAACGCTAAAATGTTGAGTTGTTTCAGTTGCACTTGCTCCAACTAGACGCGCTCCGACAATTTGTCCTCTTTTAAAATTTGAGAGGTCCGACATTTTATGCGCTTTCAAAAAAACTCCAAGACTTCCAGAACTTCAATTGAGCCACCATATACTACCAGAATATGTACATTGCTATTTACGAAAAAAAGATAGCTAGTTTTATTCTTTATAACTTACGAAGTGCATTCAAAAATGTCACTTTTATCGACAAATGTTTCCATTATTTTGATAACTACCTGTATATAATTATTGTTTTACACATATTGATATCGTGGGTACTTCGCGGTACTCCTCTGCTCCCACCAGGGGTGCCCCGAACTTAAATGTTTGGGAGGAAGGAAATTCTCAATTTGCCGACTAGAACTCCAAATTTTGCTGAATGATGATAATTGTGTCGAATGATGATGATTTTGCTCAATCTTTAAACTGAAATTGCCGAATAAAGAATTTTTTGGGAGTTTACAGTGATCTCCCATCGGGGGGTCCTTGTTAACACTGCGGCACCCGCTTTGAGAACCCTTGACTTACACTTTTCTCACGCGTAAATTAATGCTTCGCTATAGATATATGTGCTTTCAAATGTATTTCAATAAAACAAATGCTCTCATGGTATCTATTAACATTAAATAAATAGTACTTACTAATATCAAATATGATATTAATATCATTATATCTTTATGTGAAATAGAAAGCAGAAACCGGGTAGATTTATAACCTTGCAAATTAAAGTCAGCATTGGCTATGAAAAGTACTAGATCTGTTAACTATTAATCACCCTTAAAATATTCACACAGAAAAATATTATGCTCTTAAAACATTACTGCACTTAACATTTTTTTGCTCTTTTAATCACATTTAAAAGAAATTACTTATAATTGTCTTTGTTTCATTCCAGATTGTTTGCTGCTGTTAAAAAATCCAAATAGATGACTACCCTGTAGAAAATAATCTCACGATGGCTAAATTCTTAGAACGTCTAAAAAGAGCTGATCATATGTACCCCCCATGATCATATAAGATCTAGGATGATCAGCTTGGGGGCCGCTGCCGCAAAGGGGGTGCTGGGGCGGCCCCACAAGGGGAGTTCTACCTCGCTAAGCACAAAAGTGGTGTCTGTAGCTGAACTCAACTGAATTTTTATTTCTTAAAAAAGTGCAGATATGACTTTTGTGATTAGCACGGCAGTATTATAGCTTTCTTCTGAACGTGATCGGCAAGAATATGTTTGCAAAAAGATATCATTTTGTCGTCAGTAAAATTTAAATTAATTTATATCTTAATTTATTGGGTGGCTGCTGACGATAAAATGGTATCAGTTTTGAATGACTAATGATTTCGACACTGAGCTACAATGCTAACTGGAACGATGTCTCAACGGAATTGGAGGGAAAAAAAAGGCGTGCTCACATGCTCATGCCATTCACCATTTTCACATACAGAACATTAAGTGGTACTGAATAAACACCTGAAATTGAAAATTCATAATTTTAATACTAATTGCGAAACGCATTAACAAACAATACAAGTCGTAACGCTGAATTTTACTTATTCTTTATTTAACGCTCTACTGTCTAAATTACCATATCCTGTAGAAAAAAATTTATTTATTTGCACAGCATTTTAAAGAATAATGTATTTAACACATAATGTAGATTTTTGTTTAAATTTTTCTCTTATATTTCAAAAATTAGTTTGTGACTTTTTGACTGACCTAAATGTAAAGCAGCCATATAGCACCTCAAAAGCCACACTGATTAACAAATAAATAAAGCTCTTACAGGGAAATTAATGATAAAATTTGATGCGACCTCCGACACACAGGAGGCCGTAGGCGGAAAAAATATCATAAAACAGAATCAGTTTGTCCTTCTAAACAATAGCTTTAACAAGATTGAAAATCGACTTTAGAAGACTATTTTATTCTGCTTAACATTTTCGAGATTGTCACACAATAACAAGTTACAATATTAATTTATACCCTTTTTCACATACAAAATGACAGCGTCTTGAACTTCTCGCTACAAATCACATTTCTTGATTCCAGTTCCATTGTACCTAGTGGTGCCAAGTTCAGAAAAAAGCTTGCGGAAGCCCACCTCCACGTGGTACTCCCTGGGCAACGCTGTCGATTGTTCAATCGACAGCGGCTGAGAGGCTTCCGCCCAGGCAATATTTTTGTTTTTCTTTGTTTAATTGACAAAAAATCTTACTCTTAAGTGCATTTTGCAAGATAACAACTGGAACATAAATAAAATATTCTGTTTTCTCTTTTCTATTGTGATTGTAAATTTTGTATGGTGTCATTTATTTGCATAATAAACAAAGGTATCAAAGCGCACGGTGCAATTTTTAGCCTATTTTCTTGTAAAAGTAAAAGGAAGAAGAAAACATCTGGCGCAGCCCCAAAACTTCTTCCTTTTACGTTTATTAAATGATCGGTTTTTAATATTTCAAAAAAAAAAAAGGCGTGATCTCATGAACGAGCTTTAAAAGCAAGTTTATGAATGATTTTCTTTCAACTTTCACCTTAATGCTATGAACAGTTTTTCTTTAAACTAGAAGTGTAGCAGATCGTTGGCAAATGGTTGTATGGAAGGCATAAACTACACCAATAAAGTAAGACAAAATAACGTAAGCAGAAGCACAAATTTGTAAATTACAGCAGACACGTGTTTCGGCGTTACAGGGAACGCGTTTTTGTTTTTTCATCCATAAGATCAATATTTTTTGCATTGAAAAAGGCGTTCCCTGTAACGCCGAAACACGTGTCTGCTGTAATTTACAAATTTGTGCTTCTGCTTACGTTGTTTTGTCTTACTTTACTGTTCAGCACAAAGGTATTTATTTTTCATAAACTACACCGTTGACCAACTATCTTCCAACCGATTTTGCTACTAGGATGGGTAAGTTTAATTTTTACTGCCATTTTTTTAAATTGAAACCTTCGGAAAGCATTTTGCGCTTTTCTTTTTTAAACCTTCGTTGCACCTCAACATTTTCCAGTTCAACATTACCGCAGTGGAAATGAGTTGGATTGAAAAAAACTCATTGCCCATTTGAAAGCGTTTAAATTTTTATATGCGCAAGGATATCTGATAGAACTGGAGTACAAAAGAGTATTTTAATAAAATGATCGCATGATTTGGTCAACGAGGAAAAAACTTGAATTTTCGAGCGAAATTTTGATAGATATTTTCACTTCAATGTCGAGCTATTCCAGCTTGGTTAGGAACACAAGCAGTATTGCACATTTCTGCAAAAGTACAAAAAATTTTGAAATTATGGATTAGCTGTAACTTTGAAGTTTTGTGAAGTTCTAAATAAATAACTATTTATTTGGAATTCTCTAAAACGTTCAAAAGGCAGTAATTATGGCTATATCTTAACTATTGCGTAACAGTTCAGCTCGCTTAAATGAAGGAAAATGAAACTAACTGTTCATTTAGTTTCATTTTCATTTCATTGTGAATGTTAGCGGATGAAAAATTCATAATAATTCATTACTTCTGACACATTTTTGCACATCGAATCCGAAACGATCCAGGTTCATAATATCAAAAGTAAAGCTTCAGTGGGAAATCGAGAATGAAAAGGGCCTCCCTGTACACTTTGGGTGCAGTATTATCGAATGACTATTTATTGAAAAAGCATTTTCAGGCAGAAAGAATGGAAAACAGGGATACACCAGGAAACTGGAAACATTAACCAAAAAGCTTTCATTTGTTCACTTAACAGGCCTCGTTTTCAACGCAAAAAAAATGCTCGCCTATATTTACAAGAGATCTGAGAAAAGGAATGAATTCAAAGAATATTTTATGTACACAGAAACAAACTTCACGGTTTTTTCAAATCAATAAATTTTTGCCTAATTTGTAAGAGTACTTGTATAGTGAACAGGTTCTAATGAAACTCATGGAGAGCCTGAAAGAACTAATCCGTACTTGTAACATATCAAACAATTCAACTTGTGCGCTTTTCCGGTGATTTTAATGAATAACGTTCATGTTAAACGTTATTGGAGAACTGGAATGATTCAGGAACATTTGTACTTTCTTTGGATACACCAGAACGACTACGTGCTAAAGCAATATGGTCATATTTAACTTCTCAACACAGGGGTGCTCATCCCCCCCCCAAGTTCAATGGCGCAAATCCCCCCCCCACATTTTTCTTAACCCTCTTCCCCCCTTTTTTATTTTCTAGCTCTCTTTTTTATTTTTATTTTTTAAAAATAATTAATTTTTTTAACATTTTTTTTTATTTGTTTATTTATTTATTTTTAATCATTATTATCATCATTATTTTATTAGAAAAGTTCTGTGATACGCCATTGACAAACACACACACACATACAAACTAAATAAATAAATGAAATATAAACAGAATAAAATAAAATAAATAAATAATTTGAATCAAAAATAAATCAATAAATAAATTTAAGTAGAAAAATTTAAAAAATTGAAAAATCCCCCCAAAAATTCTGATGGCGCAACTTGCGCCATAATACCCCCCCCCCCCCCCCACCTATGGGCACCCCTGTCTCAACATCAGAGTGCCTGAGAAGAAACGGTTACCCAAAGCATGCAATAAAAGACACCTCAATAACGAATCGCACCCTACGTTTGGACTTGAGGGCATTGGAAAAAAAAAAGAAAAACGACAAGAGAAAAAGATTGAAATATAATCCGAACCACCATCGAAAAAAGTACGTCTCAACAAATCATGATATATATTGACATTGAGAGAATGTGGATCTACTTGTTCTTTCTTACTGTTTCTCTCTCAAACATTCAAAATATTTCCTTCAGAAAAGCGCTAAAGTCTAGTTAATTTGTATTTAGCTTAAAAATGTTTTTTCAATGGGGGAAAAATGGAACAACTCATTGATTTGTACTCTTTCTTCACACATTTAGTTCACACAAATTTCCCTTGTTTGTGCAGTGTTTTTCAAACGAATCGGTGTTGGGTTGATCTGGTCACCATAGCTTTCCTTCCACAAGTGAGTCACGAAGCCCTAGCCGAAGCTGTAGAGATAAAGCTTATTGTTATTAGAGATGAGATGGGCTCAGCCCGGGCCCGACAGCCCGAACCCGAGCCCGGGCCCTAAGTGGGCTCGGGCTCTAGAACCAAAAATGGGTTTCGGGCTCGGGCGGGCTCGGACTCAAGCTAAGATATTCAATCGTCAATCTCCAAACAAATTCAAAGCAAATAAACATTTTCCTACTATGAGAAAATGAAAGGAACATTTAAATCAATTCAATCAATGTGAAAATTCCCTCCCCCCCCCCCAAAAAAAAACAGAAAATAACGTTTAATTATACTATGTTTTTTTTTTGCGATTCCTATTGCAATATGTCATACAGTAATGCATTTGAAGTGGAGCAATTTGCGAAAATTTAGAAACTTCTGTTAATGAAGAACATTTGACATAACATATTTCATAAACAGAGAGACCATGTCAGACTGTAAATGGCTCAGTTTTTGATACATGAAAATTTCCTTCGGACTCGGACCTGCCCGGGCGCATCTAAACAACCTTTACTTTGCTAGAGACCATAAGAAAGTTTGAATACTGCTGATTGGCTAGCAGGTAAAAAAGTCATCAATTTTTTCATACCTTGTTTTGCATGTCCTAATTATTGTTTAATTTCGACACACTATCTTATAGGCATTATTCAAAGGGGGGGGGGGGCGTAAAAACACCTAAACGAGAATTCAGAACTCTGAGGAGCAAAATTTGTTCACATGTGTTGGATGGGATAAAAACACGGCCGACGCATCTACTCCGAATAGCCAATCAGGAGTACCCAATCTATTACAAGGTCTCTAGCTGAGTAAAGGTTGTTTATATGCGGCCCTGCCTCTCAAAAATGAGCCCGAAGTCATCTCTAATTCCTATGTATGGAAATGAGGCTGAGGCATCCACCGATACGCTGCGACAGTATTCAGTTCCACCTTTTCAACAAAACAGCATGTAATGCAAATGTAAACCGTCTTTGTTAGTGTTCAACCAAAAGAGTAGCTTCATTCTATTCGTATCGCAGATATCACCAAGTAAAAAAAAATAGTTGGCAGAGGAGAAGCATGCCTCTATTAATTTGGACTGTTCATACCAGTTCTTGTTTAATCCACTACGAAATTGCCTCGTTACCTTTTAAGTGGATATTTACACATTTCTAGAACCACATATTTATTTTCAGACAACAATAACAACACATCTACACTTAACAACACAAAGTTCTATTCTACAATCGTAACTACGCACATCAGAGATCAGGAGCAGTCAGTGCCCTCTATACTGTCATTACTTTGATTTACAACAGCCTCAGAGAGGAGTTGGTCGGGCCGTGGTAGCCCGATCGGTAGAGTGTCGGATTCGGGGTCGGAGGGTCCTGAGTTCGAACCTCGATGGTCGAAGATCCACCGTCGTCATTAAAGGGGACTGAGCGACGTTAAATATGCTCGTGGTCTCAATGTCCTCCAAGTGAAACGATACCTCTGGGGGTGCTAGCACCAGGTAGCTATTAGCTCCTGGACTGGTTTTAAATTCTCATTAACTGTTCGATCCGGTGATGGTGCTGCCATCTATCGGTATAAAAAATAATGGAGGAAGGCACTTAGTATGCAGTCCTCGACATAAATACAGTTGTAGTCAGTTGTGACTCGGAATCGAAATCGAAGAGGAGTTGGTCGAGAATCAACAACATTAAAAGAACCAGCCTCACACATCCTTTTCAGATGTCTCTCATTTTAGTGCAAAAGAGGATGTATATGAGTATGCTTTTGTTGCAGAGCTGATCTAAGCTCCTTAGCTTTGTGCAATCTGCCGTTTGAAAAGACTCCTCACAAAAACTTTGCAATTCTAATCGACAAAAATGGGGAAAATCGACCTATCACGACCTTCTTTTTTCAGTTCGGGAGTACAATCGTACCAATCAAGGATGCCCTAAAAACCAAGACATTTAGTGTAATTAATTTTTAAGCCATGTTTGAATGATAAAACTAAAATGTAAATACTGTATCACCCTTTTGAGAGCATAGTTTTCTTTCTTTTGTTCAGATCTCCCTTATTCTAATGGAAAGTATTTTGTTTTGAAAGTCTTTTGTTCCAATATATCCCCTATTTGAAATAAAACTAGGTACCTTTCAAGTCGAAAAACGGAATACGGCTGAAAATTCATCAATTTGAAAGGTATAGATACGCAGGGGAAGGAATGTTTGCGTTACCTGCAGAGGGCTGACAACTACTGGCCTATTTTTCTTTTCAATAATCGGCGTGTTTTTCCAACACAAAAAACTTAAATAAACACACATTAGAGTCTTATTATATCATTCTTTGAACCCTTTTCCGGAATAAGGTCTTCTATACTATCTTGGGAAGGGGTTTGTGTTATTTCTTAAAAAATCGATTTTTCCGATTATTTAATTGTTTTGAGATTGTAAAAGAACTATTGAATCTACAGACTTAGTTTTGGGCATAAATGAAAGCTAATTAATTAATTCTTCGCCCTCTTTCTTAGAATGGTCTTCCATATTATCTTGAGAAGTGTTTTGTCTCATTCTTTTAAAAATCAATTTTCTAATTATTTGTTTGTTTTGCGATTGTAAAAGAACTATTGAATCTACAGACCTTGTTTTGAGCTTAAATGAAAGATAATTAAATTTACTGAAACAGCATTTCCAGATTGTTTCTTGTACAGTAGGAATTTATGTCAATGAGTGACCTGAAATATGATCGAAGCATAATTTTTCCATTTTTTCTTTTGCAAAAAATGACCAGTTTTTGAAGTAAGATATCTCCTAAACTATTGGTCGTACAGAGCACCATTTCAACTTAAATTGTTCAAAATTTAGTGCACTTTAAAACGGGTATTGACATTTAGAGTCAAAAGTTGCATACTTTAGGAGTTAAAAAGGAGAAACTAAAAAAAGTCCGAAATTTTCGCAGTTTTTTGCGAATTACGCAGCGCGCACAGATTTGGAATATTGCAAACTTAGATTTACACTACCCTAAACGACCCAAACAACATATTAAAAAATCAGAACTACATCGTGTTTTGCGATTTTAATGTCTAATATGACTGGACTAGAAGGTTAATTCAATAAGAACTAATAAGGACTAATAAGGTTTCATTCGTATTTTGGGAGTCGATATCTTGCAAAAGAACTAAACAAATTCATTGTCGTCATCGAGCACGACTCGATTGCGTGTATTGAGCCTGATACATATCTTAAATAAAAAGTAAAAGTTTGAAAATATTTATAAAAGCATGTTATTTTTTCGTTTCATCCGAAGTTTGATTTGATGCTGTAATATCTTCACGGTGGTCTTTAGGGTCATTAATATCATAACAACATTGACCGATCCAAAAGCAAGCTTAACTTTTTTTTTCTCTTTTTTGTATGACTTTGTTTCTGCATTTGGTTATCACATTGTTTTTGAAATATCATTCCAGAAACTTGGAGGCATACGTCTTTTGGTAGTGATAAATTTGGCTCAAAGTTTGGCGATAAATATCTTCGATCGGGACCTCAAAGTCACGAGACCCTGTCAACACGTGTTTCTCGGATTTTGCGAAATTTTCGCTTGCACGTGATGAGCTGCACGTGAGGGTCTCACGTGTAGAGTGATTTTTTTCCTTTTAGTAAACAATGACACAACACGAAACGCCGTTTATTTTCTTGTTTCTACAAAAAGAAGGAAGATATTTTTTGTAATTTAAGTTAAGAGTGACTGAGAGATATTATTTCTTTCAGGAGATCAAATGTTCAACGAAATAGTTTTCTTCCTTGCGTCAATTTTCATGATTCAAAAAGAATATCCTTCAAAATAGTCAATATTCTTGAAGACAAAATGAAGCAGTGAAAAAACGTTAATTTGAATTTGTTTCTGAGAAATTCAACTCACACTTTTCGCAGTCAAGAATTCATACTTTCAAAGAAACAGAAAAAAAAAAAAAAGAACCACTAGAGAAATAATAAAAATATACCTAAATGACTCTATCCAACTGCACTATAATATTTGAATAAACAACAAAAGAGCGTAAACGACTTTCAAAATAATGATAAGGGAACTTCAAGGGAGACGACCCAATTTGTGATTTTTTATTTTCATTTTTTTTTTTTTTTGTGGAATAGTTAAAACGAAATAAAATATATACATAAATAGTTTGCCATTTTGCGCATTATTATGGCTAAAAATAATAGCATAATTCTAAGTAGAAATTGTACAAAAAGATTATATTCATCACGTCTGCAAATGGGTAAATTTAGTACAAAAACTTAGCTTTTAATTAATAAGTACCGGATGTGAATTTACTTTGTATCAAAATGTATTTAAACAAAATAAATATTTTAGAACATCGATATTTTTTTGCTGGTGTATTGATAACATCGATGGTTAAACTTTTAACATCGATAACTTGAAACACCGACGTTGCATCTCCAATACACTCTGAAGCTGAAAAGTTAAAATAAACAAAATTTCAATTCCTTAAAACTCTAAAACGAGACAGTGCGATGATGTTTCATTGAACAGATTTTATGGTCCCAAGGTCAATGCAATAACGTAACTTCAATATTATTATTATTATTATAATTATTTTAAGTTTCGTTCAGCAATTTATTTGAAGACAAAAATATAAGTTAGGAATAAGTGCAAGTCGTCTTCTATCAAACTGTACCAATTATAGGCTTACGAGTGGTTAGTATTGAGTTTCAACTTTTTCTTTTGTAAGCAAAACTAGTTTTTGAATTAGAAAAGACTAAATGATGTAATCTTATTTTCAATGAATATCATGCTGCACAAGACATTACGTAATCGAAGTTCTTTTGTACCCCAAATTAGTGCTCCTGATTACCCGATATTGCTTAAGCGTTGACAATGCTGGTTAAATGTAATAAAATAAAGTAATTCAGTTGTGATGTAAATGAGTGCTATAACAAGATATTCCATGGGAAAGGCAGACATTTTGTCCTGTATCCGGAAGCTTTATACTTAATTTCAAAACGTGCAATAAACGAAGTTTTTCTGCCGAAGAAGTAAATGAAACAATAAATGAATCAATAAGTCAATAAATAAATGTTGGTTTATTCTCCTTTCACCGGCACTAAAATTTCGTTCCCCCTCTCACTGGAGAAATTCTTTGAAACAGGGAAAACTGCAACTATTTTTCCGAAAATGAAAAATGAATTACTATATAGGGGAGGGTGGCCCAAAGCTTGGAGGTTTTCGAAGAACGCTCGAAAATTGTAGTTTTTGGATTTTAATCGTAACAATTTCGGTTTAATTTCCTAGCAGGGTCCTCTTGAACTTCAAAATAAAAAGTGATTTTTTTATTTCAAACCCAATATTTATTTATTATCAAACTAAAAAACATGTGAAAAACCCGCTTTGCCCTACCATTGAGCCCAAAGCGGGTAAGCTTAACTAATTGTGGTTTGGTACATTTGCCAATCAAATATGAAGTTATAAATGATTAAAATAGTTTACTAACTACCTGCCATTAGATAAAAAAAATATAAAACAGTTGTACTTATCCAATTTCAAGTCAGTACATTTGTTTATAAAGCATAAAGAAATAACAGAGTTAATTAATAGACTAATTAATTGTGCCATTCTAAGAAATAACTTTTTAAAGTTGTACGTATCCTATTGAAAGAGAAAATCTAAGTCAGCACTCGAATCAAGAAATCTATACATATAATAAAATAAGATGTTTGTGTGTGTGTGTGTGGCGCGCTTCCCGGGAAAACGGTAAGGCCTAGAAAGATGAAATTTGGTATACAGGTACAGTTTCTGCCGACGATGTGCACCTCGGGCTTCGATTTTTGAATTTTGAATTAGAAAAAAAGTTATTTAATGTTTTATGTGTTTTTTTTGCACTTTTTAGTACTTTTTACCTCACAGACCCCGAACCAATTGCACCACACAAATATGTTTTGTACTGTAGTGTTGAAAATTTAATTTTAAATATGATGAATGAAACAATTTTGAAGATTGAGCAATTTTTGTATTTTTTATGAATTTTTGAAAAAACCTTCAATTTGCATTTTTTCCTGGGTTTTATATTTTTCTAATATCATCCTGCGAGAAGTATCAAAGCCTCATTTCTAAAATTTAAGTTGGTAATAGTAAAAACATTTCGCCCTCTTCAGAAGAAAAAAGTTCTTAAAAATACACAATAGTTTTTTTTTTACAATTTTTTTAATGCTGAACACATCATTTCTTTCCACGCATCGGTCGAAAAAAGCGTTCTTCAATCTTTTATACCTCTGACGTCACTTCTTGGATTTCGATTCGATATTTACGACGGAATCTTAATCGCAAAGAATGTTAATCTTTTTTTTTTTTTACTGTATAGCTTACTTCTGCATTTTATAACGTGATGATTACGTGTTTTTCCGGCAGCGCTTGCTTTTTTTCTTCACTTTTTTTGTTTTATTTAATGATTACATTTATTTCTTTCCCCCCCCCAAGCTGGAAGTTTTGCTGTATCTATATTACGTTACATTACATATTTGTGTGCTTTTAATTCAATAAAAACAGCGAGATTTTTTTTTCTTTGTCACTTGCTTTACTTTGTTACTTTTTGCACACTATGGGGAATTTTGGAGACAACTTTTTTTTTGCTCTACTTAAATAAAAAAAACTGGTTTTTTTGAGTGATCTTTGTTTTTATTACAAAATGAGCGGGGATGTTGAAATAAATAGAGATGGATAAGAAAATTTAGAGATAGATCGTGAAGGTAGATAGCCGCCGGAGGCGGCAATCTCGGCGTCAAAACGGGAATGGCACAAAAAAAGATAGAAATGGATTGATTAATACTGCTGCCAAATTTATTTAAACAGTCGCCGAAGGCGTCAAACTTGAAGTAAAAAGGTAAATTACAAGTTAGCCAAACAGCCGCCTTAGGTGGCTGCTTGCATAGAAAGGTGAATGGCGTAAGAAGACGAACCAGCTGGTCGCCGCAGGCGGCTAGTTTGAAATAAATATATGATTAAATCCTGTACCCGCTTTGCCCAAAGGCACGTTTTTTACTTCAATAATTATAACCTTAAATTAATAATTAAAAAAAAAAAAAACAGAATAACCATCGTAGTTTATAAGTGGATAGTGTCAGAGTAAGTTAATAGCATTGACAATAAAAAGAAAAAAGCTGGTCTTCGACTAATCACAAGTTACAAAACTTCATTAAAAACAAAAATAAGTATCATTATTTTAATTTTAAGTCTGGTTGCGCCATGCCGCTTCACTGCTGCTTCTCTGGGACTGATAACAACTCGGGGGTGTTTTCTTTTTACGTTTCTCCATTCTCCTAAAATAAGTCTTACCAGTAACAGTTTACAGTTAAGTGACCGGATCCGTTCAGCGCTGTCAAAATGAAGCCTTTCCCTGGATGTCAAACATTACCAAAAAATATTATCAAATTTTCAAGCCGTGGCGCGAGTTTCATTGTTGATGACGACAGAGCGTTACTCGATCAGTGATATTCCGTATTATGTGTACGAGGATTTGATGATTTTACAGTCATATATAATGTAAATACGAAAATGAATCGTTAATAACTTGCCAGGGTACTGATATCTTTAACTCAATTAGGTCCCACTTAGACGGCACAGTATTTTGCAGCATTTAGCGAGTGCTTGCAATATCATGTACGCTTGGTACCATTGACTCAGATTAAATTTAGTATTTTTCTGCTTCAAAATCTGGCGTCCCCTGCACCGAATTCTTATCAATGCCCCGTAATACTAAAAGGGCAATTAAAGGTGCATATAGGGAAACTTTGATAAGTCGAAGTAGCAGGGAAAGAGAAAACAAATCGAGCTATCGAAAATTCGGCTCATTGAAAACGAAAACAAAATTATAAAAGAAAATTAAATAATACCACTGAAACTCGTTAAATTTATAATATGAGCGAAAATTCATAGAATAATATACTGTTAATTGTGTCAAGGAGATTATATATCTACTTGACACAATTAACATGTAATATAATTACTATACAAGTTCATGATTTTGTAAAAGTTGGAAAATAAATTGAATTTTTGAGCTGGAACATAAGTTTTTACTTTCAAAAAAAAAAAAAAAAAAAAGAAAGAAAATTAATTTGAATTCTGAAATTTTGAATTCAAATTATGTTTTTCGCAATCACGAGTTGCGACAGGACTCGTGGAGACTCTTTGGAGTTATTGTTTCTGGAAACGGCTCCTGTCCCCCCCCCCCCCCAAGCCTGCCTCTCCTACTGGGCGGTTACGTGTGCATAGTTGTGTGTGTAAGTGTGTAGGCTTGTGTTTATGCGTAGACCTGTGTGTATGCACGTAGGCGTATGTGAGTGTATGTGTGTGTATGTGTGTGAGTGTGTGAGCGTGCGTGAGTGTAGGACATGGACGCTTCCGACCAGGAGAAGCGGATAGCTCGGGACCGGAGCAGCTGCGCCGCCTGCAGAGGACGGTGGGCGGTGGTGCTGCAGAGGCCCCTGGTCCAAGCTGAAAAAGGAACCACAGCATCAAGGAGGTCAAGTGAGGACAATAAGCAATCATGATTGCTCAATAAAAAAAAGCTATTTTGTAAAAAAAAAAAAATATATATATATATAAACGAGAAGTCGGTGACATCAGAAACGTTTCCGCTATTTTCCCTCATGCGCGATAAAATGTCTTCAGCTGTTAGGTACTCACTTTACTTAAATTCCGTTTTCAACTGCAACAAATTCCATAAAATCCGTGTTTGATTGAATATTCATTTTCTTTTGTAGAAAAGCTTCACTATTTGTAAATTTATGTTAAACCAGACGCTTTTCATCCAGACGCTTTTCATCCAGACGCTTCATCCAGACGCTTTTTGATGCCATTTTTTGTTTATAATATTTGAGGGTTAAAAACGACTACGAATTATGGAGTTACGTTAGCAAGGAATATCATAAACGACGATCACGAAATAAAATTCGGTTTATCAAATATTTCGACTGAACGAAATTCGGCTTATCGAAAATAAATGACATTAATTCACCATTCATTCAGCCGGAAATAACGATTCAGTTTGGCTTGTTGAAGTTTTCGGCTCATCAATGTTCGACTTACTGAAGGTTCACTGTGGTCTGTATGAAAATATGATATTTTTAGCCGTTAAAAGGAAAGAAAATAAAATTAAAGTGAAAGACACATATGACTTAGAATAGAAGAAAATATTTTTGTCCATTTTGCCGACGCAAAGTTTCATTTTCCAAATTTTCCCAATTCCCGTCATTTCGCCGACATAAAATACCTAAAAATCCCAAAAGGGAAAAACAAGTAACAAGGAAATTTCGAGTAGGTGAAAAGTAGGGGACACCAAAATAAGTTAATGAGTGAATGAACAAATTTATAAATTGATAAATGGGTGAATGAATAAGACAATAGTTGAAATAATTAATGAACAAATGATTGAGTGTGTGAATGAGTTAATTATTGAGTGATTAAGCAATTGATTTAATAAATAAATGAATAAATAATTGATATAAACTGTTTCCCTTCGACCTATTCACTTTCCTCGCATGCACCTGACACATCGTATACTTAACACTTAAAATTAATCTTTCCTAATATCAAATAAATAAATATTGAACGGAACATCGAAAGGTTTCAATTAATTTGAATGTTAATAACAGGAATTTTGTCATTTTATAATTAAAAAATCTTTTTTGATCTACCACAAAACACAACAACGAGAATATCAAATTTTTAAAATGGATTGCTTTATCACAAACCAGATCCTTAGAAGTAACTATTTTCTAACTGGAATCAATTACCTGTTTAATAACATAGTTTAAACATTGACAGATAGATAGCGCTGCAAACTGGTGAAAACAATCTGTCACTTCACTTTACCCGACATTCTTTTGCAATCAATTTATGTTTTTGGAAAAATAAAATTAAACCTCTCGATTCAATGAAAAATTGCTATTATGTATTTGAAAATTCTACTTCATCAGTGTTGTGCATTGCTTACACAACTCCATTAAAGGTTTAAACTAGCTTCTCGCCTTAGCTGAAGTTTAATCGAATTTGCAAATTCATAACATCAAATAACTGTCGAGAATTATAACTTCTTTTTCTTACATGAGTGTATGTGTTCAATATTTTCTTACGGTTAATTATAAGTAAAAAAAAACCTTGAATTTCACCCCAAGTTTCCGTTTTATACAGAGCATTTTCATTTCTCGTTGCATTTAAATCTTCCAGGACTGTTTCGTTCCAATGCTTCCTTCATAATAAATGGGTCATGATATGGGCCACAAGACTTTAGTTTTTAATGTTATGTAAAACAAATTGATGATTTAGTCTATGTGGCCTTCTATGCCTTGTGAACGCATATTTCTTCCCCCATTTTTAAGTGTATTGATTGATTGCTTCATGTCAAATGAAATGTTTTTTAAATATTACGATTTATTGATGTCTTTTTTGTTCGATGTCTAGTTTTAATAAAATGCAGTCGAACCTCCATATATCGAACTTCCACATATCGAAATTTTCTATATATCGAAATCCCAGCAAGTTTCTACGTTCATTACATAGAAAAATTGTTTCTATATATCGAAAAAATCTCTATACATCAATTTTTTTTTCGAGACATTCGTAAATTTTTTTCCACTTTAGACTATTTTTTTCGTGAAAAATTAAGGTTAGGGGAGAAAAATTATGTTCACTAAAATTTGCTACTAAATTCATAAGGATTCTAAGGTTGAGGGATGTGTAGTTAGGTCGTTGTTTCGTTCTGATTTTCTCTTTCGTTTAATTCTCTTTAAATTCTCTCAAGTTTGTTTCAAATCTGATAACCAGTAACATTGTAAAATTAGTTTCAAGATATCCCTTTTGTCTGTTGATTATCATTCCTAGTCTTTTTAGCTGCAATAAAAATGATTCAAGTAGATTAATTTTTTTTTTCTTCTCTCGATTACATTGTGAAAAAGAAAGTCCCCTAATGATGCAGATCAAGTTCAATTGCTGAAGAATGAAGATGAATAAAGGCGCAAAAATGCAATATCTGTTTTTTTAAATTATTAATTTTCATTTTATCCGATGCTCGTATAAATTAGAAATCGGGTTTCATACACGAAAATTAACTATAATTTTAATGTGTTAGGGGATTTTTAGAATAAAATAAGATTGTTTCTATATATCGAAATTTCTATATATCGAATTTTTTTCCGGCAATTTGCTACTTCGATATATGGAGGTCGTCCGACTGTAATCTGAACAATATCGACTGACATGTTTGAAAAAATATGATACAAAAACATAACACAAATATAGGTACACGGAGTAATCATATGTATAGTAGACAATCGAGGGGAAAAAAAGGTTATTTTTCAGAGAATTGAAAAACCACGTTTCAAAACGTGGTTGCAATTCTTTAAGCGAAAAGATTTATTGGACAGAAAAAGAGTCATTTTTTCTTTCCCTTCGCTCAATAACTCCACTATCATCGTTTCATTCATCGAATGAGAATATCTACGATCTACATGTTTCGACGAACGCCGATTTCAGTGATGAATTGCAAAGAACTAAATTTTTTCGTAAACTAGATCATCAAAATAGTTTATTGTAGGCGCATTCTGAAACTCATAGAACGGATAGTAACCCATCAAATTTTGCCCCTTATATGTAAAAAGGGGGTTGGTGATGCATCAGAGAAAAGAGTTTGGCGACAACTAGTTTTTGAATTTCGCCAATGTTCACTGCGTACATCCAGATGTGGTGATAAAAATTGAATCGTTTATTTCATTCCTTATTGTTGCTCAGTAGCGTACCAAGGGGTTGGCAGGAGTGGTTCTCGCCACGGACGCAGCAATAAGGGGGCGGCATTTCGATTAATTAAAAAGAAAAAAAAATAATTTGAATTTTGACCTCTTGAATTCAAATTATGTTTTTCGCAATCACGAGTGTGTGTGTGTATGTAGGCGTGTGGGGGGGGGGAGAGGGGGTATGTGTTTTGTGTATAGGGGACATGTGTATGTGTATGTAGGCATGTGTGTTTATGTTTGTGTGCAGGTATGAGTGTGTGAGTAGTTGTATGTATGAGTTTGTGTGCGGGGGGGGGGGGAGAATGTGTATGTGTCTAGGCATATGTGTTAGGATAGTTGTGTGCAGGTGTGTGTGTATGTGTAGGTGTCTGTATGTATGCGTGTGTGTGTATGTGTTTGAGTGTGTGTTTGTGTGTGTGTATGTGTTTGTGTGTGTGTATGTGTTTGTGTGTGTATGTGTTTGTGTGTGCGTATGAGTTTGTGTATGTGTGTGTAGGCGTATGTATGTGTGTGTGTACGTGCGTGTATGTATGCGTGTAAGTGTAGGATATTGACGCAACCTGGAATGTGATGTGTGGGTACTTGTGTGTAGGTGTATGTGTGTGTATGTGTTAGTGTGTGTGCGTATGTGTGCGTGTGTGTGTATGTGTGTGTAGTTGTGTATGTATGCGCGTGTGTGTAGGGCATGGATGCAACTTGGAGACGGTTTTCGCTATGGGAGCAGCATGGTGAGGAGCCGGTCGACGGTGATACTGCAGAGGGTGCTGGCGGGAAAATAAAATGATAGCACATCAAAACAGTCAAGTGAAAGCAATAAGCAATCGTGATTGCTCAAAAAAAAGGATTTTTTTTTTCTTTCCTTGAAATTTTTTTAACAATTGGTCAGAAATGTAGAAAAATGTTTCTAGAAATCATTAAAAAAAAAAAAAAAAAAACTCGCAAGAAACAGAGCTAGAGGGGAAAAATCCTTATTCTCAAAATAAAAGGGGGGGGGGGGGAGAGAATTTTACCTTTGACATGAAATTCTTTTCCGATTCATTGAGTTACCCAAAAGACAAATCGCATGCATAATACAATTTGTATACCAGGGAGCAGTGGCGTTCTATGCAGGATAATTCCATTTTGTTTTCAGGGAGGAAACCACAGTTTGTCGTGCATAGTTTGAAGTATATATTTTTTCTTAGGCTAAGTATTTATTCTCATTATAATCCTCATATAAATAATAGCCAATGATCGAGTAACCCGCGTGTTTCAACAATGAAACCAGCGCCACTGCATGATAATTCAATTCGCAACTCCAATAAACTATAGGGGGCGCTTCAGCCAATGTCTAATGGCGGATGAAAAAGGTAAAACAAACGCATGTCGTAACTTATAACTTGTTTTGAAGCTTAATAAATGACAGTAATATTTCATCGTGTTTGTGGGAAACTTTCTTTTCTATTCCTCTGAAATTACATTACATCATGAACTCTCTGAAGCCTGTAATTTTCTCCAAAGAAAACACGTGGAACGGAATGTTTTACCTTTTTCTTTAGTATTGTTAATCACTGCAAGGTAGCGTATTCGAGCTCTGGAGTTGCGAATACTATGTTTAGGTAATGTTTAACATCCACGGAAAGGCTTTATTGTTACGAGGCTGAACTTGATCCGGTAACTTAACAGTTTTACTGGTAAAACTCATTTCAGGGAAATGAAGAAACGAAAGAATGGTCAACAAAATGAACTCTATCGACTGGAGTTAAGGGTTAATACACTGCAGTTAGGGTTACCATTTCAACTACAAAATATCACTAAACAGGCAATGACTTAATTCGAATGTAGAAGCAATTTTCAGTCATGGGGAAGCCTCACTTAAAGGACAGTATCAATCGAAGGAAAGTCTCAAAGGAATTAGAATAGCAATTGTCAAATGCCACAATTTATACGCTTGATTTTAGACGACCTAAGATTGTATTAGGGGGAACTATTGTGCAATGAGATTAGATCAAATGAAGTTATCTCACCGATGACTAATTTAGTTAGTGACTTTTTGAGTTGCATAGTGTAATTGGAGTCTTTTGCAGAAAACAATATGTGTGGGTGAAATTATTTTTTTTTTATTTCCCCCATGGTGATATAATATAATGATATCCTTGGGGAGCTATTTACATATGAAATATGAAACTGGAAAATAAATTCTCTCGAAGCATAGATAATTTAGTAAACATGCAAAACCATAATCGAGGTTCCATTAAATTAAACTTAAGGTTTGCTGACTCAGTTTACATTTTTAAATTGCTTAATAGAGAGCATGACAACAATCAGCCGACTCGGCTGACCAAGAAACTAAAAATTCGACTCCTTAAAAAAGAGAGAGCTTCTGAGCTACCGAAACAACATACAGTAAAATCACTCTAATGCGGACAATAACGGAACACATTTTTTTTGTCTGCAAAAGAGGGGGTGTCCGCTGGACAGGGGTTTAATAATGTTATTTGCCTTATCGGGGAATTAAAAATTTAAGAGGGGTGTCCGTATTTGAGGTGTGTCCGTTAGGAGGGGTTTTACTGTATATAGTCAGCTAGAGTCATTTGCATGGATTTTTAGATATGCATTTCAGATGCGCATTTCCCGATGTTAGAACGGTGGCCAATCAAACGAAAAAGGAACTTCGTCATTTCATGACGTAAGGCACGCACGTGTCTAAGATCCGGGAAATATGTTACAATAATTGAATTTAGCATTTGTGACATTGCACAATGAATGAAATCCGGGATTTAATTAAAGCCAAATATATTAAAATAAACATAAAGAATTCATAATATCATTTGGAATTCCCAATAGGAATTGGTTTAGGAACATTTTCCCGGACGAAATTGAAGTTCCAAAAACGCAGTTTTAGAAAACCATTGGCAACCGACTAAGAAACAAATAGGTTCAGGGACCTTGCTACTGCCTTCCCCTCTTTGGCTAAATCTCTACATTTTAGTTTCTTTAAACAAAAATGATGTGCACCCCTCCTCCCATCCTCCCCAGGAGCATGCGCAAATCAGATCCATAATAAGAGGTAAAGGGCTGCACATCCATGATGCCACACTTTTTTTCCAACATTTTATACCCGCTCCCCCCCCCCTTGTCACAGAGTGTCCCTTATTAGTTCAACCTCTCCCAGCCCCTTCATTCCATGTCACGCAATTTTTCATAAACAATTTATTTTTAAGTATGCGTGCTGTCACACTTCTGGTTACCCCATCCGTCCCCGTTGTCATAATTTCACGAAACCCCTTCCTCTCACAAAGTGTGACATCATTTGTGGATAACCCCTAAGTAAAAGAGATCAAAGTTACCATGACTGACTATAATCCAATGTTTTTCAACCTGGGATAATTTGGCTCTTCAGGGGGGGGGGGGCGATAAATTCTTGAAAGACGGTAGGGGGCGATGAGTATTTAAAAGAAAAAATGCTATTAATAATAAAACGGCCGTCAGTATCATAATTTAAAACTTACTACATAAAACTAATTGTTCAGAATTCAAAAAAAAAAAAAAAAAGCTCACAAATTAAAAAAAATAATAAAAAGAAACAAGTTCAATTTCAGAAGCTTTCTCCTCCCACCTCGGTTAGTATTTTTTCAATTTTTTCATTCATCGCCAAGTTTATAAATTTTCAAATTTTTGCATTTCATTTATTTTTTAAGTTTTTGTGCTCAGTGTTTTTCATCCTCCCAGGTTTAAATTTAAAAAAGAAAATAATTTTCCAAAAGATGTCCTCCTGTTTCTGAAAAGTGTTGATCTTAGTTCGTTTTGGAAACGAAAAGGTGTAAAAAGTAAAAAGAGATACTTTTATTATCAGTTTTTTTTTTTTTTTTAAGTTTAAGACAGATTGGATAAAATTGTTTGCACAAATGTTACTTCAAATTAAGGTAAAACATTTATATTTTATTGACATTCGCAAACTCAAACTTGTGATTTTTTCAATGAATGGAGGGGGGGGGGGGGCATGGATATCAATCAATCTATATAGAGGTGCAATGCAGTGTTGCCAGATGGTTAAATCCAGATTTTCCCAATTCCCTTTCAACTTTTCCCCAAAAAGCGATGTTTTCTATCAAAATTCCCCAAATTCAAAAATTATTTTGCCACTAATATTTTCATAAAATGAATCTACTCCCTCTAATATTTTTGTTTCTTGAATTTTTTTTTCCCCCAAAGAGCCAAATTTTCTTATAAAATTCCCCAATTTTTTTTTCTTCCCATTTTCGCTTTTTTTTTTTTTTTTTTTTGTCTTCTTTATCTTTCATTATCTTTACTAATAATAAAGCTGAAAGTCTCTCTGTCTGGATATCGTCAGGATCTCTGTGACGTGCACAGCGCCTAGACCGTTCGGCCGATTTTCATGAAATTTGGCAAATAATTAGTTTGTAGCATGGGGGGTTGCACCTTTAAGCAATTTTTCGAAAATTCGATTTTGTTCTTTTTCTATTCCAATTTCAAGAACATTTTCCCGTGCAAAATTATTATGAGATGGACGAGTAAATTATCAAGTTTTTAGAACGTGGAACCGTCACGTGGGCAAGCCAATTAGCGAGAAATTCATCATGCATTATTTGTAAATATACAAGGGAACCAAAAGACCTTTTAATTTTCTACTACGGGCAAAGCCGTGTGGGTGCCACAAGTCATAAATACAAGCGCCTGACCGAGATATAAGAAATAACCAAATATTTCTTTTCTGCTCGCATTTACTACTCTGCTTCTGTATGTACATTTAAACTATGATTTTTAGATACATCTATCCAAGAACCTTCTTCATCACACTTATTTTTACCTTTTTCGCGTATCAACTAGTTACTCACGCAGAACATTAATGCGAATTCCGTAGCATAATATTCCACATAATGCGAATTCTATAAAGTTGAGCAAAGCTAAACCAACGCTGTTTGATACAAGAAATGTAACTACTACTTCTTTTCGCAAATTTAAATACGGAAAAAAAGAAAAATCTCTTTTCCCGATTTTTTTCCCCCAGAAGTTTTCCAAGAAAAAAATGTTTCCCCATAGATTTCCCCTCAAAACCCATTTCCCCAAAATTTCCCCAAAGAGCACCAGATTTCCCCAAAGTGGGGAAATTTCCTCCAATCTGGCAACACTGGTGCAATGGGTTCAAAAAGTTTGGGAACCACTGCTATAATCTGTACGTCAAAACGCCTTCTTAAAATACATATAAAATTTGAACTCTTGCCATCTTAAATTCAAATTATGATTTTCGCAATCACATGTAAGTGCAGGATAAGGCCGCTACCACCCAGGAGGAGCGGATTATGGTGAAAAGTGCTGCTCGTAGAGAACCGGTAGACGAGGATGCTCGCAGAGGACCCGGTTCAAAAAAATAAAATAAAATAAAATAAATTAATTTGAATTTTGTCATCTGGAATTCAAATTATGTTTTTTTTTGCAATCACGAGTGTGTGTGTGTATGTAGGCGTGTGTGTTTGTGTGTAGGGGGTATGTATGTGTGTAGGCATGTGTGTTTGTGTCTGTGTGCAGGCATGAGTGTTGGTAGTTGTGTGTATGAGTGTTTGTGTGCGTGGGGCGGGGTATGTGTATGTGTGTGTAGGCATATCTGTTTCTGTCTGTGCGCAGGCATGAATGTGTGGGTAGTTGTGTCTATGTGTGTGTGTGTTTGTGTGAGTGTATGTGTAGGTGTCTGTATGTATGCGTGTATGTGTTTGTGTAAGTATGTGTTTGTGTATGTGTGTGTAGGTGTATGTGCGTGTGTGTTCGTGCGTGTGCGTGTATGTGTAGTTGTGTATGTATGCGCGCGTGTGTAGCATATGGATGCAACCTGGAGGCAGTTTTCGCTATAGGAGCAGCATCGTGAGGATCCGGTCGACGGTGATGCTGCAGAAGGTGCTGGCGGGAAAATAAAATGACAGCACATCAAAACAGTCAAATGAAAGCAATAAGCAATCGTGATTGCTCAAAAAAAAAAAGAAAGAAAGAAAGAAAATGGCGTCATTCCACAATCAATTGAAAACAATTAGCAATTCTTGATCACTCAAAAAACATTGACCGACCTGGCAAATGGAAAAAAACAGATTCGCAAAGGAAGTCGCCAAAAAGGGCGATAACTTGTCTTCTCTCGCCATAAACGTTTTTTGACAGCTAGTTTCCCTTTCGAATAAAAACGTGAGTTGCCGGCTGTTTGAAATCATACCGCGAATCGAGCTCGTGCTGCGCGAAGAGTCAAATTTCCATTTTATTGTTTTGTGCCCTATTTATATATTAATTTTTTTAAATCCAATTTCTGTGCCGGATATGTCTGGGGCTCTCCTTCAAGCGTGGATATTGTCGTCTGTCTTCCTGGCAAGCATGGGCACCTTCGCAGGGAAAGTGCCAACAGTTTATGATGTTCTACAATTAGTGTACCAAGTGTGTTGTAAGTAGTTTTGTAGAAATTACCTCTACTTTTCTTTATTAAAATTAATTATGATTTTCAAAAGGAATAGTGATGTTATTAGTGATGTTATTCAAAAGGAATAGTGATGTTAGGAATTATGATTTTCAAAAGGAATTGTGAATAAATTCAATATCTGACCAACTGAAAAGAAATAGTCTCTGTGATCAAATATATCAGTTTTAACTTTCAAATTCCGCAACCGCAAGTTTTGAACAAAAGATATACTTGAGGTTTGTTTGAAAACAGCTTAAAAAGCTGAGTTAATTTATATATCTACTAGTGGTAACCGCTGGTTTCCTGACAGAAATAGACTACATTTATTACTACACTAGTGGTACCCGCACGGCTTTGCCCGTAATAGAAAATTAAAAGGTCTTTTGGTTTGCCTGTATATTTACAAATAATGTATGGTGAATTTTTTCGCCAATTGGTTAGTGCCCATGTTACGGTTCCACGTTATGATAATTTCGTAATTTACTCGTCCATCTTATGATAATTTTTGTTCTTAAAACTGGAATAGAAAAAGAACCGCATCAAATTTTCGAAAAATCGCTTCGAGGTGCACACCCCCATGCTACAAACTACTTTTGTGCTAAAGTTTATGAAAATCGGCCGAACGGTTTAGGCACTATGCGCGTCACAGAGATCCTGACAGACAGAAATCCGGACAGAGATCCTGACAGACAGAGGGACTTTCAGCTTTATTATTAGTAAAGATAAAGATTACTATTATTATTATCATTATTTGAAATTAATGTGTCACGCCTTCAAGGATTGATTTGAATTGGAGCTCACGGGAGCCGAGTCCCTGCACTTCTTTTCAATTGCACGCGGATTTTAATATTTTAGGTAACATGCAGATAATTTATGTATAAAAGTAAGTCGTGGTGACTATAAATCACATATTACAACCCAGGGCGTTCCCGTATCCGCCACTATTTGTGGTTTTACTAGTTGGATGGGCAGGGGTGCCCATCCCCCCCCCAAGTTCAATGGCGCAAATCTCCCCTTAAAAATATCCCCCCCCCTTTTTATTTTCAGCTCTCTTTTTTATTTTTGTAAATATTTTCTTTGTTAAATATTTTTATACATTTTTAAAAATATTATTTATTTATTTTTAATTGTTGTTATTATTGATATTTTAATTGAAAAGTTCTGTGCTACGCCAATGACACACACACAAACTAAATAAATAAAGGAAATTAAATACAAACAGAATAAACTGAAATAAAATACAAACAGAATGAACTGAAATAAATTAAAATAAATAATTTAAATTAAAAATAAATCAATAAATCAATTTGAATAAATAAATAAAACTATTTAAAAAAATCCCCCCCCCCAAATTTAGATGGCGCAACTTGCGCCAAGATCTCCCCTGTGGGCACCCCTGTTGGATGGGACCCTGAAGACAGCGCTGTTTTTTTTTTTTTTGGATCCAGATCGGAAGCTCGGAAGCCGAGCAATACCTGATCCAGCACCCTCAGAGGTATTGATTCACTTGGAGGACTTTGTAGCCACGACATATTTGACGTGCCCCAGAGATCATTAACGAACACGGAGGATCTTCGCAGCAATTTTTGATGCAATTCTGAAGCAGATTCTTACTAATTGAATTTTGAGAAAGAAAGAAAAACATGAATGTATTTCTGAAAAAATTAGAGTTTTCACAATCAAGGATCGCAGACATGTTCTGAAACATGTTATCTTTTCCCTATTATTTTTTCCTTTTCTGTGCTTAGATTTTGATTTAATTTTTGCTTTTGTCGGTAGTGTCGATGAAAATTTACACAAATAATCAAAAGCAGGCTCATCAAATAAAGAATTATTTTTGTTTTTCTGATTACCTTAATGCGGTTTTGAGACAATTGTAAAATTCGAGATAAACCTTGTTTGTTCCAAAGATCATTCTATGCCAGGATACATTTGGCAAACGTTTCAGTTTTTTTATTTGATTAAATTTTCATTCAGTTTTGAGCCGCTCAATTCTACGAGATTTTAGCATCTTTCGTAAAACATGATGAAACATTACATTACGCCCAAGAGCACCTACCACTGCGATTGGTTTAAGCGGTGGGATGTGGCTCTGAAGACAGCTCTGTTTTTTGATCCAGACCAGGAGTCGAACAACTTCTGATCCAGTACCCGAATAAGTACTGATTTGGAATTGGAACTTAGAGGACTTTGTGATTCCATTTTTCAGTATATTCAAATTTTTAACTTTACGATTGTGAATAGATTTATATATATACATTTTACTTCGATGATTGCTTTATGCACTATGGTATTATGTACTTCTTTTTCTACTACATTTACTATGAATAAATATGTTAAAAGATAGACTGAAATATACGTAAAGCGTATAGCTTATAGAAGCACGGAGAAATCAACATTAGAGCATTGAAATTTCAAAAGAAAAAAAAATAACTTTCCAATACAAATAAATAAGTAAAGAGTGATGTTTTAAAACCTGGTTTCCTGGTTACAGTACTTGACTGCAAAAATATTATTTTGTCAGAGAAACCTCTTTTTATTTAAAAAAATCTTTATTTACTTATTTATTTATTGTGCAATAACAACATTGCTGTTTTAGCACTACTGTTTCATCTGTTAAATTAAGTTAGACTGCATCAGGTTCCCCATGTCTCACAATCTTGCTTCTGCCATCAGTTGAATTTAATTTAGTATTTTATTGAGGACTAAATTCGTCCGCACACTTTATATTAACCTATTGGTACCCGCACGGCTTTGCCCGTAATAGAAAATTGAAAAGTCTTTTGGTTCGCCTATATATTTACAAATAATGAATGGTGAATTTTCTCGCCAATTGACTTGTGCCCATGTTACGGTTCCACGTTATGATAATTTCGTAATTTACTCGTCCATCTTATGATAGTTTTGTTCTTAAAATTGGAATAGAAAAAGAACCACATTGAATTTTCGAAAAATCGCTTCGAGGTGCACATCCCATGCTACAAACTAACTTTGTGCCAAATTTTATAAAAATCGGCTGAACGGTCTAGGCGCAATGCGCGTCACAGAGATACTGACAGACAGAGATCTGGACAGAGAGAGATCCTGACAGACAGAGATCCGGACAGAGAGACTTTCAGCTTTATTATTAGTAAAGAAAAGAAGATAACTATACCATGGTTTTACGTAACTAAGCTCAGTAAACTCAATCAATAGTTATTAAATAGTTTCTTTTACCCCTGTATCTTCGAAAGCTCGTTCATTGAACTTATGAGTTAATTACTTCTTATTTCCTCAAGGAGAAAAACAAAATAAACGTTCTCTAAATCTACTCAATAAACAAAAATAATAACCTTCAAAACAAAAATAATTTTTTCTTTTTATTTTCAAGACTCAAAACTATAATGCATTTTTGTGTACTATTCGCTATTTTCCACTGATTTACATAATTCACGGCTGCAGTACTTTTCGATAATTTTTTGAGTGGATGGTTTGACAAATGAAATAAGTTTAGCACGAATAGATAAAACTGAGGTAATTATTTTGAACATTCAATAAAACAAAAGGCATTGAATAAAACACAATGTAAACGAAAATGTTTCGTGTTTCAGTTGCTTCTTCGTGACACGCTTTGTTCTGTTGTAGATACACTTGTCGTGTTCACTCTTCCTTAGTCAGTAAAAGTGTAATTTAACGCCATTTTCTATGCACGTGAAGACAATTTGCATAACGTTATTTAGTTATTAAAGTGACATAATTTTTACTGCATTTGCGATGAAAAGTTTTTTGATTCCATCATCATTTTTTGAGTATCAACTTTATCATTTTTTGAGTATCAACTTTTGTATCAACTGTATCATTTTTGAGTATCAACTTTTGGATCAACTTGATCATTTTTTGAGTATCAACTTTTGTTCTTAACTTTAAGTCATTAGGACGATTTTCCTAAAAAAAAAATTTTTTTTTCATTTTTTGAAATAAAAAAAAGTTGTTTTTTTTTTTGTTGCCTTTTTATTTTTTGGCATTGTGATTAGACATTTTTTCAATTTGATTCTTCGGACTTCAGACTGCTTTACAGCAAAAATAAGTTTGTTTCTGTTTCTGTTCCTATAAGTTTGTTTATGTTAAACTTTTCTGGCTTAATACTGCAAATCAATGCTATGAATAAAATGTATAAGTTTGTTTCTACTAGAGTCTTTTGACTGCGTATCACTGCTAAAAATAGCGCCTATAATTTTGGTTCTATTTGATTGATTTCACTGACTTTGTTCTGCATATCACTGCTAAAAGAGGCGCATTTAAGTTTGTATCTATTTGATTCTTTTGACTTCAGACTGCGCACTAGAGATGCACCGATAAGCAAATTGGCCGATTACCGATTAATCGTGTATTCATATTCGGCCAATTAATTATTATAATGATTATTTTTAGTACTAATTTACTAAATTCCTCTTTTTTTTTTTTTTTTTTTTTGATTTCGGAAATAGTTAATAGTTTTTTTTTTCTCCCTTTTTCTAATTTTCCAAAAATAATTTCAAAACTTCATCCAATTTCTTTGAGCCAATTTCCATATCATTGTTGAAAAATTACACTATGTTAACTAAACATGAACCTTAAAGAGTATTAGTGGGTAGCCTGTGGTCAGCAGGCAAATTTAGGAACACTTGTAATTGAAATGTACTTTTTTAGTTTGCAGCCATTAATCCAAGATTTTTATTTTTCACAAAATTTATTAGGTTATAAAAGCACTATGGTAAAGAAGAAAAGTATCGATGCATGAAAAATGTTGCAACTCTTTTCATGTGGATATTTATTCAAAATAGAAAAAATAAATAAATAATGACATTACTTCAACAATCAGTTTGTTAAAAAATTTATGATAACGAATTATGTATCGATTTTTTTATTGACTGATATATAATAACAATTAGTTTTTTGTTGAATCAAAAATTAATAATGTAAATAGTTCTAAAATGCCTGATATAGTTATATGTATAGTTACAAAGAACAAAAACACTAAAAAATGTGTCATCAAAAGCTGGGGTGAAGGTATCATAACATAAACTTATAAAATAATTCTGACTTTTTTGAAGAAATAAAATATAAGCATTAGTATTTTTTTTTTCGTTTGAGAGAGTTTTAAGGGAAGGTTGCAGTGGGGGTCATATACACATTTGCTTATTTCTGTTACATTTCTGTCCTTTAAAAGATAAATAGAACTATCATCTTTACTAATAATAAAGCTGAAAGTCTCTGTCCGGATCTCTCTCTCTCTCTCTGTCTGTCAGGATCTCTTTGACGCGCATTGCGCCTAGACCGTTCGGCCGATTTTCATGAAATTTGGCACAAACTTAGTTTGTAGCATGGGGGTGTGTACTTCCAAACGATTTTACGAAAATAAGATGTGATTCTTTTTGTATTCCAATTTTAAGAACATTTTCTCGAGCAAAATTATCACAAGATGGACGAGTAAATTACAAAATTATCATAACGTGAAACCGAAACATGGGCACAAGCCAATTGGCGAGAAAATTCACTATACATTATTTGTAAATATACAGGCGAACCAAAAGACCTTTTATTTTTCCATTACAGGCAAAGCCGTGCGGGTACCACTAGCTAATAACATAAAAATAAAAAGTAACTGCAAGGCAGGTAATGCGAAAAGAGTGGGGGAAGGGGGGAGGTGATTGGATGGGATAAATATTGACTTGATAGAGATGTGGATTGAAAATTCTTTTTGTTATTGAAAATATGTGAATGGAGAGGGGTAAGGGGATTTTCTTACTCATGTTTTTCGTATTCTAGTTTAAAAGTCCTGGAATTTAGTTATTCTTAGTAGTGTCTAGTGAATATTAGCTGTGAGAGTTATTCTTTATTTCATTCAGTTTTACGCACTTTCTAAACTATTTGTTTTGTTTTTACTGTTTCCACCTTCATACAACATGTTACAGCAGTGTTAGCAGAAGATTACATTTATTTAATGTTAATTAATGTACTCAACATTGCTTCTTGTTGAAGGTATACTTAAAAAAAAATATTTTTTAAAAATATTTTTTCCGTCGATTAATCGGCAAAGTTTGTCCGATTATAAATAATCGGTACAGTGGCTGATTATGGTCGATTGATCGGTGCATCCCTACGGCGCACCACTGCTAAAAATGACGAACCGAAAAAGTTTATTTTTATATGATTCTTCTGACTTTAAACTGCGTGCGCATTGCTACTAAAAATAGTGCTTTTAAGTTTGTTTCTATACGATTCGTTCGATTTTAGACTGTGCATCACTGCGAAACATGTCACCTATAAGGTTTGTTTCTGTGATTATTTTGATGTCAGAAGTGAGAATGCGCATCACTGCTAAAAGTGATACACTTATAATTTTGTTTCTGACTCTATTTTAGTCTCCGCATCGTTGTTAAAAATGACGCTGGAATTCCAAAACTTTGTAAAAGCTCACAACAAATCAAAACCGGAATTATTCCTCTTCCGATAAAATTGCTAAATCAATACTGAAATAATGATTGTTGTCGCAGTTTCAATTCGAAAAATTACTCTCAGATGATTTCAAGCTCACTAATTTTACTTTCAGTGCCATCAATAAAAATAAATAGATTTTGGTTAAGTGAAATTATGTTATATTTGATTAATCACAAATAATCAAATTTTTCATTCGATAAATTATAAAAATAACCTTTATGATGATTTGCTTGCGTAACTTTTAACCTAATTGTCAGTGTTGATCAGGTGAAAAACGTAATCGAAAAAAAAAAAAAAATCAGAAATCACTCGACGCGATTTATATTAAATTATGTGAGGCAATTTTGGACCATGTCGATTAACTCTACACCACTTTACATTTTGTTGCACATTTGACTTTAGAAGAAGGTGTAGAATACACAATGCTGCTCTCTACTGAACAGGATGAAATATCATAAACTAAATTCCAACTTAGGATGACCTACTCTCTTCGAGTTTCCAATGAAGTTTAAATTTAAAAATGTAAATAAAAACATTGTAAGCTCGACGATATATGGTTGTCTAAGCCTAAGCAAAAGTTTCAATAATTGCGTAATTCTGTAGATTTTCTGCAGGTAACTTCAAATTTTGCAGGAGTCTGCAAATTTTCCGCACGTATTTTTTAAAAAAGTACAGTTGAACCTTGTTTATTCGGCCCTCGTTTTTCCGTTTCTCCGGATCAAATTCGTAGCTTTGTTTAAAAAAAGATATGTGTTCAAGTAGATAATTTTAAGCTATGAGAGCAAGAACGTATCTAAATACAAGAACACCGAGTATTCACTTTTTATTTTGATTCAATGTACAGCTCCTGGTTAGATGTACAGTAAATTATGGATTAGCGAGAATGGGATTATGGATATGGCGAGGTTGAGCTAAATATCCATTCAAGAAAGTTAAAATTGTCGATTATTTAAAAAATGAATATCTGTAAAACCCTCCTTTTCAATCGGTTCGCGACAAACTAGGGCCGTAATTATTTAAAGGGTTTTCTTGCTTACTCTAAGACACTTCTATTGTTTTTTTATACACACTCTACAGAGTTGTTATGCAATTTTTTGATTACAGACGCTAGTAAAAACATCACATTTCTTTGCATTTGAAAGTACAACTCTCTTCGTTTACGATATTTTTTATATGTCTAGGAAAATGTCCAAAAAGATATTTATTTAAGTACTAGCTGTACCCAATGCGCGTTGCTACGCCAACAAAAAAAAAAAAAAAAAAAAAAAAAAAAAAAAAAAAAAAAAAAAAAAAAAAAACATCATTATACTGATTTTCATGACAATCGGTCGAACGGGGCTGAAGTTGCTACTCTGCAGTGCCACCTGGTGGCGAGTGGCTTCAATGAGCATATTATGCACCTTCTCCGTGGAAAAATACATATAAATAGCAATTTTCATAATAATCGGTCCAGGTATCAAGTGAAGCCGTGACTATACTCAAACTTTGTACTCACGCAGTTTGCAAGATCAATCAATCGCTAAAAATATCAAATAGAAAAAGTTTTAAATCCCCCCGTTGCATGAAAAGCCATAAAACAATAAAGAAAGAATTTATTTGTTCAAACTCAAGAAAAATGACAACTTCTTATCAATGAGATCTTTCACGCGAATTAATTTCTGCAGCCGATAATTTTATTCGTATTTATCCAATGGATTGTGACTTAAATTGGAATAAAAAAGGAACTATCGATCAGATTTTTTTCGAACGGGTCTATAAACATTCCCAGTACCAAAAATAACAAACGGTGAAAGTTTCAGCCAAATCTGTCGGGTAGTTTTTGAGTTCATGGATGACATACAGACAAACATTCATTTATATATATATAGATTGCTTCTAAAGCACGTATATATATGTACACACACCCCATTCTTTTGAATTAAAAAAAAAAAAACATGATAACTTAATTTACGTAAAAAGTAGTGTGGAGTCCACACCAGATTGTTTCAGAAAAATAATCATTTACGTTTGTCAGAATCGTCGTGAAACTATTTCCTGTATCTTACTCTCTTATAAATAAATGCGCACATGCATTATTAACAGTTCGTCTTTCATCGTTTCATCTGAAGAAATATATTTAGAATTTAATCGGTTGTAAATCTTGAGTGCACACGAACTCTGGTCGTGACGTTTTAGGAGCAAGAAATGTCCCGTAGAATTACAAAATAAATATTGAGACTAACGGCTGTCAGCGCATCGGAAAATTCCGAGAAATTCTTCTGCAGAGGAATGTCAAGGGTAACGATAAAAGAAATTTATTCCTCGTATCTTCGATTGTTCTGGAATCAAGTTCAGAAATATAAATAAACATTATTTTTTTAATGGCAATATTATAAATACTCGATAACCCAGCAGTAAAATAATTTCTTTCAGCAGTCTGCGACGCAGATTAAAAAAAAAAAAAACTATTTTGCAAGATGAACCGAAGTTAGAGTAATCGTAAATTATGCATCGTTAAATAGCATAGTAATTATAATGATAAATTTTCATATTTATTTCTATACGCAAGGTATGTCAAGTGATTTTCAAACGTGACAATAATATTTACAGACAAATTTCAACATTATCAAACAGAATAATAACTTCAGAATATGTGTTTTCTCTTCTTAAATATTACATTCTCTTTAGAAAATTAGAACAAGCACGTATCTTTTCATCAGTACGATATAAATTTAATGCCAATTTTAAAGCTCACTATATTCTTTTATTTTAATAATAGGCACTTTCATAGAAAATACGTTCGCTTTTTAATTTATTTTATTTTTCTAATTCACAAATTTCAATTGCTGACAGTGAATCCACTTTGAGTCGTTATTTCTCAAGACCACTTACGTTAATTTCAAAGAGGCAACTTACATAAATCTACACAAATCTTCTACTCAAATCTTTTCACTTTCACATTTTATACACAAATCCTCTTATTTATACCTTCTACACTTTTTTTTTTTTGCATCTACACAAATCTCTCGGGAACAAAAAATACAGATAATCTTCCAGATAAAACTCTCATCTGCATAAAGCTCCCACATACACAAATAATTCCATTCACACAAGTCTGTCATCTACACAAACGTTATTTACGCAGATTCTTCCATCTACCCAAATCCTCTCTCGTCTACACAAATTTTCTATGCAAATCTTCTTATCTGCACTAATCTCCCCCACAAACGTCTTCGTCTACACAATTATCCTTTATACAAATTATCTTATCCATACAAAAACCTTCTACACATATTCTTTCATCTAAAAATGTTATACACAAATCCTATCACATCACCACAATTCATCTACTTAAATCTTCTCTCATTTTCAGACCCTATAATCAAAATTTGAACGGTTCGGTACTTTTTTAGCATTCGAAAAAAAAAAAACACGTATCTTCTCGGGTGCCCAAGTACCACCCTGCCAAATTTTGTCGAGATCCGACGTAAACTGTGGATTTGTAAAGGGTATCCCAAGATTATCGCAAGATTTGAATTTGCCGCCATTTTTGCAATAAATTGTGGGCAATCTTGAAAAAAGAACAATGTGGCAGCTGAGGGTCTAGGGTTATTACAAATGGAGCGTTTTCGATTCTATAATGCGTTTTCATTATCGAACAATTATTTGAAAAATAATGAAAGTTTAGGCGGGTCAAGCGGTTTACTGTTATTGGCGCTCGATATCGCAATTAGGTAATGCGCGGGTGGTTGTGGGATTGCTGACATAGACGTTTGACTTCAAATAACCCCATAGGGAGAAGTCTAATGATGTAAAATCACACGATATAGGGTACAATTCATATCACCGAAACGAGAGAGTACACGAACAGGAAATTCCTTATGCAGTGATTGAATTGTTTCGCTGGCTGTATAATAGCATAACACTCCATTTTTACTAACCCTAAACTCCCAGCTGTCAAATTGTTCTTTTTCCGTGGCTGCCAACAATTCACAGCAAAAATTGTGGCAAATTCAAATCTTGCGTTAATTTTGGGACACCCTTTATAAGGAACATATGAACAAACACACATATATATACACATATATTCTCTGTTCTATTTATATTGATGAGTATAAATTTTTGAACATTATTTGTATTATTATGTTCTATGTTTTTCAAAGGAATTTTTTTCTTGACTGGAATAGACTGCACGTGTAAAATATTACTAGATAGGTGGTGCTAAAAGCAGAGTAAATATTTCACCCTCTCACTTTGTCCCACATTTCCTTGCGCTGAAATGATAGTCATAGTTATAGAAATCATAGTCAATAGCCTTTCCGAAGTAAAATCTGGAAAATAGCCTAACATCAGAAAACAGCTCTATCAGCTTTTTAAGGAGTCACAGTACCTTTCAAAAATTTTTTTTTTAATTAAGTAAATTTTATATTTCTTTGAAAACATAACATGCATACTTATTTCTTAATCAATATTTCATTTTCAAAATTTAAAAATATTGCCTACTTTTTTTAAAAATTCAAAAAATTGAGGAAAATTTCAAATTTTTAAAATCTCTAAGGTTTTTTTATTTTTGCACTAATTAAAAAGAAGTTTTTTGCTAAACGATCACTATAATCATCTCTAAAAATATGTGCATTCATTTGCCTATGAGTTTATTAGAAAATTTTCTGTGTTTAATTATGTAAAAAATCAAATTTAAAAAAAATGAGTTTTAAAAGTTCAACATGCTCTAAACATTTGAGTAATTTATAAAATGCTTATCCAATGCACAGTTTTGTCAAATATGTTATCCCAATTGCAAAAAGTATTACTTTAAAGCTGTATCTTTAATAGAAAAAAATCTTTAGGGATTCTAATGATATGAAAACGCAAAAAAAAAAACATCATCGAGAAAACGCAGTTTGAAGTTTTCCTTTTGCATAAGAACACATAGCGAGCATGGACTAAAAACCACGCATAACTTTTTAAATATTTGAACTAAAGCAATGAAACTTCTCCCCTGTGTTCAGAATAGTTTTTAGTTTTGAAATAAGCGATTTTTTTTTTTTTTTTGATCGTTTTCTCATTTTTGAGGTACTGTAACCCCTTAATGGCAATCATACAAACGCTATCTGTGTTCGCTAATGCGTAACACATACGAAATCATCCCTTTCCACAAGGTTTACCGCACTATGGCTGTGTTCTCAAACTCAGCAACTTAACAGCTATGACAATCACTTTCGGATTTCGATCAGCACCAGGCACTTCAATAATAACCAAGTCATTGTACGCTGTTCATAGGAGGAAAAAAAACAGATTAACGCATCAAAAAATATTTTTCTCATCCCTGGCGTTTTCTCCTAACCCCTGACAAGGTCCAGTGATGTTTTAGAGCACAAGATGACGGTGGGATTCGCGAATTTATGAGTTTTCTCCCCTCTCTGTCGATAAAATAGGGTCGATTTCTTCACAACTTTCACATTTAATCAGGATTAATGTTTGGAAAACTTTCTTCATAATTTCACACGCAGAATTCGATGCTTTGCAGGTGTTTTAGTCCACTTCCTTGAAAAATATGTTTCTCGAAATTGTCTCTTCTAGATACGCAACTACACCTTTCTTCGTTTCATTTGCTGCTAAAAAGAGGTTGTTCCTTCTTGTAAATTTATCGTCTGTTGTGTTTTCCATTCAATATTTATCAATTTATTATCGTCTGTAGTTTTATATTTTTTTGCATTATTTAGTTTAATTTTCGTCTGAGCTATCCATAGACTAATAATAAGAATAGACCGAGCTACGGCAACCCTTTGCTGCTCATGAACCAAACCATGTGACTAGTGGATATCCTAGCAACAGCGGGCGTTGATCGTAGCAGACGATCAACGACCGCGAGAAATAAAATAAATAGAATTGATGGAACGCGGAATATTTATGGAGTCCGATTTGTAAATTTGTTATTCGAAGTTGTAAATATTTTGTTAATATAGTGAGTTTTTTGTTTAGATAGTATTGTGCATTTTCTTTAGTCAATTTCAATAACTCTCTAAGCAATTAAAGATGCAAGCGCCCAAATAGAATCGGCAAACGGTAAGATTTTTACCTACAATTTCAATTTAAGATTCCGATTAGTACATATTTGCGTTAACGCAAAACGTTTCCTCCATTACGTTCACGCCAACGCTGACGTAGCAGTTCCAAATGAAATAAAAGTTACTGAAAACTGTGATCAAAAACTAATTACTAATGTCAAAATAATTCATAACTAAAAGAAAAACAGTTCAATCTCTGCACCTGGAAAAAAATTTATAATGAAAACACATTACTTAAAATACATGTCGAGTGCCAAACTATAGATAATGTTGCCATCTAGCAACCACGCCGTCAAAGTTTTCGCCAAGCCTTCCACCAGTCACATGATGTATCCATGAACCAATTTTTTCATCAGCAAATCTGGGAAAGCTCGGTCTACTCTTATTATTAGTCTATGGTGCTATCTATTGTTTTTTCTAATGGCGAACGACAAAAGAAATTAGGTAGAATAGTTGAAATGGTTCGATGGAATGTGAGTCTTTGTTTTTCTTGCCCGTTGTTGGTGGACAGTAATATTTTATGTAATGATTAATGTTTGGAAAACTTGCGTCACAATGTCATACGCAGAATTCGATGTTTTTCAGGTGTTTAAGAGCAACTCCTTGAAGAATATGTTTGCCAAAATTGTCTCATTTATGCACACAAAAGCACTGGCTCTTATAGTTTGATGCTAAAAAGATATTATTTCGTAATTTTTCGTCCTTTTGCCATCAAGTTAGAATTGCTTTAAACCTCTAAAAAGCAAGAATGCTAGTTTTTGCGCTTTTGTCTGATACAGTAGTACTTCCTTTAAGGGACACCACTGAATAAGGGACACCTCTAATTAAGGGACATTTTTTCAGATCCCAGTCCCTTTGAATAGGTACCTCCATGTATTTGCCTCTCATTAAGGGACACTCTATTTAAGGGAAGTCACAGAGAAGAATTCCAAAAAAAAAATATGCATAATTTCATTAGAATCATCCAATATATTGGAATTTAAGGTCCCTTTTTTGCTCAAAAATTAACAAAAAAAGTTTGTCTTGACCATTGAGAAGGAATACTAATGGAGGGAGCGACAGCAAATGTCTCAGTCAGATAAGCTTCAAAAACATTTCTCCCAGGTCAGGTGACTAGTTTGGCTGGGAAGTTGTCGCGTTTTGGCACGCAATCGCTCTTTTGGCACTAAATATTTTTCAGACGACGGCACTAATTATGAAGTCGGGGCTACAAATCAGAGCTGCAGAGTCTGCCCATCTCTGTTCAATTCAAATGAATATGTATTCTAAAAAAATATCGTCTGCTTTCAAACAACAATATTATTAAAACAGAAGATTAAAGCCAAGCCAAGTAAGAAGAAAACAAAGTAGAATAATTCAACCGCCCTATTTTTTAATTTATCGTCTGCGTAAATTTATTTTTATTATTTTGGAAACAATTAAGAGTTGTTATTTTTTCTGAGAATATAAGATCGACCTAGTGTGTTGTGAGTAAGCGAAAGTTTTCAGCCTGAATTATTGTGATGAGTTTTTTGTGCATCGGTGTAGTTAAATTGAGGACCTGTGTGTGCTTTTCGAAAAATAGTATTGAAACTTTCTCTAGAATTGTTAGAAGATTAACAGAGTTTTGAGTAATGTTGAAAGATTAGCAGTTCTAAAAGGTATCGTTACTGATTATTGTTACTAGCAAAGGCAAAGCTGCGAACCTTTTGCCAATTTTAAATAAATAACGGATACAAATACAGGTCTGTCATTCTAACTCCCCTTCCCCACTTCTTCCCGGATTTTAAAATATGATGTAACTGCATTTTTCATGTATTTTGATGTTTATTCCTTGTAATGACGGTCATGTACAAATATATGTTTTAAGAGTTCTCTCATTGACTGAAAATTTATGGATTCTTGTGTCTTGTAATCAATGTTTTGAAATTATTTCATACGCAGGCACACTAGTATTTAAATTAAAGCATAAAAGTAACAAATATTTATTTTCAAATCTAAAACTTGTTCTAAACGCATCTGCTGTTCACAGGAGCTTGGCGAGAAGCTACTCGCCAACAAAGCAAACGTACACAAATTACTTGAGAGCCGTTAAAATAATTACTAGTTAAGTAAAAAGTGTTTTTATGGAACTAAAATGTTATTTGCACTCATGATATACAATGTTTTATTACATTTATAGGTAAAATCAGTACAAAAATTTAAAAATTATAGGCAACTGTGGGAAATGTACTCGTTGAATGCATATATATGTTATTTTTTCTTTATTTTGAAGTAAAAAACATTTGTACATGCCTAAGAAAAGTTACTGGATTTCCTGGTATGACTTTTTCTTCACAGTTTATAATGCTACAATACTGCACTATTGCTATAAATCTAATTTTTCAATTCTACAGTTAAATGTTTTTATCATTCATGGCTTCAGCTAATGAAAACTTCTTCAGCGGTTACGGTCAACTAGAAATTGCTTCCCAGGTCACATGGTATGGTTGCCGTATCGGGATAGTAGGGTTGCACTCTCTCCATTTATTCCTTCTCAATGGTCTTGACATTAACATGCAAAAAAGACAAATAAGTATCCTAAAATACTTGCTGAGACCTACATTCATGCTTTACTCCCTCATTCATACTTTTTTCTTATGGGCTCACCCCGAAGATATTGGGCACCCATGGCAAGTTTTGTATGGAAAACTTGAAATATGATAACACTGTTGCACTGTTTTTGCATTGTAAATTCAATGACATTCAACAAATCCATGTAGCACATTAGTTCAATATTATAATTAATGAAAATCAGTTACAAAACTGATACTACAAAATATTTTATAGAATTTTAATATTTAAATTGTTTATCCTGCTTGAATAGTTCTGAATTTTGTTAAGTATACATAGATGAAACATTTTCAATAATTAATCTTAAATGTTATTAATTTGCGTTTATTATAAAACTATACTGAGCTTACACAGCATGCATGAATTCATCTAACCTCCGAAGAAGAGACACCTCTTTTTAAGGGACACGTTGTCCGGTCCACTAAGTGTCCCTTATAGAGAGGTTCCACTGCGCTTAAAAAAAATTGTAATTTATCAACTCCAAAGTTCAGTTCATTTTTTTTAGACCAAAAAAAAAAAATGTAATTTTGCTATATTTTCATATATAGTATTTCATTTCTCCAAAATTAATTTATCTCCTCTAAAAATGTCACGGAATACTTTTATGCTTTGTAAGAAAACCAAAAACTCTAGCTTTATCTCTGGAAACAGCGTAGCATTGCGGATAAACGTTGCATGGATTTTTTTTTCTTTCATACCACTTCGATATAATTTCAATTTCCAGTTTTAAAGCTTTTAGTCAATAAATTTTATTTTACTTACCACGTCTATGGTTACTTAAGCTAACCTCCATCAACAATGTTTTAACAAAATAATTATAAACTAGAAGAGAGTAAACAATATTGCAAAACACATGTGCTTCGGGGTTATAAACACGTATTTCTCTAAGAATTTTGTTTCCGCACAAAGGGAACGAATACTTAAACAGTCATATTACAGAGCTTTTACTAGAGCTTTATTTCAAATTTTAGTTGCACGTATATTTATTTCCAGTTTTCGGTTTTTTAAAATGTTATTCTCAGAAAAACCCAAATGAAACTTGAAAAATTTTCTAAAGCTTAATAACATTTAAGAAAGGTTAAATGTTTTTTTAGCTCAATGCGATCAAATGTCGACACGCGAAATTTTCTCACACTTCTCTTTTCCCCTCTCTGATTACGTTCGTGCCTGGAATTGGCCTGCGCAAATAAAGGTAACCCTACCTATAACAGCACTCAAAACTTATTTTCAAAAATAAATAAATAAATAATAATAAATAAATAAATATAATAAAAATAAATAAATATAATAAAAATAAATGAAATAAAATAAAGCCTGAACTCCGTAAAATTTGAAAAACTTTCTTGTAAAATTAAAAGGAAGCGCAGCAGCTCAACCCCCGAGAACTACCATGCAAACTAAGCCCTCTTCTAACCTTGAGACCATACTATAGTATAATAACTAAAAAAAAACAAAAACAAATAGCAATTGAAAGAGCGTTGTAAAACACGTTTATGGGCGCAGAAATTATGTGCCCTCGTGTCTCCGTTATCGAAATATAAGGTTTTGAATTCTGCCAAAATTTTAAGATAAGTCGCCATATTTAGCCAGTTTTGGTGAGTAAAGGAAGACATTTTTTCCCACGATTTGTAGATGGATACATGCGGTGAAATTGTGTGATCAAGTTCCCGCCAAATCTTTAAATTTGGCACTTTTTAAAAAATTTCTGGAGACTTTAGAACCTTATATCTAGATAACGGGAGGATAATTGCAAATAATTTTTGAATCAAAAATGTGTCTCAACATGATCTTTCGATTACTGTTTGACCACGGATTGTATGTAATTTGGCAATTTGCCAAGTAAAGACGATTCCATCTGAATGAATCTAGCAGGGGAGAAGGAAAAATAACGATGGGATTTTAATGCACGCGTTTTATAATGTCACTAGTGCCTTATTCATTTTTATTGCATTCTCAAAAAAAAAAAAAGGGGGAAACAAAAATAGTTACTATGGAAACAACAAAAAGAAAATACAATATTTTCATTTCGTTCAGGAACGTAAAATCAAAATGGTAAGCTCAAAATTTTGTTGTAAATAAATAAATCAATTAATATTTGCCGTGAGAATATAGATCGAATATACTTTAGATTTAAAAAATGTTGCCGTGAACAAATTTTCATTTTTACAAAACTAAGGCTAAATAATAGAGATGCAAAAGTGCACATCTGTAACAAACCAACTAACATCTCTATTAACCAATAGATACGTCCATTTCCGCCTATAAACCGGATATTAGCCTTTCCATGTAATCGATGGTCAAACAGTACCCCCCCCCCCCTATTTCAACTTTTTTCATTATTACACTATATGTGTGGTTCTCGCCTAAGTATTTCAAAGGTATTGAGCCTTGAGCGACACCGGTCACGATTTCGTTGAAACTTCAACATGTGATTGCCTACTTTTGGCATGATACAGATTTTCCCTCGCATTTCAACTTTCCTTCTGCGCATTGAAAAACCCCTTCATCTGTGTTTTCTTCTTCTCGGGGTCAGAAACCCCGACAGGAAAGCAAACTGGGTTATCGCCCAAAGAAATCGCCGCGATTTCCCTCAAATACAATGCACAATGAAAATGAGACAGGCGAGTGGGCAATGTTTTCGCGAAATAAATTTGAAAAAGAGATTTTGTAAAAGGCGATGAATTTCAGACAAACATGGCGTTTCTTGAGTGATGCAGGTGTTTTTGATTTAGAGAGAAATGGAAATGATCTGAATCTTCTTCCTGCTCTTTTCCGTTTGAAATGTTGCTCAATCTTTTGCACAAATGAGATATTTTTATGCATATGCAGTAGAACCTCATTTATCCGGATTAAATTTGTAGCTAAAGTAATTATTCACTCGACGTTAAATCCCGGTTATCACAAATTTGCCATTTTACTGCGCTTGCGCGTGGACTTGACTGATTTCAAAAATCTTACTAAAATTAATTACAAACATTTTAAATTTGTTAATAAATATGACATGGCAACAGATAAAAATCAGAAATCGCAAAGCTTTCTCTGATTTAGTTTTTAGGCCTCTGTAAAGATTCAGTTTTGAGTCTTAATTATTAATGGATTCGGAGTCTGATTTTTCTATCAAACAAAGACCCTTTTCAGGGCCAAATTTTTAACCTCAGAAGAGCGTACTCGAATTGCAGCATCACTTCTAACACAAAGCCGAACCATCCACCTAAATAAAAATGTATAATGCTAAGCTGTTTACGCCTAACGTAAATTATCAGCATAAGACGGATATCTGCACTCATATTCCAATCATTTTTGAAGTACATAACGTGTTTTACGTTTATGTTAAATAAATATTTCCAAACCAATAAATATTGAAGTGTTATTTTTCTCTTTACATTATAAAGATTATCAGTTATTCTTACCCGTAGTTTCAAATAATATATCACGAAATCGCTGTGAAAAAATTCTAATCGTATTCATTAATGCCCAAAAAGTGAAGTCCGCGCGCAAGCGCAGTTGAAGTGGCAAATTTGTGATAACCGGGATTTAACGTTTACAGTTTGACCATCGATTACGTGGAAAGGCTAATATCCGGTTTATAGGCGGAAATGGACGTATCTATTAGTTTATAGGGGTGTTAATTGGTTTGTTCCAGATGTGCACTTTTGCCTCTCTATTATTTAGCCTTAGTTTTGTAAAAATGAAAATCTGCAATCAGCAACATTTTTGTAATCTAAAGTATATTCGATCTATATTCTCACAGCAAAAACTACTTGATTTATTTATTCCCAACAAAGTTTTGAGCTTACCATTTTGCTTTTACGTTCCTGAACGAAATGAAAACATTTTACTTTCTTTTTGTTGTTTCCATAGTAACTATCTTTGTTTCCCCTTACTTTATTTCTGAGAATGCAATAAATGAATAAGGCACTAGTGACATTACAAAACGCGTGTATCAATATCCCATCGCTATTTTCCCACCTTCCCTGCTAGATTTAATCAGATGGAATCGTCTTTACTTGGCAGATTGCCAGATTACATACAATCCGTGGTCAAACAGTAGTTAATTACTCACCTAGATAATTTTGAATTTGCATGCCTCCAAAGCACAAAACATTACTTTTTTATTTCCATCTTATATAATTAAAAACTGAGCGTAGGCATCTATGTATGTATGTCCAAGCTTCTTCTCCTGAACGACAGTGAACTGACCATCGAGCCAGGTATCGATAAATTCGTCATCTTCCCGTCTTCATGTTTGGCTATTTAACATAATCCTGCGATAATAATTAGCGAAGATATCGATTAAAAACTATCAATTATGACTCTTAGATTTCAAAATAAAATCCCCATTTTTCGAAGGTTTTCCTTCATTCAAATCATAATTCAGTGCTCCATCTCAACTTTCCATAACAATGCTGTTATTGAAATTTATAGTTGTACATAGAGTAAATAAATATACATAGAGAGGCCCCGTCTACGGTAAAAAGGAGATGAAATTAAAGCCGGAATTATGGGATACAGCGGTGCAATGATGAGCGGGGTTATGATAACATGATCGCTTCGCGAGAATAGTTTTTACCAATCTCGCAAAAGGACCGTATAAAGTAGCTGGCGGATTGGTTTGCATTTTAGTTCATGTTTTAATGCAATTTCGAAAACGTGCTTCATAAACTTGCAGCGATATCTAAGATTAAATTAACAACCAATTGAGATTCAGTAATGGAGTGTTTTGAATCAAGTTGTATCTCAAGAAGCTAAGGATCTTGGGATACAGCGGTGCAACTTCCGGCTTCAATTTCTTAGTATAGCGGGGCCTCTCTATGTAATTTCTTTACTCTATGCAGTTGTAGCGTGAAAAAAATCGTTAAATGAAAGATCTGTTGCAATTTTTTTTCTCGAATATAAACAAATAAAATTTTGATTTTGGTTTCGAAGCATTTCCTGCAATCAGGGGATTTAAAATGTTTACTTTTTGGTTATTTTCCCGCAATCTGCCGCAAAATTTTACTGTTTTTTTTTTCTTTTTTTTTTTTTTTTTTTTTTTTTTTGTTCAAGCCTGATATTTGAACACGCGTCACTATACATAACTATTATTTTCGAGATGCGCCGTGCAAAGCCGAGCGACGCAGCTAGTTAAATGTATAACTTCTGCATAGACTGTACTATAAATTGTAGTAATTCAATAAACACTACTGCAGCTGAACTATACTGATAAAGCTTGACTGAATTTGCTTTATCGAAATGACACACGTGTTCGAACCAGACAGCGTGTCTCCATGCTTTGTTGAGAAATTATGCGAATAATTATATAGACATTTTTAAACAATTCTTTGCTGCAAAACATTTTTTTTTTCCTTGTCGTTAGCCAAAATTAGATTTGGCTCGTCCGTTGAGTGCTAAAAGTGATTTTGTTTAAAAGTGATTTTGTGTAGTCACTTAAATGCTTGCATTTTTTTTAACACGCTTTTATTAGCTTTACCTGTATGTATGTATGTATGTATCTTGTAACGGAATCTTGCAGCTCAAATTTCGCCCACTTCCTGCGATCGGATTCTTTTGAAATTTGGCACGCGACCGCAGACCCGATGACAATGCAATATTCTATAATCAAATTAATTAATTAACTCTTTTAATTGTCAGTTTCCTCCAATTTTAATCAATATATTGTCATAAATCCAACAATGTGAAAAAGGAAAAAAATTAAAAAATACATTAAAAAATGCTCGCAAAAATTATTTAAAAATATCTACAAAAACCTTTAATTTTTCTGCATCAGAGAAAATTTGTTCCAATGTTCCAAGGTAATTAGAAGATGAAATATAATTGTTTTTAACTAATTTCATGCCAAAATTTAGGTGAGCCTTCAATTGGAAATTCATTGCTGATCAGACCATTCTTGAACAAAACAAATATTTATTCAAATGCATGTCACATTTTCAAAGTAATACTAGCTGCGTGCCCGGCGTTGCACGGGCTACCTAAAAAATGTAAGAGCAGTCCAGTTGATGCTTTTGTAGTACACTGACACTAGTTTCTAACGCGTTAAGGAATAAATAAATGCGCGTAAAGCAAGGTTTGCAAAACACCAGTAAAACATATTTTTGCCAAAACACCTCATCAACGTTAATAATCGTTATCAATGATACAAGTTATGAGTACATTTTCAGTCAGCACAAAAGGGGAAAATATATGCATTATCAACTATAATCTTTACTCACGTTAAACTGAATTACATCTGATAGACTATATCGGAAATATTTATGCACAATAACAATCCGCTTTTTACATAAAATAGTCTACTACCCGGCGTTGCCCGGGTGTTTATTAATGCAACATACCACTCAGATAAATATTTGGATGGATTCTATCCACATGGTCGTACAAGAATTACATCAATCCGTTTTCCAGGTACAAACCCTCAAAGAACTCAAATAACTTGTAAATCACTCATTTACTTTACGACGTGCACGGTCCACCTCGAAAATATAAGTTATGTCAAGTGACGCGAGTTCAATACTCAGACTTGAACCAAAAAAAAAAAAAGGCCAGCGAAATTTTGCGGCAGATTGCGGAAAACTCCCAAAAAGTAAACATTTTAAACCCCCTGTGATTACAGGAAAAGCCTCAAAACAAAAACAAGAGTTTTACCTGTTCTTATTCGAGAAAAAAAAAATGGCAACAGATCTTTCACCTCAATGATTTTCTTCACCGCTATACATTTTAATAAAAGCGTTGTTGCGGAAAGTTGAGATGAAGCACTGAATAATAATTTGAATGGAGGAAAGCCTTCGAAAAATATGGATTTGATTTTGAAATCTAAGAGTCATAATTAATAGTTTTTAATTGATATCTCCGCTAATTATTATCAGAGGATTATGTTAAATAGCCAAACATGAAGACGGGAAGATTACGAATCCATCGATACCTGGTTCGATGGTCAGTTCACTGTCGTTCGGGAGAAGAAGCTTGGACATAGATAGATAGATAGATAGATAGATAGATACTCAGATTTTATATGTATAAGATAAAATATGATTTCCGCAAACATACATCGATGACTCACAGTAGCTTCCCATCGGGGTGCCCTTGTCTTAACTTCAAGATATTACCTCTCACTCTTTTTATAAATAATTTCGTCAATTAAGTCCCAATCTGATTCAAATTTTCATATACCGCACAAAAAAAAAAAAAATACTTTGCCTGATAATTCTGCAACATACGACTAGAAAACATAAAAATAAAATAATAGTTTAAAAAACTAAAAAAACACGCTTTCGTAGCAAAATGAACTAAAAAGTGAAAAATAATCTTTGGATGCTGGTAGTTGACCAATCACTTAATTTTAATGTAATACAAAAAAGCGTGGGGGGCTTCTTATCAGTTGTCTTGAATTTCTTCCATTTGTTGTCCAAGCAAAAATGTAAATAGATTGCACCCCACGCTGTTTTGTATTACATTAAAATTAAGTGATTGGTCAACTACTATCATCCAAAGATTATTTTTCACTTTTTAGTTCATTTTGCTACGAAAGCGTGTTTTTTTAGTTTTTTAAACTATTATTTTATATTTTTGCGTTTAACCTTTCTGAAATACATTCCCAAATCTCTAGGTTATTTTTCATTTCATTGCATGTGAAGGCATTTTATTGCAACGTTAGTACCTCCGGAGTTTCTCAGACATTAGGCTCTAATGTGCTCCCTAATGACAATGAAACTGACTCAATTGCTACTTCCCGATTGCTATCAGATATCCCTGGCGTCGCATATCGAGAAACTACCAGTCCCAGCTAGAATCAGTGTCTAAATGTAGTAATATTTGAATGGAGGAAACTATTTTTAATTAAACAATATTTCAATAAAAAATATTGCATATTTCTTACATTTGAGCGAACTTGTTCATTAGGATTTGCATACTAACATCATAAAAAACAACATAATATCTCACAAATCTATATATATATATATATATAAATGAATGTTTGTATTTCATCCATGAACTCAAAAACTACCCGGCAGATTTGGCTGAAACTTTCACCGTTTGTTATTTTTGGTACTGGGAATGTTTATAGACCAGTTCGAAAAAAATCCGATCGATAGTTCCTTTTTTATTCCAATTTAAGTCACAATCCATTGGATAAATGGGGCATTCCAAGGTATTTTTGACATTATGTAGAGTCCGTAACGTGACCTTTTTTTGCCATAACTTTTTAATTTACCGTTTGATTTGCAAATTATTTTAATTTGAGCTGGTAGGTTGGTTGGTAAAGATCAAAATAAAATAATATGCTAATCAAACAGTAAATTAAAAAGTTATGGCAAAAAAGGTCATGTTACGGACTCTACATAAATGTCAAAAATACCTTGGAATGCCCCAAATACGAATAAAATGATCGGCTGCAGAAATTAATTCGCGTGAAAGATCTCATTGATAAGAAGTTAGCTGTTGCCATTTTTCTTGACTTTGAACAAACAAATTCTTTCTTTATTGTTTTATGGCTTTTCATGCAACGGGGGGATTTAAAACTTTTTCTATTTGATATTTTTAGCGATTGATTGATCTTGCAAACTGCGTGAGTACAAAATTTGAGTATAGTCACGGCTTCACTTGATAACTGGACAAATTATTATGAAAATTGCTATATATATGTATTTTTCCACGGAGAAGGTGCATAATATGCTCATTGAAGCCACTCGCCACCAGGTGGCACTGCAGAGTAGCAACTTCTGCCCCGTTCAACCGATTGTCATGAAAATCAGTATAATGATGTATTTTTTTGTTGGCGTAGCAACGCGCGTCGGGTACAGCTAATGAGGTAATATAATATCAGAAGAACAGAAAATAAATCTTCCCACAAACACGATGAAAAATTACTGTCTTTCTCTAAGCGTCAAAGCAAGTCATAAGTTACGGCATTTGTTTGTTTTACCTTTTCATCCGCTGTTTCAAATTGCTGTATTTGCTTTTTAAATACACTAGCCTCCTTAAAATAATGTTACCTGTATCCATTACCGCTAAGAAAGACGAAAGAAGAAAGCGACTAAGGAACAGTTTACACGACAGAACAAGTTGGGGTTTTTCTGGGTTTTTCACGCCTCTGTATCTCAGCCCCACGAAGACCCCCGGAGTTGATTTTTGATGTACTCAATCTCCAGTGGCCCCTGACGACATAAACCAAACTACAACTCCAGGACAATCAGGGGGAGGAGAAATTCAAGTTAGCAAATCGCTGCTCAAAAAAGTTTTCGCTTCCTTTGACAGGGCTACAGCCCAGACACAAAAAGGAATCAAGCTGAAATTTCGCGCACACATTCCTTGTGCCCTACTGATGTGCCTTTTGTGCCATTTGACCCCCTCCCCCTAACCCCTCGTTTTTACCCCCCAAATTGTACCTTCCCGGGGTACTGTCACAGCCCCCCCGGGGGGCTATGGTAATGATTTTTGGCATACATATTCTTGGAGGGCCATTGAGTACACATACAAAAATTCAACCCCCAGGGACATCATGGGCCGGAGTAATTAAAGTTTGAAAATCACTAATTTCCCCTAAATTCTTGTGTACTTACTCTCAACAATTCCTATTTGGCGGGAAGCTGTTTGCTCACCAAGCACACTTCACTTTGAAAAGCTTTTCGCCAAACAGGATAAACAATTTAAAGGATTTATCCATATTTCTGAAGAGTTGAAGGTAGGAGGAGGTTCTAACGGAAGTATAGATGTGATGAAAGAGGAGAACAGGGAGGGTGATAGTTTGGCAGATACTTGGCGGGAAAATTAGATATCATAAATTTTTAAGGCTGAGAGTTTTGGGGTTTAGGCTGAAGGCCTTCTTTTTTGTGCGGAAAAGTTAAAGGTTTTCTTGGCGGGGAAAGTTTTACAACAGGGTTGTTTTTGATGAGATTCTATCTACAGGTAGCGTAGCAAGAAATTTCCTTCTGACCAAAGGAAATTTCTGGCTGCGCCGTTGGTAGCTGATCGTTTTCGATGCGATTGAATTTTGTTAAAGTTTAATGTACTCCTAAAGGTCGATGGTTTTGTAACATCGATGTTAAAAACATGTTTTGATAGAAGCATCGACGCTTCGATGCTTCGACGTGTAATAGATGTCGACATCGATGTGATATGAAATGAATTTTTGAGAATGAAATTTTGCTTTTTGAAAATGAAATTTTGTCCATACAGGGAAGTGTTCATTCCCTGCACGGACTGGATTCAACGGTTTGCCCAATAGAAAGACGCAATACTGCAAGACACGATTTTTAATTAATTCCGTTTGGTTAAGTAACGTTAAGAACTCTTTGAGAAGTTCCAAGAATTTGAATGCAAGAACTCCACGTGTTTGCATATGTCTGACACATTTTTCCTTCATGGAAACAACAAAAACAAAACTACCTTGAAAATTGAATTTAAGAGTTTATTTAAACCAAAAAAAATCCGTATTTTAAAAATATATGAAAAGAATGCTAAGTTAAAAAAAAAAGCCACAGCTGCTTTTACACAGCATTCAGCAACTCATCGTAGATGATGTAAGAATATTGACTGTGTGTTAGAAATTGCGTCCTCGAGCGTCACTCTTTATTTGTTTCGTGCTTATTTGCACGCAAATATAAGGGACAGAAGAAATGCTGAATCATGAAAGACTAGCGTTAAAACATTGCAGATAAAATAATCGCTCGCATCTTTTCCGTATTAACTCAGTCTACAAATATTACAACCATTCCGGGGTAACTTTGATCTACAGTTTCTCTATTTATTAATGTGTCCTAGGGTGCGTCTTATTTTTAAAGGTGTTATTTTTTCATGAAGCACCCTCTCATTTTGTTCCTTTGGATGAAAAAAAATTCTCATATCTGAAAAATAAAAATTGAATAATATTTAGAAGGTGCTACCACTGCTGCAAAATTTGTCAAATCTCTCTCTTTTTTATTTTTTTTTTAAATTTATTTATTTAGTCTGGATAATAAGTAGCAATCAGTGAAAAGTTTGTATTGTCACAAAGAGAAAAATTATAATATTGCTGAATGTAAAAGACCGAAAGTGTAAACCTGTGATATAAATGGCATTACCGAACTTTCAAATGCTTTTTTGACATTATTACATAAAATGACAACCATGAAATGCTTATTATTTTCTTGTATATATCAGAAAAAGGTATTTGTGTTATGTTAAACCCAACTAACCTAATTTCATGTTGATTAAAAATGTGACCAGATGTATTGGGGAGTTGATTTTTACACCATTTTTTTCACAATGAATGTAATTTTAATCACTGGTAGCACCCCCTAAATTATGATCAAATTCTATGAAACTTTTATGTGTGTATTTTTTCATCAAAAGGAAACAATTAAAGGGGTGCCCCATAAGAAATTCAAAACTTTTTTAAAAAGTGCATTATAAGACACACTCTAATGTGTCACTTGTATCTTAATAGTGTAGTTGCATGTATTGGCACAAACCTAAACGAAAACTCCTGAAGTATCGTAAAACTATCCAAAAATAAAAATATGCATTTTTTTAAATGGGGCTGCGTTAAATGCTTTGGCCTTTTACAGACCACTTGCGATTCCACGATATAGCATCCAGTGGTCTCTCTTCGGTGCGAAACTGCTCTAAGGATTTAATTTTGCCGAGGGTGTTCAGATAATTGTAAAATATTTTAAATTAATTATGAAGCCGGTTCAAAGTTTATCCTGTCACTTAGGGTTACTCTGAACTTCGTGAGCTCTGTGTTGTATTTTTTTTACTTGTTTGTAAAAAAAAAAAAAACCTATGTTTGTAATACTTGTCTAGAATAAACAAAAAATTTGGTATTTTGAAGAAACGGAAATTTTTACATGTTTATTTACAAAAGTTGATAAAATTTTTGCCGCGTAGAACAATATTATTTGAAACAGGATCATTGCACTTCAACTTCTGCGACGTACTTTTGCACCAAATATTAATGAAGAACTTAAGTTATCAAACCAGATCATCTACCGTTCTGAAAAATCACCATTCTTTACTTTTGTTTTTTCTTCACTTTGTTTTAATATTATTTCGAAGTTCCTTCCCTATTCAGTATCCTAACTTAGTGCACTTGTCATTTTCTAATTATACATTGAAATGTTCTTTGAAAATCCGAAAATTTTCTTGTAGTAGTTTCTGTCGAAGCTGTTTGAATTTAAAAAACGTAATACAGCGAGCGATTATCACAGCCAGAATTTATCTTATTTTTAGGGAGGAGGGGGCTGTTCATAAAAGTTTTTACCTGTATATGAGCTATCACATTAACTGTTTATATGTGCTAAAACCATGAGCTCTAAGGAATGTTGACTAATTGACACATAAAGGGGAATGTGGGGCAAATTGAAATAGCGGGGCGAAGTGAAATGGTGAAATATTTACTCTACCTTAAGCATCACCTATCTGGTAACATTTTAACTATACAGTAGCAGATGTAGTCTGTTCTAGTCAGGAAACGAGCTGATGTGTGCATCACATGACTTCATTTTACTCCAATTTAATGTCATTTTCTCATTATTGGCAGTTTTAATGTGATTCAATAGTTTACTCTCTAAATATCAACAACAATGGCCAAATTGAAACCAGATTTATTTCTTTTTTAAATCGCCAAATTTGTCGCCAAGTTGGAGCCCAAACTTGGCGACCAAAAGACTAGCGATATATCGCCACACTTACGTATTCATTTATTAATTAATTCATGTACATTCCTTCATTTAGTATATATATAATTCATTCATATATATATTTATTCATTCATGCATTTATTTTCTTATTCATTCACTCTTTTACTCACTTCTTAATATTTCATCATAGATTAATTAATTACTTAATTAAATTGTCGATTTATTGTTTCAGTATCTTTTCATTTATTCAAAAAAAAAAAAAAACTTTTTTTATTGATTCATTTGATCAAAAATACTTTTTACAAGCAAAGAGAAACTATTTCATTCGAAAAATATTTTATTTTTCACTTTGTCCCATGAAAAAAAAAGTGAAAATTTCCCTTTTTTGTTTTGGAGACTCAAATTTACTGCCAAAAATGAAAATACTATTTCAATGCAAGTTTTATAAAAAATGACAATGTTCTGTCTTTATGTAATGTAATTTTCAAAACAAATTTCCAATTTGTTCATTTTGAAAAAGCACAGTCATCTTAGCTATTTCATTTTGTCCCACATTCCCCAACATCTCGGCTCTTCTTGCCAGACTTTCGATTCCGAGTTACAACTGACTACAACTGTATTTATGTCGAGGACTGCATACTAATAAGTGCCCTGCCTCCATTATTTTTTATACCGATAGATGGCAGCACCATCACCGGATCGAACAGTTAATAAGAATTTAGAACTAGACCAGGAGCTAATAGCTACCACCCCCAGAGGTATCGTTTCACTTGGAGGACATTGAGACCACGAGCATATTTAACGCAGCCCAGTCCCCTTTAAAGACGACGGTGGATCTTCGACCATCGAGGTTCGAACTCAGGACCCTCCGGCCCGGAATCCAACACTCTACCGATCGGGCTACTTCTTGCCAGACTTAACTAATTCATAAAGCAAACAAGAGGTTGACTTCAGATGACTCGCACGTGACACATGCAAGTAAATTAAATTTTAACCAACAGGATTATTAAACAAAAAAGACTAACTGTGTCAGGATTTATTTCTGTACTAGTGGCACCCGCACGGCTTTGCCCGTAGTAGAAAATTAAAAGGTCATTTGGTTCTCTCGTATATCAAAAAATGATGGATGATGAAGTTCTCGCCAATTGGCTATGTTAAATGGATCGCCCATGTTACGATTCCACGTTATGATGATTTCGTAATTTACTATTCCACTTTGTGATAATTTGCTCAGAATTTTTTCTTAAAATTGGTATAGAAAAAGAACAAAATCTAATTTTCGAAAAATCGCTTCAAGGTGCACACCCCCATGCTACAAAATAACTTTCTGCCAAATTTCATGAAAATCGGCCGAACGGTCGAGGCGCTATGCGCGTCACAGAGATCCTGACAGACAGAGATCCGGACAGAAATCCTGACAGACAGTGAGACTTTCTGTTTTATTATTAGTAAAGATCAATTGTAAAGATTTTAAAAATGTGTTTACTCTTGTTTAATTGAAATATCACGATCTTTTACAAAATTTTGGTGAATTATAGGATCTGATTGCCACGCACGTGACCGTGGAACGGTCTAACAGAGAATCTCTTAAAAAGCATTCTTTGACCTACTGAGTCCTAAAACATCTTAGTTTCACTCGTGAGGAAATGCCGTCTTCCGCGCGAAAGAAAAACCGCAGCTATTGCATTTTTCAGAAAGCACCAAAACAAAGAACTGCAACACTTCATAAAGAAACAAGCCGAAAAATTCAAATAAGAAGAAATTCCTCTCCTTTCTCCATCTGAAAGTTCACGGCCGTTTACTTTTGCCTCCATTCAACCCAATTTGAGCTTACCGCGTGGAGAAAAAAAATGCCCAAGATTCTTTAATCTCGGGTATCATTTCAACGCTTGCCTCCAGGCAGCTTCCAACTCCGAAGCAAAGTAAGACGATTTCAACAGAAAGACTTCCATTGCAGGAAAAAAAAAAGAGAAAAGGTTCATAAATAGGACATTAAGTAGGCAGTGATTCGCTAGGTCAACAAGGCATGACACTGCCTGAAATCATGGAGCAAAAATTTAATGTTTCATTAGGTAACAATTGAGTTTGGTGAGCACGCCTCTCAACCTCAGCAGGTGACATAAGCTCCCTGATTGCTGCGTAGCCTCTGGGAGGGATTATACGCAAATGATAAGGTTTTGTTGGTATTATATTCTTTAAGTGAATAAATGAAAAGATCTGGAAAACCATGAAAAAAAAAAGTATTAATTTGAATTTTGACATCTTGAATTCAAATTATGTTTTTCGCAATCAGGAGTGTGTGTGTGTGTGTATGTAGGCATGTGTGTTTGTGTCCAGGCATGAGTGTATGGGCAGTTGTGTGTATGTACGTTTGTGTGTGTGGGGGGGGTATCTGTGGGTGTGTGTATGTGGTTGTGTGTCTGCATGCATGTGTTTGTGTGTGTATGTGTAGGTGTCTGTATGTATGCGTGTGTGTGTATGTGTTTGTGTGTGTGTAGGTGTATGTATGTATATATGTGCGTGTGTGTGTAGGATATGGACGGAACCTGGAGACAGCTTTCGCTAGAGGTGCAGCATCGTGAGGAGCCGGTCGACGGTGATGCTGCAGAAGATGCAGGCGGGAAAATAAAGTCATAGGAACGCCAAAAACAGTCAAATGAAAGCAATAAGCAATCGTGATTGCTCAAAAAAAGAAGAGATTCAGAATTATACGTCATAGCAATAATACGTAGCAACCAGAAGCAATATAAAAAGAGAGAGTAGTCTAACTAATAAATGCACATTTTCATTTTCAGAAATTTATAATATCTTTAAAAACTATCGCATTTAGTCCACATGATATAAAAAACATTTTTATTGGACATGTTTAATTTAAAAACAAAATCTAACACACAACATCTAGCATCCCGCCCCTGACATTAATTTGAGTTTTTATGTCTAGAGTTCAAATTACGTTTTTTGCAATTACGAATTTCAATAGGACCCTACTGTTCGGGTTCCTTGCTTCTATGTTGCTCTTTTAAATGGCTCCTATAGCAATCATAATTACGAATATATAATGGCTCCTATATCAATAATTACGAATATATAATGGCTCCTATATCAATCATAATTACGAATATATAATGGCTCCTATAGCAACATAATTACGAATATATAATGGCTCCTATAGCAATCATGATTACAAATATATAATGGCTCCTATAGCAATCATAATTACGAATATATAATGGTTCCTATAGCAATCACAGTTTATTGTATTTACTCGCATGTGCGCGTAAATACAATAAACTGTGCAACCTAATAGCAGTGATTTTCTTAACTATTTTTCAGATCTGTAAATAACTGTGTTCCAAACAAAAAGTGGAACTTCCATTTGGAATGTGATTCGGAAACTTCCACCTGATGATTATTTCGGAAACAGTTATTTTTGGAACGGAAAAAGGAAGTAATCGCTAAGATGAATCGACTACCTTGCTTCATAGCTTGTGAAACAGCCTTGTAATTAAACATGACAGCGTTGTGGTGAGAGAATTATCAGTTTCCTCGTTCCTGGGACAGACAAAAGAAAACACATTTCAGAAGTGGAAGGCAGAATAGTTTTTTAGCAATGAAATAAAAATCCCTTTATTTAGTTTTAAAATAAGGCCTCATCATTTAGAAATAATGGGTTGTCAATACGATGCAGCGTTTAAGAATGATTTTTGTGGCATTTTAAGGCCTGAAATAAATAAATAAATAAAAATAAATAAAATAAGTAAAAAGAAAAAAAATTGTTTTGAATTTTGACATCTTGAATTCAAATTATGTTTTTCGCAATCACAAGTGTGTGTGTGTAGGCGTGTGTGTTTGTGTGTGGGGGTTTGTGTGTTCGTGTGTAGGGGTATGTGTATGTGTGTGTAGGCATGTGTGTTTGTCTGTGTGCTGGCATAAGTGTGTGGGTAGTTGTGTATATGAATGTGTGTATGTGTGGGGGGGGGTATGTTTATGTGTGTGTAGGCATATGTATTTGTGTCAGTGTGCAGGCATGAATGTGTGGGTAGTTGTGTGTATGTGTGTGTGCGTGCGTGTGTGTGTGTAGCTGCGTATGTATGCGCGTGTGTGTAGGATATGGATGCAACCTGGAGACGGCTTTCGCTATAGGAGCAGCATCGTGAGTGCGGAGGGTGGCGATAGGAAAATAAAAAGATAGGACATCAAAACAGTCAAATGAGAACAATAAGCAATCGTGATTGCTCAATGATACTAATAAAATATTAAAAATAATAGTAATAATAATGATAATAATAATAATAATTATTATTATTATAATAATGTTCCTTATAATAATGTAAATAAAAATATTTAAAATAGTAATAAAGTAATAATGAAAAATAATTAAGTAATGATAATAATAACAATAAAATATTAAAAATAATAGTAATAACAATAATAAAGATAATGATAATAAAAAAATAATAATTATTATAAAAATGTTCCTTAAAATAATAATAATAATAATAATAATAATAATAATAATAATTTCGCGGATATTTTGAAGCCTCAATATCCTTATTTGTAACAGGAGCTACTCATGAAATTCAGGGTGACGAGATCGTTAAAAACGAAGTGTTTTTGGTATTGATTCCACTTTACATCGTGCCTGAAAATATTATTATTACAATCTTGAAAGTTTTGTGCGATTAATTTACTCACAGTCTACGATGCAGTTTATCTCATTGTAATTAACCATTCCATTGAGGGACTGTTAATTTATTTTCAGATCATACTTTGTCTGCATAAATCGTTTGCCTTGAATCGTTTAAAAACTTTTCTTTCATTTTCATTAAATATTTGTAAACGAACTGTGTTTTGTGAGCCATTGTTTTGATACCACAAATTCGTACGTTGTACATATTTTGCATTGACGCTCCATTCTTTTCAGCGGTAATTTGCCCCAGGGATACATTTCTTTTACTTTTTAATATCTGAGATCAAAGTAAAAAATATTGTTATTATTATTTGAAAGTGATTACTTCCGATTCAAAAACTGCTTCTACTTGAAAAATATAATGGAGCAAAACCTTTGCTGGCAGTTGTTAATAGTAGTTGAAGGAAGTTATAAAAACAAACAAACGAGACGGTGGAGGTAGCTGTTACAGAAAGTGAAAGTTCGATAAATAAAGAAGACTGCTAGTTGCCAATGGTAGTTATTTTCTTATTAGTAGGTTTTTATATATAAATCGAACCAGTTTGTTGTCGTTTTTACTTCCTTCTACAAAAAATACTTTCCATTAGAATAAGGGAGATCTGAACAAAAGAAAGAAAACTATGCTCTCAAAAGGGTGAAACTGTATTTACACGTTAGTATTATCATTTAAACATGGCTTAAAAATTAATTACACTAAATGTCTTGGTTTTAGGGTATCCTTGATTGGTACGATTGTACTCCCGAACTGAAAAAAGAAGGTCGTGATAGGTCGATTTTCCCCATTTTTGTCGATTAGAATTGCAAAGTTTTTGAGAGGAGTCTTGTCAAACGGCAGGTTGCACAAAGCGGAGGAGACCAGCAACAAAACCATGCTCATATACATCCTTTTTACTTCCTTTTACAAAAAAAGGAAGTATTGTATTCGCGAAAAGCTTTTCACTCAGAAATCGGCCTTAATTTCTATTTTGCTTACCCCCGAATGGATGTTGAGTTTATTTTTCAACCCGACCAAATGTGGATATTTGCCTAGGAACATACAGACACACAATATATCCATTTTGAAGATACAACGAGTTTTCTCATGACGTCTGTATATACGTATGTATGTGAGTATGTGTGTATGTATGTCGCATAACTCAAGAACGGAATGTCCTAGAAAGTTGAAATTTAGTACTTAGACTCCTAGTGGGGTCCAGTTGTGCACCTTCCCTTTTAGTTAGGTAGCATTCGGATGGTAATAAGGGGGTCTTTTGCCCCGTTTTGGGGCGAAATTATCGTTAATGTCGATGTAAACTCAAGTGGTGTTATAATTTGTCGGACACTTGGCGATATATAACCAGTCTTTTGGTCGCCAAGTTTTGTCGCCGACTTGGCGACAAATTTTGTGATTTTTTTTTTAAAATCTGGTTTTAATTTGGCCATTGTTGGTGATATTTAGAGAGTAAAGTATTGAATCACATTATATTGCCAATAATGAGAAAATGACTTTAAATTGGAACAAAAGGAAGTCATGTGATGCACACATCAGCTCGTTTTTTTTTTTTTTTTTTTTTTTTCTCATTAATGTTAGGAGAGTGAGTGAAAAATTGAGAAAAAAAGAAGCCCGGAATCGGAATGTTTCCCAACGACTTCGACTCCTTTACCCTAAAATCCGTCCGACTCCACAGCCTTCGTTACGACTGTTCTAATGCTGATTTACTATGTAGGCAATTTTTCAGTTTTTTTGTGTCGCGGACTGCTATAAAAATTTAGCTACTGGGGTCACTATTACTGCCGTACTAAGCTCAGATCTGTAGATGAGTTCAAAATAAGAAATTATGACTTAATTTTACATCTTTTTACTCGATTTAGATACGACTTTATTTAGGAATGTTTTTCTTTTTTTTTTCATTTCGCATTGACATGTGACCTTGAAAGTTTGGATTTACGCAAAATAATACGCTAATACGCTACGAACATCAGTGTGGAAACTATTCCTTTTTATTTGAAAATAAAGACACGATTTTGGTGCCAATCTGACTATCACAGCCAAGTAGGAAATGAGAATTTCCTTTTTATTGTACTATTCAAAACAATTTAATTGTTAATCGTTAAAAGGGTGCGTCTTTCACAATTTATATTGAGATTAAAAGCATGCGTACTGTTTGAACATATGTTTTTTTTTTTTTTGAACTTAACACTTATTTCGATATGGTTAAATTAAAAGGGAAGCGAGGAAGCGGAATGCAAGAGGAAATGACGTCATAAACAGGCGATCAACACACTTACAACATTTGGTGACAATTTAGTAGTAAATTAATACCGAAAAATAAGATTTGAAATAGTGTTAGTTATTGGCAATATTTGGCGAGATTTCCGTAGAACTGCATTTAAAACTAGTGTCGAAATTCCTCTTGACGTTCTCTGTAAAACTGTCTTTTCCGCATCGATTCGTAGCTTCGCAGGAAACGATTTCATTTCATTACACTTCCACTTTTTTCATTTATTTGTCGGAAGTTTTCTGATGTCGTTATTAGAACATTTCTTTAAGCATTAATCAAAAACTCTGTTAATGTCTCGTAACAACTCTCAAGAAGAAACTGAATTTTATAAAATAAAATAATAAAGCTGAGAGTCTCTCTGTCCGGAGGATGTCTGGATGTCTGGATCTCTGTGACGCGCATAGCGCCTAGACCATTCGGCCGATTGTCATGAAATTTGGCACAAAGTTAGTTTGTAGCATGGGGGTGCGCACCTCGAACCGATTTTTCGAAAATTCGATGTGGTTCCTTTTCTATTCCAATTTTAAGAACAAAAATGTCATAAGATGGACGAGTAAATTACGAAATTATCATAACGTGGAACCGTAACATGGGTACAAGCCAATTGGTGAGATACAAAATTATCATAACGTGGAACCGTAACATGGGTACAAGCCAACTGGCGAGAAAATTCACCATATATTATTTGTAAATATACAGGCGAACCAAAAGACCTTTTAATTTTTCTATTACGGGCAAAGCCATGCGGGTACCACTAGTATAAAATAAAAAATAAATTAATTAATAAAACACAACTTTACTAAAACGGCACACAATATAAAAACTCGAATTCCTTAGCACTAATTCCTTATATGACCTCAAAACGGAGAGGAAACCTTCACTAAGTCCCCCCCCCCCATCACAATCTTTATCTCTAATATTCTCAAAAACAGTAATATCAGCTTTAGCAAATTGCCAAACCATGTTTACAACATATAATTAAATTTAATATATACAGACCAGAAATTAAAAATATATAGCTATTGAATAAGTCTATTTTGATTTTTTCTTAATGAGTTTTAATTTTTATTTTTCAACAATATTGCTCTTTGCAAACAGACTTTACTTTTCACATCCTTATTCATCGCGCAGGTAATTTGAAAGCCACAGGTTTACAGCACTGTGCTCTTCATTGACAAAAACGAAAAATAAATAAAGCCTCTTGTCAAAAATTCATTTAGAAAACAGGAGTTTTAGAAAATTAACGCACACATTTTGGTTATAATATGAATAACATATTATAATTTGATTATAATATATTGTCACGCATAAATACCATATACTCTTTTTGAGAATATTTTAAACATAGGTTTTTTCAATCTGTTTTTGCATTTGTTACTCACTACTATTGCATACAAAATACGTTGCTTTCTGTAGTTTGAGTTTTTTTTTTTTTTTTTGGACGATATAAGAAATAGTGGATATTTTTCGAAATGCAAAATTTCGCTTGCTGTATATTCTTTTTCATTTTTTTCTACTGTTTGTCACAGCTACTTTTTTTCCCGCGTCCTTCTCATCATCATAAATTTGCGTCTCCTCCCCCTCCCCCCCCCCCCCCCCCACCTTTGAAGTTACTGCAAAAGTGTCAACAAAGCAATTCACAAAATTTAAATCCTAGGAAAAAAAGTTTCGCGCTTCCTTTTTTTTTTTTTTCTTTGAGCAATCACGATTACTTATTGTTCTCATTTGACTGTTTTAAATTCCTATGATTTTATTTTCCCGCCAGCACCCTCTGCCACACCATCGTCGCGTCGACCGGCGTCACGATGCTGCTCCTCTTGCGAAAACCGTTTCCAGGTTGCGTCCATATCCTACACACACACGCATATACACACATACCACACTCATGCCTGCGCACAGACACAAACACACACTCCTACACACACACATACACACACTCATGCCTGCACACAGAACCAAACACATATGCCTACATGCACACACGCACACACACAGGGGCGTAGCTAAGGGGGGGGGGGTTTCGGGGACAAACCCCCCCCCCCCCCCGAAAAGTTAGTCTCAAAAAAAAAGAGAAAAAAAGAGAGAAGTGAAAGAAAAAAAAAAAAGAAGAAAAGGAAAAAATTCCAAGCGATTATACATATATATATATATATATATATATATATATATATATATATATATATATATATATATATATATATATATATATATATATAAAAGAAGTAACCCCCCCCCCCCCGAAAGTCGGGTCTAGCTACGCCACTGCACACACACGAACGTCTACACACACGCGCATTCATACACACACAACGCTCGTGATTGCGAAAAACATAATTTGAATTCAAGATAACAAAAATTCAAATTAATTTTTTCTAAGATTTTTTTTTTTTTTTTGTCGTCACGATTACTTGCAGATTTTCATCAAGTCAAACTTTTCAGTTTCATTCCAGGCACACATTCTAAATTTTTTCTATGCTCCTTCATGCCTAACCTGAACGTTTCAACTATACCGAGCGCAACAATTTTACCAAATTCAAGGGTGAATAAAACGTTCTCACGCTTCCCTTACTCACGAGCATAATTCAATTTCTGTTTAGTTTCCCTTTCAGCTGCTAAACTGATTGCTTATGCTTGTTCACTGAACCGTAAAATGTTCGTTTTCCACTCAACCGCCATATGCACGTTTTTTACGCAGCAGAGATATTTCATCTTCAAATTATTATTATAAACACTCTAAAATAAGAATATTTCCGAATATGAAAACCATGAAAGACATGTCTAGTTTTATTTATCACTAGTGGTACCCGCACGGCTTTGCCCATAATAGAAAAATTAAAAGGTCTTTTGGTTCGCCTGTATATTTACAAATAATGTACTGTCTGACCACGGATTGTATGGAAAGACAAACATCCGTTTTACAGCCGGAAATGACCGAATATTTTATTTTTTGGCGATGCCAGCTTTTGTAGAAGCAGAGTCTCATTCAAATAAGCCGAATAACGGCATCAAATTTTTACTTTTCTCCTTCATTCAGATAGATTCGTCTTATCTGGACATTTGAAAATTATATACAATCCGTGGTTGGACAGTATGGTGAATTTTCTCGCCAATTGGTTTGTACCCACGTTACGGTTCCACGTTATGATGATTTCGCATCGCGTCAATTGGCTTGTGCCCATGTTACGGTTCCACGTTGTGATAATTTCGTAATTTACTCGTCCATCTTATGATAATTTTGTTCTTAAAATTGGAATAGAAAGAGAACCACATCGAATTTCCGAAAAATCGCTTCGAGGTGCACACTCCCATGCTACAATTTAACTTTGTGCCGAAATTCATGAAAATCGGCCGAACGGTCTAGGCGCTATGCGCGTCACAGACATCCAGACAGAGAGACTTAGAGCTTTATTATTAGTAAAGATTTTTATATATGGAATATCGTCTTCAGTTTCCGATTTTTGTTCAGTAAATTTCTTTCTTATTATGCTTTGTATATAAAGACGAGTCTATCAGAATGAGAGAGAAAAGTAAAAAAATTGATGCGCGTGTTCCGCTCATTTGAATGACTCTGCTGAATTTATTACGGAGTACATCTGCAAAAGCTGACATCTCGGAAAACTACCAGAGACGCCTATTTCTGCCTGTAAACGTGGAGTTTGTCTTTCCATCTAATTGGTGGTCAGACTGTACATAACTCCAAGCTTTGAAAGAAGCAAAAATATATGTTTATCTTTAATAATAGAAGCAAAAATATATGTTGATCTTTACTAATAATAAAGCTGAAAGTCTCTCTGTCTCGATGTCCGGAGGATGTCTGGATGTCCGTAGGATCTCTGTGACGCGCATAGCGCCTAGACCGTTCGGCCGATTTTCATGAAATTTGGCACAAAGTTAGTTTATAGCATAGGGGTGTGCACCTCGAAGCGATTTTTTGAAAATTCGATGTGGCTCTTTTTCTATTCAAATTTTAAGAACAAAACTATCATAAGATGGACGAGTAAATTACGAAATTATCATAACGTGGAACCGTAACATGGGTACAAGCCAATTGGCGAGATACGAAATTATCATAACGTGGAACCGTAACGTGGGTACAAGCCAATTGGCGAGAAAATTCACCATACATTATTTGTAAATATACATGCGAACCAAAAGACCTTTTAATTTTTCTATTATGGGCAAAGCCGTGCGGGTGCAACTAGTAATCAAATAAAAGTGAATAAAAATCAAAAAATTAATTTGAATGTTGACATCTTGAATTCAAATTATGTTTTTCGCAATCACGAGTGTGTGTATGTAGGCGTGTGTGTTTGTGTGTGTGTGTACGGGGCATGAGTATGTGTGTGTAGGCATGTGTGTTTGTATCTGTGTGCTGGCATAAGTGTGTGGGTAGTTGTGAGTATGAATGTGTGTGGGGGGGAGTTTTGTGTATGTGTGTGAAGGCATATGTGTTTGTGTCTGTGTGCAGGCATGAATGTGTGGGTAGTTGTGTGTATGTTTTTGTGTGTGTATGTGTAGGTGTCTGTATGTATGCGTGTGTGTATGTGTTTGTGTATGTGTGTAGGTGTATGTGTGTGTAGGTGTGTGTGTGTATGTGTGTGAATGTGTGTGAGTGTGCGTGTATGTATGCGCGTGTGTAGGACATGGACGCAACCTGGAGACGGTTTTCGCTAGAGGAGCAGCATCGTGAGGACCCGGTCGGCGGTGATGGTGCGGAGGGTGGCGGTGGGAAAATAAAATGATAGGATGCCAAAAACAGTCAAGTGAGAACAATAAGCAATCGTGATTGCTCAAAAATATTCCGAATCTCTGCCAATGGTTCGTCGAAGTGAATTCAGAATTTTAAAAAAGGCTTCCAGAGTGCATACAGATTTTCATGTATTATGAAATTATTTCCTCAATGTGTCGGAGCGGAAAAGCTTCGACGTAAAAAAAATGATTCATCGTCCTGTAAATGACAAGCTATCTTTTTTCAGGTCACCAAGTAAATGAACTGCATATGGGGCATAAGTTTTCCTCGTACTAGATATTCCCTCGGAAGTGGTAATTTTTAGCTATCCGAATAAATATTTTGCAATGTTTTTTTTACGAAGGTTATCATGTTTTTATGCAAGTAGTCTTCACCGGAATTTGTTGAATATGATGCAAGACTTTTCGCAGAAATTATTATGATTCCGAAAGCGAACAATAAAAAAAAAATAAAAAAAATTTTTTGAATTTTGTCATCTTGAATTCAAATTATGTTTTTCGCAATCACGAGTGTGTGTGTATGTAGGCGTGTGTGTTTGTGTGTGTGTGTGGGGGGGGTATGTGTGTTTATGTGTAGGGGTATGTGTGCGTAGGCATGTGTGTTTGTATCTGTGTGCAGGCATGTGTGGGTAGTTGTGTGTATGTGTGTAGGTGTGTGGGGGGGGATGTGTATGTGTGTAGGCATATGTGTTTGTGTCTGTGTGCAGGCATGAGTGTGTGGGTAGTTGTGTGTATGTGATTGTGTAGGTGTGTGTGTGTTTGTGTATGTGTGTAGGTGTATGTATGTGATTGTGTGTGTAAGTGTACATATGTACATGTGTGTGTGTGTCTGTGTAGGTGCGTGTATGTATGCGTGTAAGTGTAGGATATGGGCGCAACCTGGAGACGGTTTTCGCTAGAGGAGCAGCATCGTAAGGCCGGTCGACGGTGGTGCAGCAGAGGGTGCTGGTGGGAAAATAAAATGATAGGACGCCAAAACAGTCAAATGAAAGCAATAAGCAATCGTGATTGCTCAGTAAAAAAATGTTTTTTATTCTAACGCTTATACGCTTAGTTCGCGCTAAAAAGTACGAAATAAAATAAGTATGCAATTTCTTTATTAAAACACTTAAACAACGCAGTTGATCTTAGTATTTTCATATTTATGACAATTGTAAAGCAGCGAATAAAATTTAAATTAAAATTGAGAAGAAGAAGGAATAGAGGCGGTACAGTAAAAGCTGTATATCACCTATTTCTTTTTCCCCCAATTTTTAATTTAAATTTTATTGGCTGCTTTAGGATGACCCTAAATGTAAAGATATTAAGATCTACTGCATTTTTAAAGTGAATTATACACTTTTTTCCCATACTTTTTAGCACGAACTAAGTGTATAAAAATAGCCTTTAGAATTAAGAAAATGTATTTTTTATATTTATTTTTAGGTTTTTTGGTTTTAAAATTTATTTGAGGTGAAAGGTTTTGAAAGTTAAGCATATTTTCTTGTCACCTATCCTTTTCAGGAAAAAAAAAAACGGTAGGGTCTTCAATTTTAATATAAATTTGTTGCGTATAAAAAAACGATGTCTTCTTTCAGTATTGCTGGTTTGTATGCTCGAATTTAAAAGCAATTTTGTTCAAGCAAAGTGTAAAAAAGAAAGCTTTGAAAAGCGCCCACATACGAGTATACTCATACAGGATTGCTTAAGTTTAGCCTTGAAACTGATTTGTTAAATTAATTGACAATTCAATTTTTTATTCGCAACTCTAATAAACTGTGGGGGGGGGGGGGGCGGGGGGAGCTGCAGTCACTGTCTAATGGTGGATGAAAAAGGTAAAACAAACAAATGCCGTAACTTATAACTTGCTTTGACGCTTAGTGAATGACAGTAATTTTTCATTGTGTTTGTGGGAAGCTTTCTTTTCTGTTCTTCTGATATTATATTACCTCAGTAGCTGTACCCGACGCGCGTTGCTACGCCAACAAAAAAATACATCATTATACTGATTTTCATGACAATCGGTTGAACGGGGCAAAAGTTGCTACTCTGCAGTTCCACCTGGTGGCGAGTGGCTTCAATGAGCATATTATGCACCTTTTCCGTGGAAAAATACATATATATAGCAATTTTCACAATAATCGGTCCAGGTATCAAGTGAAGCCGTGACTATACTCAAATTTTGTACTCACGCAGTTTGCAAGATCAATCAATCGCTAAAAATATCAAATAGAAAAAGGTTTTAATCCCCCCGTTGCATGAAGACAATAAAGAAAGAATTTATTTGTTCATACTCAAGAAAAATGGCAACAGCTAACTTCTTATCAATGAGATCTTTCACGCGAGTTAATTTCTGCAGCCGATCATTTTATTCGTATTTATCCAATGGATTGTGACTTAAATTGGAATAAAAAGGAACTATCGATCGGATTTTTTTCGAACTGGTCTATAAACATTCCCAGTACCAAAAATAACAAACGGTGAAAGTTTCAGCCAAATCTGCCGGGTAGTTTTTGAGTTCATGGATGACATACAGACAAACATTCATTTATATATATATATATATAGATAAACTGTCTGAAGCTTGTAATTTACCCCAAAGAAAACACGTGGAATGGATTCTTTAGTATTACTAATCACTGAAAGGTAGCGTATTTGAGCTCTGGAGTTGTGAATTGTTTATGGCAACACTTAAAAATTTTTAATTACTACTATTTTTCATTGTTTCTTGCAACAAGTCAAAATTGAAACTAAACGCAGGAGTTTGACAGATAGTATAAGCTAAGAAATAGTCTTTAAAAATTATGAAAGATTGGAAGAGTATTGTTTGGAATTGTAATTCGCAACTCCAGAGCTCGAATACGCTACCTTGTGGTGTTTAACAATACTACCGAAAAAGGTAAAACATTCCATTCCACGTTTTTCTTTGGGGTAAATTACAGGCTTCAGACAGTTTATGGTGTAATGTAATTTCATAAGAATAGAAAAGAAAGCGTCCCACGAACACTATGAAATATTAATTTCATTCACTAAGTGTGAAAGCAAGTTATAAGTTACGGTATTTGTTTGTTTTACCTTTTTCATCCGCCATTAGACAGTGGCTGCAGCGCCCCCTATTGTTTATTGCGAATTAAGAACACAAAAGTGAATGCATAAAATGAAAATTATGAAGAATAAAAGTTGTTAATAACGTAATCTAGTTTTTTAGTGATAATCTACTCTAAATATGGTACGTTTACGATGGTACGTATTCGTTTACGATGTTGGAAATTTTAAATCTAACTTATCTAGTTATCTGGGAAATGTGAGCCTTGTATGCATAAAATCATCCAAGTCATTCAAATTTTTATTTACGTAAGTAAAAGTTTTACGTCTGAAAAAAAAAAAAAAAAAAAAAAAAAAAAAAACAATGGCCATTGTATTCTTGCATTCTTAACATTTTTGGAAATAATACGTACAAAAATTAGTATGCTCACTTCTAGCCTGCGCAAAAAATTGTGCGACTCGAGAAAAATCCACAGGTTACCCGATTTTTCGTACTTTATCTTTATTAATAATAAAGCTGAAAATCTCTCTGTCTGGAAGATGTCTAGATGTCTGGATGTCTGTAGGATGTCTGTAGAATGTCTGACGCGCATAGCGTCTAAACCGTTCGGCCGATTTTCAGGAAATTTGGCACAAAGTTAGTATGTAGCATGGGGGTGTGCACCTCGAAGCGATTTTTCGAAAATTCGATGTGGTTCTTTTTTTATTCCAATTTTAAGAAAAAAAATTTCATGAGATGGACGAGTAAATTACGAAATTATCATAACGTGGAACCGTAAGATGGGTACAAGCCAACTGGCGAGAAAATTCACCATACATTATTTGTAAATATATAGGCGAACCAAAAGACCTTTTGAATTTTCTATTACGGGCAAAGCCGTGCGGGTATCACTAGTGAAGAATAAAATAGCTTTTTGTAACCTTTTTTTTACAAACAATGAAAAGCGAAATTCGAAAGAACTATTCTGTACACAGACAGTCTAACATTTCGGTTTTTCCGATTTTGAGTGACTTCTTGCAATCGTTTTAAGTGCTTTTAGGGCGTTTTCAGTCCTTCAAGTGCAGCCGAAGTTGGAGTCCCGAGTTTGTTTTAGGAATAAAAAAAACTTCTAGAGCCTGCAATTGCGATTTCTTGAAGTGTGCAAACATGTCGTTCATGACTACACTCACAAGATCACATAAAATATTGAACATGGAACAATTGTTTTTCTATATCAACAGATCTATACTTTACGAGCAAACATTTATGCAGCATGGGTCAAGAGAAATCACCAAAACGAAAAACTTTTAAAAGGAAAAAATTTCCAAAAGAGAGTCATATAAGACACCTCAAGTTTCAAATGTCACTAGGAAACTCAGTGAAGAGGTATTTAAAAATACAAGTTCATATTTTTGATAGAGATATTGGTTTTCTTTCTTTTTACTTCCTTTTACAAAAAAGGAAGTATTGTATTCGCAAAAAAATTTTCACTCAAAAATCGGCCTTAATTTCCATTTTGCTCACCCCCGAATAAATGTTGAGTTTATTTTTCAACCCGACCACACGTGGATAAATGTCTAGGACCGTACAGACACCCGAAATATCCATTTTGACGATCCCCGAGTTAATTACAACGACTTTTTTCGTGACGTCTGTATGTACGTATGTATGTGCGTATGTGTGTACATGTATGTCGCATAACTCAAGAACGGAATGTCCTAGAATGTTGAAATTTGATACTTAAACTCCAAGCGGGGTTTGGTTGTGCACCTCTCTTTTTGGTTGCATTCGGATGCTCCAAAGGGGATCTTTTGCCCCTTTTTGTGGGGAAATCATTGTTAATTTCGATGTAAACTCAAGTGGTGTTATAATATGTCGGACACTTGCCGATATATCTCCAGTCTTTTGGCCACCAAGTTTTGTCGCCAACTTGGCGACAAATTTGGCGATTTTTTATATTTATTTTTTTTTCTTTTTTATCTCATTTCAATTTGACCGCTGTTGGTGATATTTAGAGAGTTAACTAGTGAATCATATTAAAACTGCCAATAATGAAAAAATAACATTAAATTGGAGTAAAAGGAAGTCATGTGATGCACACATCAGCTCGTTCTTTTTTTTTGTAAGAATCAATTAAAACAATGCGCTAATTAACACTGAATTTTTTTTTACTTGCTCTTAATTGTGCTTTTAAGTTTTGTGCATTATGGAATTTTGTAACAATTAATTTTTAATCAAACAGTTATGTTAGTGAAGTTTCCCGTGCTTGTTTCTAATATATTTTCTTGTTTATCTGTGGTTTAACAGACAGCTTTTCATATTGGAGGGACTCCCATTTACTACACGATATCAATGACAAGACTGAAATCCTAATACTTGACAGCTGGTTATTTCGTAGTCGTATGTCTGATAGGTGTGGCAAGCGAAACGATAGAAATTATTATTATTATCAATTATTCCAAGAGGGATGATGGGTTGAACTTAAAATAAATTACTTGATAAATGTTTAATATGTGTGCTGGTGTGAAGTTTTTTAAAATTTTGCAGCACATGATTTATTTTTTATTTTTTTTAATTCGAGATTCCTGTTTCATCGCCAAATCTGTAGAGTCAAAACAAAATGTTCATTAACAAATATGCTTCATAGTATACTTTTATTATATTACAAGTGGTACCCGCACGGCTTTGCCCGTAATAGAAAAATTAAAAGGTCTTTTGGTTCGCCAGTATATTTACAAATAGTGCATGGTGAATTTTCACGCCAATTGGCTTGTACCCATGTTACAGTTCCACGTTATGATAATTTCGTAATTTACTCGTCCATCTTATGATAATTTTGTTCTTAAAATTGGAATAGAATAGGAATAAAATCGAATTTTCGAAAAATCGCTTCGAGGGGCACACCCCCATGCTACAAATTAACTTTGTACCACATTTCATGAAAATCGGCTAAACGGTCTAGGCGCTATACGCGTCACAGAGATCCAGACATCCTACAGACATCCAGACATCCTTCGGACATCCGAACAGAGAGACTTTCAGCTTTATTATCAGTAAAGAAAGATAAAGATTTGACAAGTTGTAACTTAAAGTCGTTTCTTTCTCCGTATACTGACCTAGGTAAAAGAATTCATGACTGGTTGGTCTGATCAAAACGTTTTATTTTTAAACAAAAGAACTAGCTTTGAAAATGTATTGTCGGCACAAAAGATAAATAAAAATTATTTTTGTCTCCGTAAGCTATCTGATGACCTTGCTTCCGAAAAAGTGTTTAATCTTTTCTGAAGTCATTTATCCTAAAAGGAAGAAGGAACGTTCTCTATCAACATCTTTATAAAATAAGTGGTTTTGTTTCAACTTCGCCAGTTCCAATTACGCAAAGAATTACAATCTGCATACTAAACATAGATCAAACTCGTACAAAAAGTCATATCCTTCCCAATTCCCCGTTTTACAATAACATTATGATCTGAATCTGATTACCCAAACTAAACCTTTGGTAGACAAGGCACAAAGCAACGCGATAGTCCAGTGCCTACCACACTCTGCACAACATAGGACTGTGAAAGGTTTTGATAGCACGTAAATCCATTCACAGCTAAATTGCGTGGTGATAGGGTTACGAGAACTTGGATTTTTACATATTGTAACGGATTCGGTGCGACTTCCACTTTCTTGAAATGAAGACACAGTTCTTGATAATAAACAGGAGCTTTATTTACACTATGTACAGGAGAAATCGTTAACAACTGCTAAAATAATCATCAGCAATTAAGCAAATATCACTCAACACCGTAAACTCAACGGTTACACACGTATTTACTTCCAAATACGAAAACAACACAGCGAAATGCCTCGCTATAAACAGAGCTAATACACACTCTCAGTACAAATTCTCAATCGAAACTCTCCTTTTTATCACGCAGGACGCTTTTATAAACATCGAAGAAGTTTCCACAACATTCTTGCTGCTTCTCGAAATGCGTAGACCGTTATCAAATTTTATCAATGAAAAGAAAAGGAAATAGGGGATCGTATACTTTAGCCGAATGAAAAGGGGTTGTATATTCATTACGGGAAACTATTTACAGGTTACGGTACTACAATAATTACTATTTACAGGATTTGTAACATTGCCCCCTTCCTAAGGACTGCACGTCCCGGGCAGTACAATCCCCAGAAAGGGTGCCAAACTTCTATCACATGTTCACAAATACACACATTAAATAATAACCAATAATGCATAGGAAACACAATAATAACAAGAAATATTACTAAACATTAAAAGCAAAAATTATCTACAACTTTTATGTTATCAACCATGGTTGTTTACGTAATACTCATGAACTATGGCCATAGTATGGGGCTAACCGATCATAATGTACAACCCTTAGTTTTGCATTAGGTGATTTTTGGATCCTCACTACGACGTCATTCAGTCGGTTAAGGACTTTGTAGGGTCCATCCCAATGCGACTGCAACTTGGGTGAAAGACCTTTCCGTCGGATGGGATTCCATAACCAAACCTTGTCGCCTTCGTTGAATTCATGTCCAGTAGACCTTGTGTCGTATCGGGTCTTCATCTTCTCCGCCGCAATGTTGATTCGCTCTCGTGCGAAATTATGAACGTCTTCAGACCGGGCCTGGAGATCCTGGATGTACTCCTCAGGCGATGAAGGCGCATCCGTAGGACGACCGAAGACGATATCACAAGGTAGCCGAAGCTCTCGTCCGAAGAGCATCTGAGATGGGGCATATCCGGTAGTCTCGTGGACAGCACTGCGGTAGGCCAGCAGGAACAAAGGTAGCTTCCTGTCCCAATCCTGTTGATTTCTGGAGACCATAAGTGAGAGTTTATTCAGGATTGTGCGGTTAAATTTCTCCACCATGCCGTCCGATTGTGGGTGTAATGGTGTTGTCCTAGTTTTCTCAATTCCGAGAATTTGACATAGGCCCTTAAACACAGCAGAGATGAAATTCCTCCCTTGATCGGAATGAATCTGCAAAGGTGTTCCGTATCTCGAGATCCAATGTTGGATTAGAGTCTCTGCTACGGTGGTAGCCTCTTGATCTGGAATGGGATATGCTTCCGGCCATTTGGTGAAGTAGTCGATGGAAACAAGAATGTATTTGTTCCCATCAGCAGTTCTTGGTAGAGGACCCAGGATGTCGATCCCAATTCGTTCGAAAGGAGCTCCAACGTTGTACAGTTGTAGCTTCCCTCTGCTTCTCTTCTTCGGTCCTTTACGAGCAGCACAGGCGTCACAAGAATGGCACCACTTCTCCACGTCATCCTTCGCCTTTCTCCAGAAGAAGAGCTCCCGAAATTTATTGAGGGTTTTCAAGACACCAAAATGTCCTCCAGTCGCACTACTATGTATTTCTTTCAGAACATCTGAAATCCTTGATCGGGGAAGTAGTAACTGCCACCTAGATGTTTTGCCGTCGTCAGATTCCCATTTTCGGTGTAGCACGCCGTTCCGTAAATGGAGCGAGTTCCATAAAGCCCAGTATCTTTTTGTTGCAGGACTGAAGATGGAAACGTCCTGCCAGCTAGGGCGCCGACTGTCACTTTCCATGAACTCCAAAATTGGTTTTATGTCGGGGTCTTCAAGTTGATCTTTTCGAACTTGGTCGTCACTCCATGGATCAGGTTCTGATGATATTGGAGTCACTGTCACCTGATAGGCGGTAGGGCTAGTCGTTCTATACTGTTTCTCGATTCGGGAACAATAGTAGCAGTTCTCAGGACAGGGTCTCCTTGATAAAGCGTCAGCATTACCGTGAGATAACCCTTTTCGGTGCTTGATCTCCATGTCATATTCCTGAAGCCGCTGTATCCACCTGGCTATCTGGCCTTCAGGATTCTTGAAGTTCAAAAGTCATGTTAACGAGGCATGATCTGTCCGAAGCAGAAATTTTCGGCCGTAGAGGTAATGATGGAAGTGTTCTACAGCTTTTACTATGGTCAGTAACTCCTTTCTGGTGACGCAGTAATTTCGCTCCGACTTTGATAAGCATTTGCTCCAGTAAGCGATGACATGTTCATTTCCGTCAATTTCTTGGGATAAAACAGCTCCGATGCCATCGTGGCTCGCATCAGTGTCTAGGATGAAGGATTTTCCAGGCTGAGGATATGAGAGAATAAGAGTTGATGTTAAAGCCTTCTTCAGTCGTAGAAATGCATCTCCGCATTCTTTGGACCATTCAAACTTTTGCTTGCTCTCCATCAGCTTATGCAAAGGTCATGCAATGTTGGAAAAACCCTTCAAAAATTCCTGTAGTACGTGCAGAGCCCCAGGAAACTTCGCAGCTGATGGAGGTTTTTGGGACGACTCCAACTCTTGACCGCGGATACCTTTTATGGATCGATTTGTACACCCTCAGAAGAGATGATGTGACCAAGGTAGTTCACTTCCCGGCGGAACAAATTACATTTGGACGGGCTTAACTTCAGATTGGCTTCCTTAAGCTTTTGCAGCACCTTCCTAAGATTTGCCAGATGTTCTTCGAAACTGCGTCCCACGATGATGATATCGTCTAAGTAGACCAGACAGGATTCGTAGGAAAGTCCTCTTAAAACTGTCTCCATAAGACGCTCGAACGTAGCTGGTGCATTGCAGAGGCCGAAGGGCATCACTTTAAACTGCCATAAGCCTTGTCCAGTTGTAAACGTTGTCTTCTCTCGGTCATCAGGGTGTATCTCAACCTGCCAGTAGCCGCTCTTCAAGTCCAAAGTCGAAAACCACTTGTGTCCGGAAAGAGTGTCCAAGGTGTCGTCTATCCGTGGAAGAGGGTAACTGTCTTTCTTGGTGATTTCATTCAGCCGTCGGTAATCGACACAAAATCTGGTGGAGCCATCTTTCTTTCGGACCAAGACGATGGGAGAGGCCCAAGGACTGGATGACGGTTCGATTACATCATTCTCCTTCATCTCTTTCAGGAGGGTTTCAACCTCTTCCTTCTTAGCGAACGGTAGTCGTCTTGGATGCTGTTTAATAGGGGGGTGTTCTCCAGTGTAAATCCTATGCTGCGTTAAATTCGTACGGCCAACATCCTCCGATGTAGAGGAAAACAGATGCTTGAAGTCGTCCACCAATTGTTCCGCAGCAGTTCTTTGATCTTTCGATAATGACGCACTCCCAATTAACTTCGATGTCAAGGACTTGGAAGACACAGTCTCGGGGGAATTGATTCTTCTAATGATGCAGTTTACTGGAGTACAAGTTGCCAACACTTCACCTTTTCGGATATTCCTTGGCCTTTCACTCACGTTGGCGACTCTCACAGGAATTACATCCTTAGAAAGGTCCACAAGCGTAGATGCCACCAACACTCCCTTTAGGCTATTGCGTAGGTTAGGGTATTCAATGAGTCCAAATCGAAAACTATTGCTTTCTTCAATGCAGCCAGGTATGATTGATTCTGACCTTGAGGGAATCGATAAATCTGTTTGGGCTATTATTTGATGAGCGGATTTTACATCATTTTCAACGTTGAAGATGGCTATGTCTTCTCTCATCGAGTGCAGTTCATTAGTCTTGAAGTCAAGGGTGAAGTCGTATTTCTTTAAAAAGTCCAATCCGAGAATGAAGGGGTCCGTGATATCAGCAACGAATGCCGTATGATGGTAGGTGGCATTCCCAAACACTATTTCCAAGTCCACTTTACCCTCAATCTCAATTTTGTCACCTGTCACAGTCTGGAGACTTACGCGTGGCGATGTCCACAACAGTTTCAATCCAAATTCACGAGCCACAACTGTCCTAACGATTGTCACATTGGCTCCAGTGTCGACAATCAGTCTGCAGGGGTTCCCTTTTACATGTGCGTAAATGAAAAGTCCATTACTGCCGCTACTAGAAGAGGAAATCTGCAGAGCTCTGGTGGTGGTAATTTCCTTCCCTCGCGTAGCTTGGCGAGCCGGACAACTCCTTCGCAGGTGCCCTTCATTACCGCATTTCCAGCACTTCTGCTCTTGTTTCTTTTGGGCTGTTATGCTGTTCAGATGTCTTGCCAAGTCACCGAGTTGTCTCTCAAGTTCAGCGAGATGGGACGACCTGGAATCAGACTCATCAGCTTCCAGAGTTCGGATGGGATGGCGACCCACACGGGTTGTTGCGGGGCGGCCTCCAACTTCATCGCATACACAACAGCAGAACTCAGATCTTTGACATCCGCCATCCGTAGAGCTTTCTGGATTTCCGGATCTCGAACCCCGTCGATGTAGTAGTTGAGTGCCAGGTTGTCTCGAACATCCGCAGGGCAATCGCAAAAAGCAAGATGAGACAGTCTCTCGATGTCCGCCGCAAGCTCTTGCAGGGTTTCCCCGGTTTTCTGGAAACGGGACTTCAACTGGAGTCGGCTGAAATCTTTCTGGCACTTCTCACTGAAGCGAAGCTCCAACGCAGATGTGAGGGCGGCGAAATCCAGGCGCTGACTGTCCGGAAGGGTCTGGAGAATGTCCGCTGCGTCACCTCTCAGGGATGCTGCAAGATGACAGGCCTTGGTAGCAGAGTCCCATCCGTTCGCTTCCGCCACTATCATGAATTGGGTCTTGTACACTTGCCACGAACTTTTCCCATCAAATGTGGCCAGTTTAATGGACGGTCGAGCAACAGATGTGGGAGCGCCAAACTGTACAGAGCTGCTTTCCGCGGTCGCCAATCTCCTTTCCACGTCCTTAATTATTTCTTCCTTAAATGAAGTCAATTTCTTGTCTTCTTCTTCCAACTTATTTTCCATATTGGCGATGCGCTCTTCCACAGTATCAAATTTTTCTTCCAAAGCATCGACTTTATCTCCCATGGCGGTTAGTTGATTCTCCATCATGGTTTTCATCGACGTTAGGTCACTTTTCATTTCATCGTGACTTGTAGTAATTTTAGCAGTTAAATCACTATTTAACAGTTCTTGGTTAGTCGCTAATTCATTTTTCAATTGTTCTTGATTAGCCGCAATGTCATTTTTTAATTGTTCTTGATTTACAGTAAAATTTGCAGTCAAATCACTTTTTACAGAGGTGATTGCGTCAAGAAGTTGTTTTAATTGTTCATCCATTGCGCGAGTAATCACCATAAAAACAAAGTCCAAATTTAAAAAGTCTTTATGAAAAAAATGTCCAAAGTCACACTGACTCCAAGAAAGTCCAGAAGTAGCCCCACGTTGGGCGCCAAATTGTAACGGATTCGGTGCGACTTCCACTTTCTTGAAATGAAGACACAGTTCTTGATAAAAACACAGGAGCTTTATTTACACTGTGTACAGGAGAAATCGTTAACAACTGCTAAAATAATCATCAGCAATTAAGCAAATATCACTCAACACCTTAAACTCAACGGTTACACACGTATTTACTTCCAAATATGAAAACAACACAGCGAAATGCCTCGCTATAAACAGAGCTAATACACACTCTCAGTACAAATTCTCAATCGACTCTCCTTTTTATCACGCAGGACGCTTTTATAAACACCGAAGAAGTTTCCACAACATTCTTGCTGCTTCTCGAAATGCGTAGACCGTTATCAAATTTTATCAATGAAAAGAAAAGGAAATAGGGGGTCGTATACTTTAGCCGAATGAAAAGGGGTTGTATATTCATTACGGGAAACTATTTACAGGTTACGTTACTACAATAATTACTATTTACAGGATTTGTAACAATATCCTTACAAGAAAAAGTACACAAGGATTCAAGGATTACAGGTATTGCCAGTAACGTTTATAGAACCGTGTTGAGCAGAGTGTGGCAGAAACAGGACTATCGAATTGATGTATGGCTGTAAGACCAAAAGATTCAGATACAGAACACCAACTTGCACTACTTCTGTTTGTTTCAAATTTTCTTTCTGGCTATCATTCCTTTGACTGAATACTTTTACTTCCTTTTTACAAAAAAGGAAGTATTGTTTTCGCGAAAAAATTTGCCCTCAAAAATCGACCTTAATTTCCATTTTACTCACCCCCGAATGAATATTGAGTTTTTTTTTTCGACTTGACCACACGTGGATGAGTGCCTAAGAACGTATAGACAAGCGAAATATCCGTAATGACGATTCCCGAATTAATTACAACGCATTTTCTCGTGACGTCTGTATGTACGTATGTATGTATGTGCGGATATGCGTATGTGCGTATATATGCTGCATAACTCAAGAACGGTAAGTCCTAGAAAGTTGAAATTTGGTACGTAGACTCCTAGTGGGGTCTAGTTGTGCACCTCTCTTTTTGGTTGCATTCTGATGCTTCTAAAGGGGGCTTTTGCCCCTTTTTGGGGTGAAATCATTGTTAATTTCGATGTAAACTTAAGTGGTGTTATAATTTGGCGGACACTTGGCAATATATCGCCAGTCTTTTGGTCGTCAAGTTTTGTCGCCAACATGGCGACTAATTTGGCGATTTTTTTCTTTTTTAATCTGTTTCATTTTGGCCACTGTAGGTGATATTTAGAGAGTAAACTATTGAATCACATTAAAATTGCCAGTAAAAAGGAAATAATATCAAATTGGAGTAAAAAGAAGTCATGTGATGCACACATCAGCTCGTTTTACTATAGCACTCGAAGACCGCGAAACGAATTACGAATAGTCGTGTATAAAACCAGCAGTTTTTGAGCACATATTTTCAGATGTCAATGGTAAACATTGAATTCTTATTCGATAGCTGGCAGCTGGTGAAAATTATTAAAGAACTCTGCATTATTTAGTGATGTTTGGGTAAAAACTAATGATTAATCCAATAGAGCTAAATCTGGAGATTATTCTTCATTATATGATGTTTTTACTGACCATATACTTTTTTTTTTCAATATTATTATTATCCTGTTTAAAGTTATACTTTTTCTTTTGCAGCGACAGATGAAATGCACCGTCATGAAAGTTTATCGTGCGTAAGCGAACATATGGGAAAAGAGGTAAGCATGTTTGTGTTCTGCAAAATTTATCTTAACTCGTAGACCACTTTTTTTGTTGAGTTTTTATTAAATGTAAATGTTTGAAAATAAAACTCAAATGGGTCGTTTCATGTCAAATCAACAGAAAACAAATCCTTAACTTGACCAGTTTTTTTTACGAAACTTTTAGAAATCCTACTTTTAAAATTCATATATAACTAGCTGCATTACCCAGCGTTGCACGGTCTACCTCGAAAATAAAAGTTATGCCAAGTGACGCATGTTCAGAAATAAGGTTTAAGTTAAAAAAAATAATAAAAACCCCTTTTATTGTGTAGAAAAAAGCAATTTTATGACTCAAAATTTAAATTTCTGCCTCTTTGGATGTTTTTAAAATTCCAAAAATTCAGTCACTGTTATAAACATTCCGCGTGAGAAATTTTCTGGCGAAAATCCCCTAAAGGGAGACCCCCCCCCCTCCTTCCATTGGGGCGAAAAAAAAATGTAAATTGCTGAGCATCAAAGGGCCAACCTCTGTGATAAGTATGACAAAAACCCACTTAAAACTATGGATTTGCTTGTGAATATCTCCCAGTGGGGTGTTTTTTCCCCGTCTGTTGAAACTGAAAATAGAGAAGTTAAATAGAATATTCTCAATCTTTTGTGTTCATGTTTAATTACTAACTTTGTAAATTATTAATGTTTATGCAAATTAACTTTGTTCTAGTTTCCTAATACTTTTACTTTTGGTGTGGCAACAGTGTGTTGTCTAATATATAAAACTGCCGGTGTTGTGGTAGTCAGGACTTGTTTTTTCCTTTTTCTTCACGCTAGTTTAAACTAACCATGTTTTAAATTGTTTTAATAAATAGTTTTGTTGAAGTCTAGTGCTGTCTCTCGACTTTAAATTCAGTAAAATTATGATGAAGTAAGAATTTAGGACATTGAATCAAAATGTCCCGTACCTGCATCAAGTTAAATATGTTTAGATTTAGCACCGTCCAAGTAGGGAGGCGAACCCCCCCCCCCCCTACAACAATCCCTGAGCGTTGAAGAACCTCTGTATCAAATTTGGCAACGATCCGACGAAAACTGGATTTAGATAGTGAAAACCTTCCTATGGGGAGGGATATCACTGCATTACTCTTTTGAAAATAAAAACCTACTTTTTTGCCTGAAAGTAAACAAAAAATATATCTTTGCGCAATGTCTCCAAGATGAATGCTAATGGATCTCCCCAAAATGCAAAGAGGCGAAGACGCTAAAAACAATTGATCAAATTCCAACCTCAAGCAATGCTAGTTTCCATAAATATCCAACATTATGACAAAATAACCAGTTCTTGAACTAATTTCAGTAACGTGTTATGTTGCGAGATAATCCGAAGGTTGACTCGCGGATTTGGGAGATGTAATAGGTGTATCCTCCGAACCCGGTGTCTGACTTTGAGACATAATCCTCTGTGCAGTTGCCACAGATCATGTCACGCAACCTCCAGTAATCCTCGAAGGCCGAGGCCATGAAATGCCTACGCGAGACGGTGGAAGACCTAATGCCCGTTTCACAACGCGGACATTGAAGTCAAGGTTCGGAAGAAGCCATAAGGTGGATCGCGGGTCTTGTTTCTAAGAAGTTAATTATTTAAATATGATTAGTGCAGCCATTTAACGTAATTTCAATTCATGTGGTTTAATTTTGTAACATTTCATATTTTTTTTTGTTCAATATGTTTGAGTTTTAAAGAAAATATAGACAACTCAACGCTACACTTAGTGGGCAAGGTTAGAATATCAGTTTTCAACTTTTCACTATGCAAAATAAGTTGGCAACGCTGTACATTGCTCATTGTACAGTCCAAAGATTCTGAATTCTCTGCTTGAAAGCTGTATTGTAATAATAGGAGACTTCGGTAGCTACTAGAATATCTTCTGAAACTGGTATTAAATAAACTTTTATAATAACCGATATAGATTTTTCTTAAATAATGCTGTAACATTAATTAAGAAGCAACTGGATCGGTTACTTGAAAAGTTTATGGAATCCCAGTTTCCTAGAGATTGTCTAATAGAACTGCAGGTGTTTTTACTTCCTTTTACAAAAAAGGAAGTATTGTATTGGCGAAAAAATTTTCACTCAAAAATCGGCCTTAATTTCCATTTTTCTCATCCCCGAATGAATGTTGAGTTTTTTCCCGACCCGACCACACGTAGGTGGCCTAGGAACCTACAGACATCCGAAATATCCATTTTGACGACCCCCGAGTTAATTACAACGAATTATCTTGTGACGCCCGTATTTACGTATGTATGTGCGTATGTGTGTATGTATCTCGCATAACTCAAAAACGATATGTCCTAGAAAGTTGAAATTTAGTACGTAGACTCCTAGTGGGGCCTAGTTGTGCACCTTCCCTTTTGGATGCATTCGGATGTTCTTAAGAGGATCTTTTGCCACCATTTTGGGGGGAAATCATTGTTAGCTTCGATGTAAACTCAAGTGGTGTAATAATTTGTCGGACACTTGGCAATGTATCGCCAGTCTTTTGATCGCCAAGTTTTGTCGCCAACTTGGCAATAAATTTGGCGATTTTTATTTTTTTTTAATTTTAAATTTGGTTTCAGTTTGGCCACTGTTGGTGATATTTAGAGAGTAAACAATAGAATCACATTAAAATTGCCAATAATGGGGAAATGACATTAAATTGGAGTAAAAGGAAGTCATGTGAGGCACACATCAGATCGTTTTCAATATGTTTGAGTTTTAAAGAAACTATAGAAAACTCAATGCTACACTTCCTGGGCGAGGTTAGAATATCAGTTTCCAACTTTTCACTATTCAAAATAGGTTGGCAAAGCTGCACACGGCTCATTGTACAGTCCAAAGGTTCTGAATTCATTGCTTGAAAGATATATCGTAAAAGCAGAATACTTCAGTAACGACCAGAATATTCCTTAGAAACTGGTACATTGAAACCTGTGTAAGTTGACCACTTGCGGTGCACTACTTTGGTGGTCAACTTAGACAGGTGGTCAACTTATAGAGGGTGGTAATGAAAACTTTTTTTTTTTTTGTCATTTCTTGTCCCATGCATTTTTTTTTTTAGCTAATTGGAATACTTTAAACTCACTTTCATTATTTAACATTACTTTAAAACAATAAGAAAAAAGGTTGTTTAAATATTTTTAGAGATCATTAACAGAACGACGCGCAAAGTATCACACAAATTAAAAATTTCTGTGAATTGATCAACCAAAAAAAATAAAAAATGCCTCATTGCTTATGAAAAACTACTTACTTGATGTTAACAATTCTTAAAAATTCATAAATCAAAAGTGACTCAAATTCTTTATTTGGTTTTTTCTTGTACATTTGTAACCATGGTAATCTATTTTTCAACAAAATAACTCCTTGTTGAAGTTTGGCTCATTTTCTGGGACCTAACATTAGCCCAATGTTTTTCGATGGAAACATAAATATTCATAGGTTTTTCTAAAATGTCTGGTTACTTATTTGAGGCATAACTGATGAAACTTTTAGTACACTCTAATGTTTTTGCCTAGTGGTCAACTTACAAAGGGTTTTTTACAATACTCCAAACCAAAGCTGGTGTATATTTGTGGTCAAGGTAGACAGGTGGTCAAGATAAAGAGGTGGTCAAGTTACAGAAGTTTTCCTTCATTACATATGATAGGACTAATTCCGTTCCTGACAAAAGCAGTCAACGTATACAGGTGGTCAATTTACAAAGGTAGTCAACTTTACAGGTTTTACTGTATTGAATAAACTTTTCTAGTTACTGAAATAGCTTCTTCATAAAAATGTTACAACGTTAATTAAGAGGCAGTTGGATCGGATACCAGGGTTCGTACGGGTCATGGAAATCCTGGAAAGTCATGGAAAAAAAATAAACGAATTTCAGACCTGGAAAAGTCATGGAAAATTAATACTTTCATTAAAAGTCATGGAAATTTATTTCAAGTCATGGAAAAATGTCTTGGGTAGTAAGAAAATAACAATAGCTAATGAAGCGCTAAAAATATTGAGTGATTTAGTAATATTGCATGTAAATTGAACGATCTCAAAAACAAATCCGATTTTTGGAATCCAATTTCATCTGCTTCTGTAACAGCCGCTCGCCTATTTTCATAATGTGATTTTACTACTGAGTCATCACTAATTTTGAATTCACCATCATTTTTAGCACTTCTTATATTTTATATTTTGTAGTAGTAGAAATGCACGTTCTTGATTTTGCCACGCTCCTTCAAAAAGTGCAATTAAATTGCATGCGAGTTCATTTCAACACCTTGTAAAAATTCATTAATAATTTCATCAGAGTTTATCTCAATATGTTGAAGGCTTTAGAAATTGAAGACTTTAGTCAGGCAATAGGACATGAAAATAGGGGAATTATAATATTCTAAAACAGTGATGCCCAATATACAGCTCGCAAAACTGATTATTGTGTGGCCAGCTGAAATATCTGGTTTAGAGAAATGAATTTACTGAAAAACGTGGCTTTACTTTAATGAACAAATATACGGTCAAGTTACATGGGTGAGTTGTGCACTATTAACACCAAAGGGCAATATTTTTATGAAGTGAATTTATTATTGGAAACTTAGTAATAATGACTCACTCAATTTTTCTTCCATTATTACTACTCTGCCTTGTTTATTAAATATGTTTTAGACACTTAAACAGTGTATATTACATTTCACTATATTTTTACTTTACTTGGATTTATATGCTAAATACAAACAAGAATAATTGATTAGTTTCTGCTATGTGCACTTATTTTTTTTTTTTCATTCACAAGTAAGTGCTCCAATGAGGTAGTGGCATTCACTAAAAAGTTTTTCTAAAGCCTATTTCCGAAAATAGGCAAGTTTGACATTAAATAGTACTATTCTCTTCGTGTAATAAGGTCATGAAAATTTTTTTGAAGTCATGAAAAAGTCTTGGAAAAGTCATGGAATTTTTTTATCCAAATTGAGTATGAACCCTGGGATACTAGAAAAGTTGATGGAATCACAGTTTCCTAGAGATTGTCTAATAGAACTGCAGGTGTTTTTTATTTTTATTATTTTTACTTTATTTTTTGTAAGTGTACCCTTGAACGCTGATATGAAGAATAGTTGTCGAAATCTCCGTACTACATTGTAAAATTCTATGCAATATGATAAATTATAGGAATCCTGTTATGCTATGATATAAAATGGGGACTTTTCAATTTTTTATTATTATTTTTTCTGGGTCACAAAGTGATACTGCTTTTATTAAAACAATTTATTTTACGTAACATTTCTTGTGTGGTTCAGAGGGATCCAAATACAACAGTACAATTAAAATATGATTGAGGGGTTTTTAAAACTTAAATTCAGGGTTAACCCCGATCCATTTTTTTTTAAGATTAAATGAGAATTGAAGTTAATTTGAGCTAAAAATATATTGGCATTTAAAATTTAAGAAAATAAAATTGTATTTGAATTTGCACATTTTAAAATAATTTGACAATACGTTATTGCAAACATTGAAAATTTTGCGACAGTCGCTCTTGGACGGTCATTATCTTTCAAACGTTTTTGCATTCGTCACAGTTCTTGAATACCTTTTCAATATTTTACTGAAGAAACCTGAATAAAATCCCAAACGACTCCAAATTCTAGTTATATTTCCTAATTTTAGGATGGCCGGTATTTTATTGTAAGAGAAGTCGAATCAAAAGCAAAATGTAATAGAAACTTTCGGTAAAATTCAATATGATCAAATATTCTAGTCGTATTTTCTGATAGTTCTGTTATTTTATTATTTATATGTACTATAAAAGAACACGAATAAAATGTAAAATGTAAGAAGTTTTTATAAATTTCAATATGATTCCGTAGTTAGTTACATTTTCTAACGTTAAATAGCTGGGACTTTACTCTAAAGATATTAAAGGAAACTCAAACTATAAAAAGGTTCGACATAATTCAAAATTATTCTGAATTCTAACTGTACTTTTTGACTATAACGGGATTTCTTTAAGAAATATGTCGAAGAAAAAGAAAAATGTAAAAAGATTGCATAAAATTTAACGTGATACCGTATTTTAGTTGTATTTTCTGACTTCTCTGAGACTTTACTGTCAGAGATCTCGAAGAAAAAGCAAAAATTAGTAAGATTCGACAAAACTTCAAAATTATTCCATATTCAAATTGTATTTTCTGAATGTACAAGGACTCTAAAAAGTATCGGAATAAAAGCAAAGTGTAGAAAGATTGGACACTATTCTAAATGGTTCCATATTCTGATTGTATTTTCTGATTGCAGTCTGAAACTTTACCGCAAAAGATGTCGTAGGAAAAGCAAAATGTAAGAATTCAAAAAAAAATTCAAAATTAATTCCATATTTTGCTTATATTTTCTGCTGTACCGGGACATTACTACAAGTGATATTGAAGAAAAAGCTAAAAGTAGAAAGGTTGTACAAAATTCAAAATGATTCCATGTCCTAGTCGTGTTTTCGAACTGCACCATAGTGCAAATAACACAGGGCAACAGTCATTTTGGTGCACGGGTCTTTGGAGCTGATTTAGTACGAATTTGGTTCACTGAGTTCAAATATCACGTCAGTTTTTGCATAGGAGCTCAAATTTCCCAGATATTGAACTTGAAATATACGTGACATAGGATTAAGGTACACCCATAGATCAAATAAAAAACTAAGCATGGAATTTTTATTCCTATTGTATGATACAAATAAACCAGAGCTAAATTACCAAACAGACCAATTAGGCTGTTGGCCATGGATCCCTGATTTTTAAGGGCCCCAAAAAGAATAAAATTGTAATAGTCGATTATTTAAGAAAATGAAAAAAATCAAGCTATTCTTCTTGATTTGTTTACATTGTTTTATATGTACAAGTGTATGATGCTCTGCCCCAACAACAATTATTTTGAATGAGTGGTTCGACAAATCTATATCCCTGAAACCACCACCCTTGATTCTCCATTATTGTTTGTTTTTTTAGGTTTGACTGCAGAGGTCCCCCCAAAAATGTTTGATTAGGGTTACCCTCCATAATTATCGAACCCTGAAAATACTACATACAAAGTTCCAACTCGTCACACATCACACGAAGCGAATATATATGCAAAGCAAGAACTGACAAGTTGGCCTTAGATCGTTAAAGCATTGTTACTTAACTTGCCAGATATTTACTTCATGTAGTGAATTTTCCTGAGCGTAACTGAACTGCAGAATGACAATAGGACAAATATGCTGGAAGTAAACCTTGTTTTAGAAGCGTATATTAGCTTTAGAAGTGTGCAAAATGGAGTTAAAACTGCATATTTTGGATAAAACAGCCGTACTTATCTGAAAAGGTAGAGCTGCTAGAGAAAAATTAATTTAACATTTCGATTGAGAGCCCCAAACATATCTAGAATCAGTTTGCAAACTCTGGACACCAAAGAAAAAATATTTTTTTGTTCCCCTGTGTAATCGAAGATGTTGCGCAACGAAAATGTGATTACAGGAGAAAAAAAAAAGACCTGTATGTACAGAGACCTAGTTAAAGTGAAAGCAGGATGAGAACTCATTTAATAAACACATCCTCATTTGGTGGGAGGGAGGACTGGGGAGCCAAGCGATTACCTTTAGATACAGACACAGGGAGATAGTATGAATCAGTCCTTGTTGCTGTCACGAGACGTCGCTAAATTGAGTTTGTGGTGGTAATTGATGGTTCTTGTGAACGCGTCCAGAAGCACTCGGGGATGAATGAAAATTTGCGTAGATCCGCCAACAGGGATGAATGCAGCTCTTCCCCAACTCAGGGTCATTTTCATTTTGTTCTTATTTGTTTATCTGTATATTAGTTGCGTTGCTCGACGTTGTACGGTCTAATTCGACAGTAAAAGTTGTGTCAAGTGGTACATGTTCCACAAACAGGCTTGAATAACAGAAAAATAAATATGGGAAAGTTTCCGGTCGACCGACGTGTTGAGAAGAGTAATTTTATGACTCAGAATTTAAATTTAGACCATTTTGGATTTTTACTTCCTTTTACAAAAAAGGAAGTTTTGTATTCGCGAAAACATTTTCACTCAAAAAAATCGGCCTTAATTTCCATTTTTCTCACCTCCGAATAAATGTTGAGTTTTTTTTTCGACCCGACCACACGTGGATATATGCCTAGGAACCTACAGACATCCGAAATATCCATTTTGACGACCCCCGAGTTAATTACAACTAATTTTCTCGTGACGTCTGCATGTACGTATGTATGTGCGTATGTGTGTATGTATCTCGCATAATTCAAAAACGGTATGTCCTAAAAATTTGAAATTTGGTACGTGGACTCCTAGTGGGGTCTAGTTGTTCACCTTCCATTTTGGTTGCACTCGGATGTTCCTAAGAGGGTATTTTGCTCCTTTTAGGGGGGAAATCATTCCTAATTTCGATGTTAACTCAAGTGGTGTTATAATTTGTCGGACACTTGGCGATATATCGTCAGTCTTTTAATCGCCAAGTTTTGTCGCCAACTTGGCGACAAATTTAGCGATTTTTTTTTTGAGCAATCACGATTGCTTATTGTTCTCATTTAACTGTTTTTGGTGTCCGTGCCTTTTTCAACTTGGATCAGGGGCCGTTGCAGCACCACCGCCCACCGTCCTCTGCTGGCGGCGCGGCGCGGCTGCTCCGGTTTTGAGCTACCCGCTTCTCCTGGTCGGAGGCGTCCATGTCCTACACACACTCACGTTCACACACATACACACACGACTTCACACACATACACTCACACACGCCTAAGTGCATACACACAGGTCTACGCACACACACAACTATGCACATGTAACCACCCAGGAGGAGAGGCAGGCTTTGGGGGGACAGGAGTCGTTTCTAGAAACAATAACTCCAATGAGTAGGGTCCTGTCTCAGTTCGTGATTGCGAGAAACATAATTTGAATTCAAAATTTCAGAATTCAAATTAATTTTTTTTCTTTTTAAATCTGGTTTCAATTTGGCCACTAGTGGTGATATTTAGAGAGTAAAATATTGAATCACATTAAAATTGCCAATAATGGGGAAATGACATTAAATTGGAGTAAAAGGAAGTCATGTGATGCACACATCAGCTCGTTTTAAATTCCAAATGTTCAATCATTGTTATTGATAAACATAAACATTCGGTTTCAAGGACCCGAAAAATTTCTTACATATGAATTCCTGAGGATCAAAGGACCTGTGCCAAATTTGGCAAAGATCCGGCGCAAACTGTGGATTTGAAGAACATAACTCACATACATTCTTTTTTTTTATAGATGTAGATTTATTTTTTCTATGAAATTCACTTTAAAAGAGAGCTTTCGTACATGGTAATGTTCAGGTGACTTCTTTTAACTCATTGTTAACTTTGATGGCTGAGTCGTTAGTTTATCTGCTGAGGTCTAAACATTTACAAAACGTATGGTCATTTAGAATCAAACTTTTTTCTTACTCAACGAACGAGCTGATGTGTGCATCACATGACTTCCTTTTACTCCAATTTACTCCAATTTTCCTCATTATTGGCAATTTTTATTGGCGACAAAACTTGGCGACCAAAAGACTGGCGATGTATCGCCAAGTGTCCGACAAATTATAACACCACTTGAGTTTACATCGAAATTAGTAATGATTTCCGCCCAAAAAAGGGTAAAAGACCCCCTTAGGTACATCTGAATGCAACCAAAATTGAAGGTGCACAACTAGACCCCACTAGGAGTCTAAGTACCTAATTTCAACTTTCTAGGGCATACCTTTTTTGAGTTATGCGAGATACATACGCACATACACATATACACACATACGCACATACATACGCATATACACACACACATACATAAAGCTTTCCTGGCTCCAAAAATCGCAATATAACCATTTTTCGACGATATTTTTACGCTAATTTTGAGATTACTTTCATATTTTGAAGAGTTTTTTTTTTTTTTTTTTTTTTGAGCAATCACGATTGCTTATTGCTTTCATCTGACCGTCCTTGATGTCCGGTTCATTTTTCAGAATGGACCAGGGCCACTGCTGCACCGCCGTCCACCGGAGGACGGAGCTGCTCCTCTGGTCCTAGCCTCCACTAGCAGCACTGTCCACCGGAATCCCCTCCTCCTAGGCAGTGGCGTCTATGTCCTGCATACACACACTCCTACATACACATACATACACCTAAACACACACACACACACACACACACAAAAGCATACACACACGCGCGCATACATACACACACCTACACACAACTACCCACACACTCCTGTCTGCACACAGATACAAACACACATGTCTACACACACATACATTGCCCCCTACACACAAACACACATACCCCCCACACACAAACACACACGCCTACATACACACACTCGTGATTGCGAAAAACAATTTGAATTCAAGATATCGAAAATCAAATTAATTTTCTTTTCTAAATTTTTTGAGAGATAAAAGGAAAATAAGAAAACACTTTTCAGTGAAATTTTTTAGAAAAAATTTTACCGGGCCGTGGGTCAAAAAGTCGAGTTCAATGAACTAAAGTGATCTTTTTTGGTCAACCAAAAATGAGACAGTCATAATATCTACCTTGTAAAAACATGAGTTCCCCCAATTACATTTGTTTTAATTACCGCGCTGGTCCCGTCAATTTTGGTGAGTAGCGATACTCTATTGATTTATCTAGTTTTACCCTTAGGATATAATTTCACAATTGCGTAGATTTACTTTTCGGATCCCAATTCCTTAACCGTAAGAAATGAACTGTAAATGTCATGTTGACATTTTTCAGCCTTAAAATAAGAGAACATCTTTTGGAAATATTCACACAATTACGAATGTTTTGCATTCTTATTTAAACGCTTTCACTTTGAGCATAATATATTTATTAACTTTCAGTTTTTAAGGGGTGACAGTACCTTTTGAAATTTTTTTTTAAATTTATGAATATTGTGTTTTTCTTGAAACCATAACATACACACTCATTTCGCAACCAATAATTTACTTTCAAAATCTTAAAAAATTGCCCACATTTTTTAAAATTTCAAAAAATTCATTAAAATTTTAATTTTTTAAAATCCCTAAGGCTTTTTTGTTTTTGCACTTATTTGAAAAAAGGTTTTTGTTAAGCAATCACAATATTCATCTGTAAAAATCTGTGCATTCATTTGTTTATATATGTATTGGAACATTTTCTGTGATTAATTATGTAAAAAATCGTAATTTTTTTTAAAAAAATTTGTTTTTAAAGGTATAATATGCTCTAAACATTAGAGTAGTTTATAAAATGCTTTCCCAATGCACAGTTTTGTTAAATATGTTATCCTGACTGCAAAAAGTATTACTTTAAAGCTGTATCTTTAATAGAAAAAAAATCCTTAGGGATTCTAATGACATGAAAACACAAAAAAAAAAAAAAAAAACGATCACCGAGAAAAAGCGATTTAAAATTGTTCTTTTGCATAAGAACACATAGCGAGCATGACCTAAAACTACTCATAACTTTTTAAATATTTGAACTAAAGCAATGAAACTTTTTCCCTGCGTTTGGAATAATTTGTAGTTTTGAAATTAGAATGAAATATTTTTTGATCGTCTGATCATTTTTGAGGTACTGTGACCCCTTAAAATAATTTACCTCTTATAATAAAAAACTTGATTAAATATTACACAAAAAGTAAACCTTTGGGAGGTGAAAAATTATGTGAGGAAAGAGGAATATTTTTTTTTTTTTCTGATTTAGATCAAGTATTCCCAGAATTAAATTGACATAATAATAATCTTCATTTTGAATAAAGAAAAGTATTTTCACTTATTAAGTCGCAACATATAGTACACGTCTTACAATGTGAGTGTGCGTGCATGTAAATGTATGATAAAGACATAAAAATTATTTGTTTTTTTTCTTTAAGCCGATTTCTTTTCTTTTCTTTTTTTAAATTTTAATCAATTAATGTGATTTACTCAGAAAATGTAGGAGAATGCTCCGCTCATGCTATATTTAAATATTTTACTTTAACTCAACTTTAGTTTTGATAGTGTAGTCACTAGTTCATCTGTTAAAGTCTCAAACGTTTAAAAGTCTCATACCTATATTTAACATCAAAATTAGTTTACTCAATCAGCGAAAAATGAGTAAATATAATCAACAATATTAAGGAATACAGTTACTTTTATGTTTTATTAACCCCTTCAGTTGGAATTATGAAATATTGGACCAAAAATGTTGATATTTGGTACACAGTGTACTATGGTAAAGAAATCATATAGACAAAATTTTGAGTTTGTAGGAGAAAAATTAAAAGAGTTATGGCACGTCCAATATTCCAGACTTATATTTTTGAAATCAATATTTCTTATACAAAAACGATAACATACCGAACAAACTTCATTATAAAATGTTCTACAAACAATTATAAAACATAATATAAGCGTTTGAAACGATTAATTAAACATGATATATTTTTTAAAAAAATCAGGAAAAAAAACTCGCTTTCCAGATGAAAATCTATGGTTGGAAAAATGAGCCACTCTCTATCTCTCAATCCTTATATGTCAGTGTTATCAATTCCAAAACGAAAAATTATTTCACAGATTATAATAAGTAGAATGTAAAGAGTCAACTACGAAAAAAAATCAACTAATTAAATCAAGTATTAAATGATTAGCAGCTGTTTAAATTGTATGTCCGGTATACCGGAAACCAGGTCTGAAGGGGTTTTTAAGTGATGAAATAATGTCAAATGCGTTTTAAACTGCAAATTTTCGTCCAAAATGAACATTATCGAATTGAAAGTGATGTATCTACTTGCGTGACAGTTTCTATGTTAAAACTAATTGTCTACGTATCGTCCCATCAATATTGTACCCAGGATATCATCGCCGCCGTCATGCGTATTAAACGTTCTTGTGATTTACAATAGCCTTCATGCACCAATCAACAAAACACAACACGCTGCCTGGTAATTATTTCTCCAACTTCATATCCCCAGCATTAAATGTGTTATTTAATGGATACTTGATTTTTGCGTGAGCTTTACGTTTCCGTGAGCTTGGACATTATTTTCTCATTACCTAATCTGGAAAAATTTGCTTCCTACTATATGATGAGCAGAACAAATGTTTCACGATATGAGTTTATGCTGGCATGGTTAAAAAAGGTTAGTTTCTTAACTAATGGAATTACACTTTTTAAGATATTATGGCAGAATGAGCTAACATAGTTTTATATAGATCTTTCATTTACATGGTTTTTTTTTTTTTTTTTTTTTGAGCAATCACATTGCTTATTGTTCTCATTTGACTGTTTTTGGCGTCCTTTGATTTTATTTTCCCCCGCCTCCCTCTGCACCACCACCGTCGACCGGCCTCACGATGCTGCTCCTCTAGCGAAAACCATCTCCAGGTTGCGTCCATATCCCACACACACACGCATACATACACACACCTGCAAACTCACCCACACACAAACACATACACATATACACACACTCCTACACACACACATACACACACTCATGCCTGCACACAGACACAAACACGCATGCCTATATACACACACACACACACTCGTGTTTGCTAAAACCATAATTTGAATTCCAGATCTCAAAATTCAAATTAATTTTATTTTACTTTCTTGTGGGACGTAAAGACCAGGACTGTGGAAGCGGAGGGAAAATGACCGACTCCCCATCCGACTCCGGAAAGTTTAGAAATTTCGACTCCGACCCCGATACCACAAAATCAATCCGACTCCATAGGAACTGGCTAAATTGCAGACTTTGAAGGAAAATGACCGACTCCGACTCTTAAAACTTGAAACCTTCGACCAACAACTCCGACTCTTTTGCTCCAAAATCACCCCGACTCCAATTCCGCCCCTGTTTAACCCCTGAAACATTCGTGTTTACAATTACACGAATTCACAATACAACAATTCGTTATGTTTAACCCCTGAAAACACGAATATTAAAGAGTGATTTGAACAGCGAAACAGCAATTGATTGTTGTCGGCACTGCCACACTGGTTTAAAAAAAAATACAAATTTCAACGTACAAAAGATGCTCTAGTAAGTAAAACGGAACCCTTAACCAATAAAAAAATTTTCATTAAAAGCCAATACCAGCGTTCTACCTTATGTGGTTTTCACAAAACAGCACAAAATAACGGCATCCCAGCGACTGGTCTACTGGTAATTAAATGACATAAGAGGTTTAATTAATTTCAATCTGGATACGTGTTTTGATGCATTCCGCTTTAAATCATGCAGCTTGATAGAGATGTATTTTATTCATTTCAAGAAAGTTAGAAAAATAAAATACTTTTGAAATAAGCATAGCAAATAGGTGAACTACACAATACGCCATGCATCAAAGCATACAGTTTTGAATTGTATTTATAAAATCGAACCTTAATTTAGTACACTTAAAATCCTCCGAAGAAGGCACAGTTTTTTAAATAGAGCTTATAAAATGTAAATTTTTAGTGCATGCTATAAATGTACTAATTTTGAAAAAAAAAAAAAGACTTACCATGAAGCTTGTAAGTATGGGATCGAATAGTTATCGAAATCTAGACAGTTTAATTTTCAATGACTACCCGCTGAACGGGTATGCATGTAAATCTTTTGCACTCAACAAAGAGGCGAACTCCAATGGCTTTTAGAGAGACGAACGATGTGGAAGTTTTAACTAACCTTCTTTCTCTTTTCCTTTTTAAAAATTCTTTTATTGAATAATTACTAGTAGTTAGAAATTTTAACAAAAATAAGCCATTTATTGATGCAATATGTAATAAGAATTGAAAGGTAAATGCAGGAAAAACTATGATGAAAGTGGCTTCGACTATAAACGTGATACATTTTGAAGGACATCTTCCTGTGCCTTATTATTGTTTTTATTAAAAGGTTCATCGGAAAAAACGTGCAACTTACTTTTTAATACATTTTATACAATATACAGGATGCTGGCACAAGTTTTGTGATCATAGATATTATCAAATTTTGACTTGCGAAATGTCACAGCGATTTCTCTTTTGTTCCCACAACGTCACTTTGCGTGCAATGGACTTTTCAATAACAGTATTTACTTTTGTCCAAAAAAAGTGGTGAAACCCAATTTCCTCTTCTAAGGTACATCGAAGCGTTAAAAAAGTACTTAAACGACTGTATACTTTTTTTTGTGCAGTAGCTAAAGGCGTCCTTTTTGATATGCAAAAAACACGCACTGCAAAATCAGACACATTACGCTGTCTTCACGTTAGATGATGTTTGAGTTTAGGTGTCGCTTAAATGTGTGAATCACGCGTGTCTCGATGTCACGTGGAATCCCTCTGCAGTAGTAGTTCTAAGCCTGTGGTCCACGAACAGCTAGTGACATTTAATCTACATCATTTTGATAGTTGTAATTAAATTTAGGAAAACTCATTTCACCTGATATAATTGATGCGGAAATATTTTTTCTACCCCAAGTGGTCCGCTTAGGCTTCGGAAGGGTACCAAGGGGTCCTCAATGGTAAAAAGGTTGGGTACCACTGCTCTACAGAACAAGAAAATGAGCTATGCGAAAAAATAGTAAATTCATATTGCAGAAACATATTTAAATTATCTGCAAAGAATCGCAAAAAACAGCTTTTTCTTTTCGAAGACCAATAGCAAATAACTGTTTGGTAAAAGCATATGAAACACTGAGAAAAATTACAAAAAAAAAAAAAGGCCCGCTAAGTCTTAAATGTATGAAATGATTTTTCAGTAGAACCTCGTTTATCTGGCTCCGGTTCATCTGGATCTCCGGTTAATCCGGATTAAATTTAAGAGTTTAAAAAAGTTTCATTTTCACATAAATAGTAATTTTAAACCATGATGACTGAACTACAAGTGAGTCAAATATTTGCTTTTAAGTTTGTTTAAACTTACAACTCCTGCATAAATCGCGTATCAAATTATAGAAATCCAACGTCATGGAGCGTCAGTCTGGATCCACTGCAGTTGAACTAGAAATGATTAAGTGTTTGATTGAATAATGTATAAATGATAAAGAGTGGATTGGACGAAACAATGATCTTTAGGAATTTCGTTAGAAAGCATTGTTTTTTGCGGCAATAAAAGGTACATGGGCTTGCTTTAGAATTTGTTTTTTTTTTTTTTTTTTTTTTTTTTCCCCCATGCAACACGGATTATCAGGATTTTCGTTTATCCGGATTGCCTTTGGTCCCAGTTAGTCCGGATAAACGAAGCTGTACTATACTAACAGAAATAAATACTAAACCTGGAAGAAAAATAAGTAGAATTAAATTGGTGAGTTTATCATCGTAAAATTTCAAAATAAAAGAAAAAAAAAACTTACAAACCCTGAATAGCTCACTATGAATAAAGATTCAAAGAAAATGATCATGTTACCCAATTTTATTTCCTTAAAGTTAAATGCATAAACTGAGCAAAATGCAAGATTTTTGAACTCTTGTCTGTTTGTTTTCATGTTCTATTGAGAGAGTTTTGAGAGCTCTTTTTGTTCGACTCCACACTGATAAGAGGTTTAAAAAACGTCAATACGTCCAGCTTAAGTCATTTATTGAATCTTTGGAATAGTTTCACAACCTGAAGATGCTATGAAATATTTTGGCAAATGCATTAAATGATTCTCTCAGTGCGTTAAGTATAAGTAGCACTCATTTGAAAAAGTACATACAATTTATTTTCTGTCATTTGTATACATTCTAATTATAAAACTAAGTACAGACTTGTGATTATTGTAATTCCAGTAGTTTGGCCTCATAATATGTGTTAAATTTTTTTTAAAAAAAAGTACTACAACATCAAACTTTTCTTGAAAAGTTGTGGTACAATTTTCATTATTGTTGGAATTTCAATAGCACTTATCTATCATGCAGGAAAATTGCGAATAAATACTTATTTTTATGTTTTGATTTTTCGGAAGCTTCCCACACTTTGAAGCACAGTCGAGCCCGCTTAGTGGAATAGCCAAATTTCCACGAAACATTATTCTAATAATCGGGATATTCCATTAAACAAGATTAAAATACACTGGCCTCAAAAAGACAAGGTACAACTTGTTTTTCGAAGCTCACCATGAAAAAAATGGCATTAACAATAAAATGCATAGTTTGCATGAATGATAATAACGAACTTTAAAACCATTTATAAAAAAACGATAAGCTACCACTTTTATTTTATAGAAAAGAACATATCTTTACGTGTGAGAAAAAAATATGCAAGTATCAAGCTTTCGTACTTTTGTGTGTAAGTTGCGTTGATTTTCAACTGTTGTTGCAGTTTCGGTGACAATAGTCTTTAGAGTTTAGATAATGTCTCAGAGACGTCGTTTACCCGATTAGTTAAGGTAGCGGGCAGTTGGGTGGATGGAAATGGGATTGTCGCAGGCTGATGCTGCTAGATGTCTCAATGTGTCTCGAACTGTTGTTCAGCGGCTTTGGGATCAATACCAATCCGAAGATTCTGTGCCCAGATGACCTGTTCCATGCCGATCACAATCTACAACACCTGCAGAAGACCTTTTTCTAGGTCTTTCAGTCCGAAAGAGAAGAAGCAATACTGTGCCGTAGCCCGTTACAGACCACTTTGTAGAATCAGGAAAAAGAATCTCTGCTACTATGGTGCAAAATCGTCTTCACAATGCAGTTCTCTATGCAAGATGACCAGATGTGTGTGTTCCCATCAACGGACCACAGCGAAGGATTTGCTTATACTGGGCAAGAGAACATGTTTCATGGACCCAGCAGCAATGGGCTTCTGTGCTGATCAAAGACGAGTCCAGATTCACATTGGAGAGTGATTCAGGGCGTCTACTGATCTGGAGGGAACAACTCACTAGATACCATCAACCCAACACTGGTGAAAGACCACAGTTATAGAGGTGGTGGAATCATAGTTTGGGCAGAGATCTCGCTCGGTGGTGACACTGACTTGCATGTGTTCCATGGAGGAACTCTGACTGGGCTGAGATATCGTGTTGAGATCCTTGATCCATACATCCGCCAATATACCGTTGCTATTGGTAATGACTTCATTCTAATGGATTATAATGCACGACTTCACCGAACTCGGCTGTTGGGAGTATTTTCAGGATCACAGTTTGGAACGAATGGAATGGCCAGCGCGATCTCCAGACCTGAATCCGATAGAACATTTTTGGAACTATCTTTGCAGACAGGTTGATGCTTTAAATCCTCCTCAAAAATCGTTACATGAGCTGGAACAAGGCTTACTCTGTCTCTGGTCTTCGCTCCTATTCTGGTGTCCGAAAACTTAATAAACACCATGGAAAATCGATGCCGCCAATGAATTCAAGTTAGGGAGGACACATTCCTTATTAGAACTCACTTTTTTTAATTGTTTCTATGACATTTTACTACATAACGCTGTAATGTTCGTTTTCTTCAAGAATGGACTTTTCTGCAAAAATTGCTTTTTTTTTTTGTTATAAATCGTATTTGCAATATACTTATACAAATTTCTATGACGCATTTAATAAAAAAAACCATTTAATGCGTATATCCTCCAAAATTTTTTGTTTCTACATTCATTCATTTGCAAATTAGACGCAAAAAACCGGTTGTATCTTAACTTTTTGAGGCCAGACACCATCGGTTTGGTACATTGAAAATGTATTACATTAAGCGAGATATTCTTTTAACCGAAATTCTAACAAGCGGGCTTGACTGTATATTTGTTTCTGTGAAAGAAATCACAATTGAAAAATGTCAACATTCACCGATCTCGGTGATTAACCAGAAGCATTCGGTTTTTCACCGATGTTTTGCTATTTCAAAATTGACATTCACGGCAAATGCATACATTTACCAGGTTTCGCTGTTTTACAGTAATATATCTATCTATATATATATAAATGAATGTTTGTCTGTATGTCATCCATGAACTCAAAAACTACCCGGCAGATTTGGCTGAAACTTTCACCGTTTGTTATTTTTGGTACTGGGAATGTTTATAGACCAGTTCGAAAAAAATCCGATCGATAGTTCCTTTTTTATTCCAATTTAAGTCACAATCCATTGGATAAATACGAATAAAATGATCGGCTGCAGAAATTAATTCGCGTGAAAGATCTCATTGATAAGAAGTTAGCTGTTGCCATTTTTCTTGAGTTTGAACAAATAAATTCTTTATTTATTGTTCTATGGCTTTTCATGCGACGGGGGGATTTAAAACTTTTTCTGTTTGATATTTTTAGCGATTGATTGATCTTGCAAACTGCGTGAGTACAAAATTTGAGTATAGTCACGGCTTCACTTGATACCTGGACCGATTATTATGAAAATTGCTATATATATGTATTTTTCCGCGGAGAAGGTGCATAATATGCTCATTGAAGCCGCTCGCCACCAGGTGGCACTGCAGAGTAGCAACTTCTGCCCCGTTCAACCGATTGTCATGAAAATCAGTATAATGATGTATTTTTTTGTTGGCGTAGCAACGCGCGTCGGGTACAGCTAGTACTATATATAATTTAGTGGACCAATTTAGCTTACAAAAAAATAATCTCCTACTACTTGATCTTCCCTTCAGTCCAGCATTCATTTTCAATCTATTTATTTTGTTCCAACCTTAATTTTTGCTTATTTAATGCACCTAAAGTTGTAAAATTTTCATAACATCTATGCGCTAATGAAGCAATTGTCCTTTTTTCTAGGTAGAGGTAATAGTGGATCGTTGCTTTTTAGACTCTAGTCGTACCATCCCTCCTGATCAGGAGGTGAATCCTCCAGTCATTAAAGAGTTCTGCGAGCAGATGACCCACGTGCCAGAGTGGGTGGCTAAGCACGCCAGCCCGCCTCCCCAGCTGACCAGAGTAAGTGATAAACGAATTCGATAGCTCATTACAGTTTTGCTTGCTGTTTTCAAGAAAAAAATGGTAGCACTCTGTTTCGAATTGACTTCATAACTATTACCTTAAACCGTCTCAAATTTCTATGCGCGTATCCTATTCTTTTCTCGATTAGGGTCTCAAGAATAAATTTTACACAAAAGTGTAATTATAATATCTGTACTTTCCAACCACGGATTGTATGGAATTGGCAAACATCCATGTAAGACGAGTCAATCTCAATGAGGGGGGCTTTGTAAGTAATAAAGAATAATGCTAGATATCTATTTTTTTTTTATAAATAGCAACTATATGATATGGTAGCATTTGGTAGTTTAACGGAAGTTCGGGAAGTCTTGGATTTTTTTCAAGCGCGTGAAATATCGAACCTCATAATTTTTTAAAGAGGCCAACTTGTTGGAGCGCGTCTAGCTGGAGCACGTGTAACTGAAACATCTCAAAACTTTTGGCGTTTCTAGAGATACAGTATCTAAAGTCATGCTAGAGCATGCACACAGCGCGGTAAGACAAGCTCGGCAAAGCAAAACAGTGGAAGGAAAGAGACACTCAGTAAAAGAAACCGACGGGTGTTGAAGTGGATTGTAGTGTCTAAAAAGTGAACAACAGCAGCAAAAATAACCACAGAACTCAATCACGATCTGGATTCACCAGTGTGAGTGATTATAGTTAGCAGCGCTTCTTTATAAACAGAACATTTACGGCAGAGTAGCGATTCCGAATTTTTTTTCCCAAGTGTTTCAATTATTTGGATAACTACATCTATGTCAATAACACACTTAAAATAGGTGTGAGGCAAATTAAAATACAGAAATTGTATCTCTAAGTAACTCTAAATGACCGTAGCGTAAGTGACCATTCAGCGACCATGACTGAGAATGTGCTCTTGTTTTTTTACAGGTGATGGGTTTGGCAGCTCTGGGCCGAATGGCTTGCGTGCTGGGCGAGGTACAACGGCCATTGCCGATGTGGCAAGCAGCTTTCGCAGTAAGTAGTTATGGAAACTAAAAATCATAAAGATCTATCAGTGTAATTTCATGAAAAATAGCACTCTATTTCATAGAAATAATTTTCATGAAGACACATCGTCACAATGCTTGTTCACAAAATGATAATAAACAATCATAATTCTACGAAAAACAGCAGGGTAATTCATGAAAACTAGTGCTCTTAAATACTAGGATGCATGGTGGAGAAATTACTACAATTAGGTAACTACAGTTTAGTTTTTTCACACTGCTTCGAGGAAAATTCAACAACTGATTGCATTTACCCCTCCCCCCCCCCCCCCCCCCCCCCCCCCCCCCACAATTTTTGGAGAATGTGACGATTTGATTTAAACGATAATAAACTCCATTCTTAAATTGTAATTTGAAAGTTTCCTTTCGAACAAAAATGTTCAACAAAGGGGACACATTTAATTTTGTCGAATTTGTAGTTACCTAGATATAGTACTCAACTCTCGATATCACCTGCAGTGTAACTAGAAAAGATTTCGGGAGACTGGTGATCTCCGAACTCCCGACCGGTGATAAAGTTATTGCTTCCTTTTACAAAAAAGGAAGTATTGTATTCGCGAAAAAAAAAAATTCATTCAAAAAACGGCGTTAATTTCCATTTTTCTCACCCCCGAATGAATGTTGAGTTTTTTTTTTCGACCGGACCACACGTGGATATATGCCTAGGAACGTACAGACACCCAAAATATCCATTTTGACGACCCCCTAAGTTAATTACAACGAATTTTCTCGTGACGTCTGCATGTACGTATGTATGTGCGTATGTGTGTACATGTATGTCGCATAACTCAAGAGCGGAATGTCCTAGACACCTAGTGAAGTCTAGTTGTGCACCTCCCGTTTTGGTTGCATTCGAATGCTCCAAAGGGGATCTTTTGAACCTTGAATCACATTAAAATTGCCAATAATGAAGAAATGATATTAAATTGGAGTAAAAGGAAGTCATGTGATGCACACACATCAGCTCATTTTTAGTTTTGTTCTATAGTCAAAAAAAAAATAAAAGGTTAAAAACTGAAACCCGACTATGGCAAAAAACACTAAAAGGTAAGAAACAAGGTAGATGCTGTTTGATATCATCGTCCTATTGAGTAAAAACCTGTAACTTGATAGTTTAGATATTCCTATTTATATAGTTAAATTGAAATTCTCTGTCACTTTCACATTAATAACATTGTAATTCAATTCAAATACCGTAGTCGTGAGTTGATTTTAAAAAAAAAATGATATCGAGAACGCTCACGACAACGGCATTTGAATTGAACTTCCTCTAAGTTGAGACTCAATCCGCTACCGAAAATCTTCTACATTGCGACCTAAGATAGGATCGATGGATTGAGTTTTCATAGATAACTATTTTCCGTTTCTACCTGCGACGGAACAAGGAAAAAACGAGTGATACCAACAGCGTGAGCACCAAGCAATCATCTCGGTTTGCGGGACAAGAATAGTAAATTAAATTATAATGCCACTATATAAAACTGGTAGAAAACGTAGATTATAAAAGATTGATCTTAATTAATAAGACAATAATAATAATCAACATCTAAGTTTTTGATTACCTTCTAGTGTTTTTACTTCCTTTTACAAAGAGGAAGTATTGTATTCGCGAAAAAATTTTCACTCAAAAATCGGCCTTAATTTCCATTTTGCTCAACCCCGAATGAATGTAATTTTTTTTTTTTTTCCAATCGACCACACGTGGAACAGTGCCTAAGAATGTATAGACACGTGAAATATCCATTTTGAAGATTCCCGAGTTAGTTACAACGAGTTTTCTCGTGACGTCTGTACGCACGTATGTATGTATGTGCGGATGTATGTCGCATAACTCAAGAACGGTATGTCCTAGAAAGTTGAAATTCGGTACGTAGATTCCTAGTGGGGTGTAGTTGTGCACCTCCCTTTTTGGTGACATTCGAGTGTTTCTAAGAGGGTCTTTTTCCCTTTTTTGGGGTGAAATCATTTTTAATTTCGATGTAAACTCAAGTGCTGTTACAATTTGGCGGACACTTGCCGATATATCGCCAGTCTTTTGGTCGCCAAGTTTTTTCGCCAACTTGGCGACAAATTTGGCGATTTTTTTGAAAATCCGTTTTAATTTGTCCTCTATTGGTGATATTTAGAGAATAAACTTTTGAATCACATTAAAATTGCCAATAGTGGGAAAATGACATTAAATTGGAGTTAAAGGAAGTCATGTGAGGCACATATCAGCTCGTTTCCGTATTATAGTTATAATATTAATACGTTCATTTAAAACCCGTGCCGAAAAGAGTAAGGGAATAAAATCGGTTAAAATCGGGATTTTTATGGTAACATCGACCTTTTCCGAAGGCTAAAGTGGGCTACAATGTAGCCTATGTTACCCGGGTTACAATTACGAAACGAATGACACTTTATTTATTAAAATTGGATGAATAGTTTAGGTGCTACGATGGAACAACCGTAAATACAAACATACACAGACTCAGGGGCGGCATTTCAGCATTTCGTTTGGGGGGTCGAGTTTCTTGAACATGAATTTCCTCAGAACGGTATAAAATACATATTGGTTACCAAGAACTGATAATTAAATGGTTTTAATGTTAAGAATAATTAGGTTTGTAAAGAACAATTAAAATTTTTTCGACGGAAGCTTTAAATTTATTTTGTTATAAGTTATCTCACAAAATATCTCGGTACTAGTTTTTATTTTTTAGTAAAGTTTTAATCTGCTATTTTTGGAGTCAGGAAGAACAAAAATTTTGTAACTATAGTTAATCAATATCCAATGACTTAATTTATTGCCAGTATAGCTAAAGAGGAAGGTCTTGCTTTGCCTCATTGCGCTTCGAAGGCAATTCTCTAACCTCCTGAGACACGCAAGTCAAAATTGGTTGACGTTCAGTTCTCCTACAACTTTCTGGTTATGTGCGTAGTTTTTTACACCGATGAAGAGGCTCCATTATTGTAGCTTTGAAATAGCTATATGCTGTATTTTCGTGTAAATTTGTGCTTTATTTACGTCGGTTTTTCAATTTAATCACGAGAGTCATCTTTCAAATGACTGACCTGATTGAAAGTCAAAAAACAATGGAAGTTTAAATGTTTTAACATCTTTTCAAAGAAAAAAGTACTAAAAGCAAGGAAGTTCAAATTTCAAACGGGGCTTGAGCCCCCACTTGCCACACCCACATATGGGCGGCCTTGAGCACAAGATTTCGCAAAACCTACTGCTCTAAAACCACAAGAAATAACTAAAAGGAGCACATTGTTATTAAAATTTAAAATGCCCGAAATAAAGTCCTTTACTTTGATTAAAGCATATTAGATCGAATATGGCAAAGGAAATTTTTGTGAAAATGTCAAAATTAAATTAATTTTAAAAAGCAAGTGCTTTAAGTACACTGAATCATCCTTCTCAATCAATCAATCAAGCACCCGAAATGTATTCAAAATCTTCGTAATTTTCTCAAATATTTTTGGTACTATTTTTTTTTTTTTTTTTTTTGAGCAATCACGATTGCTAGACTGTTTTGATATGCTATCATTTTATTTTTCCGTCAGCACCCTCTGCAGCGTCACCGTCGACCGGCTCCTCACGATGCTGCTCCTATAGCGAAAACCGTCTCCAGGTTGCGTTCTATCCTACACACACGCGCATACACACACACACGCACACACACACACACACATGCATATATACAGACATCTACACGTACACACACCTACACATACACACACGCATACATACAGACACCTACACACACACAAAGACACACACACACACCTACACACAACTACCCACACATTCATACAGCACACAGACACAAATGCCTACACACACATACACTACTCCGCCCCCACGCACACAAACACTCATACACACAACTACCCACACACTCATGCCTGCACACAGACACAAACACACATGCCTACACACATACACATACCCCATACACACAAACACACATACCCCCCACACACAAGCACACACGCCTACATACACATTACACACTCACACTCGTGATTGCGAAAAGCATAATTTGAATTCAAGATGTCAAAATTCAAATTAATTTCTTTTTTTTTTTTTAAATGTGTTTTTGTTTCTTGAATCGAAAGGTTTGAATGCCCCAAGCTGGCCATAATGCTCATAAAAATAATTTAGATTTTGTTCATATCCCAACGAAATCTTCGCAATAACATTCATTCAAATCTCTGTTTTAAGATCAGAACTTTCATATGATTAAACTTTCCGGGTAAAGTAAGCCCTAATGTAAAGTTTGTTTGAACTGTCAAAAGCTGACCACAAAATTTTGCAAGTCTAAAAATTCAATGAGATAATGAGGTATTCTGGTGAAGCTCATTCGAACACAGAACGAAGTTTTGCTCAAATATGAATGATCCTTCAAAAGTTAAAGAAGCAAACATACGTTTCTCCTAACTCATAATCCTATCTGTTATTTTTTATTTTTAAACGTTTATTGAATTTGCTTCTTTTACCCCTTTTTTTTTTACAGGACATTAAATGTTTTTTAATGTACTTTTATTTATTTTCATAAGTGCTTATTTTATTTCAAGAAAAAATTATTTACTGTTCCTTGAAAAGAATCTTTCAAATTAGCCATTATGAAATTGCTGAATAGACTGTCAAACATAAAAAACTTGAATAGGATTATTGAAACAAAATATTTTTTACAATTTTTCTTCACTAATAATAAAGCTGAAAGTCTTTCTGTATGGATCTCTGTGACGCGCCTAGCGCCTAAACAGTTCTGCCAATTTTCATGATATTTGGCACAAAGTTAGTTTGTAGCATGGGGGTGTGCACTTCGAAGCGATTTTTCGAAAATTCGATTTTGTTCTTTTTCTATTCCAATTTTAAGAAATATTTACCGAGCAAATTATCACAACGTGGAATAGTAAATTACGGAATTATCATAACGTGGAACCGTAACATGAGCGAGCCATTTAACATAGCAAATTGGAGAGGAATTCATCATCCATTATTTGTAAATACACAGGCAAATCAAATGACCTTTTAATTTTCTACTACGGGCAAAGCCGTGCGAGTTCCACTAATTATTAATAAAAAGTCTAGAAATTCAAATTTCTCGAGTTTTATGAAAACGTCTAAACATCATTTGGATTATTTATTAATTATTTATTTATATTTATGGTTTTCTCGTGACATTTCGTACGCATGCCGTCAAACCACCATCTCTGTTCTTTTGAGTTCAAAAATTTCATTTCTCACTGTTAAATGCTATTAGTGGTGATGTTAAACAATGTTACACTTTTCAAGTTTCTTATAAGTGCTGTTCCTATCTTTTACCTTTAACCCTTAAATCCATCGTACAATTATGTATTATATATATTAAAAGTATTACATAAAATGCATGTGTTGTTATGCACTTAAATGCATGGCAACGTACTCAATTAAGTTTTCTAAAATACTACAAGAACAAACTGAGACTCGGTAGTTGCAATATGCCAATAACCAAGAAATTACTCACTGAAGATGCTATTAAATCAATTTTAAACGTGTAATGCACCAATTTGATGGGGGAAAAAATAGATATCTTTTTTTGAGAATTCCCAAATGTAGAACATTTTTTTTTTTAAATTTAGTGCGCTTGAAAATACCTACTTCTTTTAATTTTATGACGAATAAAGTTTGACTACTACTTAAATAGTAAGCCATTTCTATACAAATTTTATCAGTGTTTTGGGATATTTGATGGTAAATTATTATTATTGTTATTATTATTATTATTATTGTTTTCAGTTAAAGTTCGATGTTGCAAAGTGTGTTTTTGACCATAAACCATCCGTAAATTAAATTATGATATTTTAAAGCATTTCTCTCGTGATTTGAATAGAAGTTCAAAACCAAAGAACATATTTTAAAGTGTTTTTTTTTTTTAATCATGCATTTGAGGCTTCACAATTACGAACAGTTTCAAGAAATTTTGTGCAAAAAATTTCTGAAACAGTTAAGACTTATAGTGAAAAAAAAGCGCTTACCTTCTTTTTCTCTTTTTAGAAATGTTTCCGGGATTACCAGTCGACAGCAACTCTAAACAAAAGCAGGTGAGTGTTATATACGAACGCAAGCAAAAATTCTTTTGTATCAAAGAGGGACGGTTTTAGAGGGTCGAAAGGGGTTCGTGTTCAAAATTTATCGAGCAACCTATGCAGAAGCTGCACATTTAACCAAAATAAAAAGTGAATGTTAGAGGTGTATTCATATTTATACGTTCTTGCTATAGCATAATTCAACGTTATTAAAGTGAACATAATTTTTTTTAAAAGCTACAAATTTGATCCGAGTGAACGAGGTTCTACTGTATAAGGCTTGAAGCTATCGTGAGTTGACTGTAACACACAAATTATTAAAAAAGTTTCCTACTTTAATTTGCTAAACTAAGTTGAGTGCGCAAAATATATAATAATGGTGCCACATACACCCCCCCCCCCCTTTTCACATAAGTGACAAAAAAAAAAAAAAACCCTCAGCAGTTTAAGTCAGGCTATGGCCAGGGGGAACCTGGAAATCAGGGAAAAGTCGGAGAATTTTATTGATCAGGGAAACATCAGGGAATTTCGAAGAAACCACAAAAATTTCATGCAAGTAGATTAAGTGAAAAAAAAAAAAAAAAACTTTGCAAAAGAAAGTTTTGTAATTTCCTATGAATTATCCACTAATTATTATCTGCTTGAAAAAAAAAAAAGTATAATTGATGAGGTGCGGATTATATGCTACTGCGTATTTGTGCATCTTGTTTCCTCAATGTTAACGTATTTGGCTAACTTATAAATTTAGGATTCTATTTCTCAAGACTGCTCCTGTGTCTGTAGGGTTGTTTATTTTACATAGCTTAAATGTTCCTTTCACGCGTTTTATGCTACGTAAAATAAGCAACCTTACAGGCAAAGGAGAAGTCGTCATTACTGCCTTGGCACGTTTGCCTCTCATTGTATAAAAGTAAGTAGCATGTTATAATTACGATTTCAAGAAAAAATCTTTATTTTTTACTTTTACTTTGATAATAGCTTAAAAATGATTACTTTCTCATGTTTTGAATTTAATTGCTGACACTGGATGTTAAATCAAAATCAACTTTGTTTTTGCCATTTTAAAGTTGTTTATTACCAGCATAATCTAAGATTTTTTACCCCATAAATAATGAAATCAATTAAAATAGAGTTATCTTGAGTACATAAGTATACATTTTAAAAAAGTTAAAATACTGTATTCATTCTTTAAAATCTTAGTTCTTGATTAGAAAATAGCTCCATATGAATGGATGTTAAAAGGGTTCAATTTGTTTTTACATAAATATGTCTATTATTTACGCAGTATAATTATATTACTTCAATACTTTCCATTATTCTTGCAGTAATTATTATGCTGCTTGAAAATTTAGTTCAAAATTATTTCATTATAAATCTTTTAGCTTTATCATGATTAGACACATGTCATTAAGAGTGATTTAAATAACTTCTTAGAATCCTTACGCTAAGTGGTTATTGGAAGCTAAAAGAGAGGATTTGTTTTAAATTTCCGGGAATATTTCCATGTAAATAATTTAATATGCTATTTTATTGTTCACGCGATAGGTTTTTTCTTCTTTTAAATTAGTCTTTATCTTTACTTATAATAAAGCTGAAAGTCTCTCTGTCTGTCAGGATCTCTGTGACGTGCATAGCGCCTATACCGTTCGGCCGATTTTCATGAAATTTAGCACAAATTTTGTTTGTATCATGGGGGTGTGCACCTCAAAGCAATTTTTCGAAAATTCGATGTGGTTCGTTTTCTATTCCAATTTTAAGAACAAAATTATCATAAGATGGACGAGTAAATTGCGAAATTATCATAACGTGGAACAGTAACATGGGCACAAGCCCATTGGCGAGAAAGTTAACCATACATTATTTGTAAATATACAGGCGAACCAAAAGACCTTTTAATTTTTCTATTACGGGCAAAGCCGTGCGGGTACTAGTATTTTAATAAAAAAAGCAGCATCTTTTTAACCCCCTACACACAAAGGAAGGGGTTATAAGTTTGACATGTCTATGTATCTGTCTGTGGCACTCTAGTGCCTAAAAGGTTGGACCGATTTTGAAAAAAGAAAAAAAAAGTTCGAAAGAAGAGTTGATCGAGAGTGTTTTTAGCTAGGCTGCATTGGTTGCATCTTTGGATGACATTAATTAACGAAGATATTAATTAAAAACCTCTAAAAGGTTTTTCGCGATTTTTGCAGTGGAAACATAGTTAAAAATGTTTTAATTAAATAGCAAAATGAAGAGAATTTTTCTCCGCGTCTGGTCGAATGTGTTTGGAACTTTCATTATTTCATAGAATTCAAATTATAACGTTTTTTAAGGAAGATTTTAATAACGGCTAAGCCTTTAATCACGCGATTGGTAACCGAATTCATTGTTGGCTGACAAGGAAATTAAAAGCAATGATTTAAAATTTTTATCTGTTGTCAGTTTCTATTTAATAGCAAATAAAATACTTGACATTGATTTTTAATAATATAAGGCATTTAAAGGGATTTTCAATTTTCCCTCTTGATTCTACACTTGCGACTCAGTCGGGGTCTTTTTTAATTTTTAACTTTACTTCATTACTTGTCTTCATTAAAATACATTTTTACTTAACAGCTTAAAATATCTTAAATAGTGCATTTTATTTAAACATACAATTGTTTCCAAGTAGGGCAAAGAGAAGAAACCATTATAATTAATAACGAAAATCAGGGAAAGTCGGTAACCTTACTCATGATCCCCCCCCCCTCCCCACATTTCCTCTCGACACCCTGAAGGAATAAAAAACGAACTTTTGGTTACGGCCTTACTGTTAGCAGTGAAAAAAAGAAAATCAGAAAATACGTTATTGCTGCCAAATTACTAACGTTTACCCTGTTTTCCTTTCAGTACAAAGAACCGAAGTGAAAATGCACTCCAACAGAACGAAAAATAAAGCTTTTCTGGTCCGAAAAAAGTTCAAAACTAGCTCCATGCAAAGCTGGAACCTATCAATGTGATATCCTGTGAGACAATTGCAGTGTAATATAGTCATTCATTCCATCCTCATCAAGAATTGCATTTAATTAATACATTCTGTTCCAAAATGTTCGGTTCAAATGTAAATCCTCATCTCACAATCGGTACTTAGCGTAATATTCCGTTGGCCCTTTTCGCCAAATAAAAAATCATCGCCAAGTGCGCAATCGACTGCCAATGATGTGAATGGAATCACCTAACTTACTCTACTCATTTTGAAAAACCTTCAGATTGAAGACGTTTGGCGAGATTCATTTTTCCTCTTCAATTTTCATCTGGCAATAATTTTAATTTTTTCATAAAAATAGTCGACGGAATAATACGGTAGCTGCCACACATCCACAAATGCAAACGAATTGATTGTTTAGAAATTGAATGTTACAATCATGCGGATGTGGATGAAGCTGTATTTCAATCAAATCTCAAAAATGGCAGTGGAAGTTTTGTAGCAGGAATTTTCAATTTGAAAAGTTTTCTTTTCCATCAACAGTAGGACTGGGCGATATCAGAATTTTAACACCGCGATATATCGCTCTCCAAATATCGATATTTTCGATAAATTCTTGGGAGGGGGGTGGGGTACAAAGGATCGAAAAACAACAAAAAACATTTCCAAATATATTATTTCTCTAATTCAAAAATTTCCTGCAGGGGGGTGGAGGCTCCCCCCCCCTAATATATCGATATCTGACGATATACCGGTATATCGCCCAGCCCTAATCAACAGTAAATTTGGTGATGGCTGATTCTAGCTTGAAGGGAAGCTCTTCCTCAGTACAACGAAAATGCATCATAGCCATTTTTTTTACAGGCTACAAGGGCTTTTGAAGGAGTGAAGATACATATCGATTGATATTTTTTGAGGAATGAGCTTCATTGGACTGCAGATTTTATTCATTGAAATGGAATTTGCGCAATGTTATGGCAATAAAATCAGCATTATAATATCATTTCGTTGAAACGGATATTTCGTAGTACTGGTATTTGTTGTAAAGGGTATGCGAAAAAAATGAATACCATAACAGCATAGCTGCCAACTCTCCTGAATTCTTCGGGAGACTCCAAATTTCGATGCGTTCTCCTGAACTCCCTAATACAGCAAATAAATATCTCCGGAACTTTTATAAAAAAAACAACAAAATTTGCCTCAATAACAAAAACCTTGTGATCGTGTTTCTCTCGAGGACTTTTCATACAAGAGTATGAAAATTGCATATCTTTGACCATTTTTGAAGCATGTTCATTTCATTTCCATTAATTTTAAAGCTTTTATCTAAAAAAAAAAAAAAAAAATGAGGTAAACTGATTTTTCTTTGAACATCCTAAATTTCACGTTCTGCAAGGTATGTTTATTATCACTTAAAAGACAAAATAAACCTATCCCTCTTTTAAATAATTCTATTTGAAAGCTTAAAATCGCAGATTTTTTTTTTTTTAGCTACAAAAAGTAAAAATAATAATCTCGAAACTTCGAAAAAATTAATATAAAAGAACAGATCATGCAACAACATAGTTAAATGTCAGTTTTGGAACCATCCCAAAAATGCTGGTAATGAACTTCTATTTGTTTGTCGGACCTTTCCTGTCCCAAACGACATGAAGAACGTGAAACTGCAGAAGCTATTTCTCTTTCACATTTGAGTTGTTTAGGGATTCTCGTTCGAGTTGAAGTTGAAAAAAATTATACGAATAGTTAATCAAGCGTTTTACCAACTGCCACTCTTATTGCAATTTGTGCATTTTAAACGTTGTAATAATATTTTCAACATTTCACATAAAAACTAAATTATGTAATTTTAAAGATACAGTTAAGAACTACCAAATAAAATGATATTTATCTAAGACGAAACTTGAGAAATTTTGAATGCAACTGCATTTTTTTAAAAAAAGTAATAAGCAATTTTAAAATGAATTTAATATAAAGAACACTGGTGTTTAATTAGCTCGTAAGGTTATACATCTTATTTGGCTAATCGTCCAATAAGTACGGATATACTACTTACTACAAATACAATGTTAACAGATTAATTGGAAATTCCTGCTAACAATATCTAAAGAAATTTATTTTTAAGTTTATTAAATTCTCAGGCATATCATTTCATTTGTTGTATCTTCATGCTGAAGTTTCATTTCATATTTAGATTGTAAGATTCAAACTATTCAATATGGCAAAGATGTTTTCAAAAAAAAAAAAAGGTGTGAATATTGAACTGTGTCCAAAATGAATGAATAATTTGATTTTATTTTTGAGAAACAGAGAACATATTTAAGAAACAATTGACTTGTAGATTCAGAAATGTATGTGTATTAAACATGTTTTCAAGGTTAAGTTTTCTAACGATGGAGTGCGAATATACAATTAACTATTCAGGATGTAGCATTGAAGTTTAAAATACAGACAAACATATTTGTAAAACACATTTTATTGACTTTAGATATTTATGGAAGTTTCAACTTAAACAAAGTAGCATAACTAATGGCAGAAAAAAAAAAGTAAAATTTAATACAACAAAACAATCATAAACACTCTGCATTCATATAAACATACTTAAAACATTTCAATTACTGATATTTCGTCTGTTATCAACTTCATTTATTTTATCAAACATCCCGAATGTCATGAACAATAATTCATATTATTTATTTTCTTTTACAAAGTGACTTTTTTTCTGTAACAGATAATTACTCGAATGGTTAAATACAACAATTTACATATTCTTGACTTACATTTTTGTTAAAATGTTAGTATTAAATGTAAAATATGAAGTAGCTTTAACACATTAAACATAATTGCAATCAATTAATACGTTATCTACACACATCATTGTTTTTTTAAAGATTTGTTGACAAGTAAGTCATGTTTATTGCTGTTAATGAATCAAAATGGTGGGATTTTAAAATTAAATGGAGCACGTACTGGAACACTGGCTGCAGGTAAACGTTTATCCATGCTACATATATACTGCATACACACATATATGTAGTATGGCTCTGATGAAGAAACAACTAGCCTAGGAGAAGTTCAGTTTTACTTGGGTTGGGTTGAAAGCAGGGTTGCCAGATTTAAGAACAGTAAATACGGGACAGGCTTCTAGGAGTAAAGGGTGGGGGGAGGGAGGATATTTTTGAGATTGAGTACAATTGCTGGTTATGGTGTATTTTTAAGGGGTGATAAACAAGCATGTTTTTACAGCTTTCGAAAGATTCCTCTCAGTATGTTTAAGGGTGAGCACAATTTTGGAGGAAATCTATCTCATAGAATAAAGCAAGCAATAGAATAATGTTCAGTACACAGATCGACGCAGAGAGGAACAGGTGCTAATTCATTTTTTACTTGCTTCTGCTATAAGAGAAACGGTGACATCGAAAAATTTTCATGGTAAATGTGATTACTTTATCGGAAATGTAATGTAAGGAATCATGGAGCAAAACTTGTTTTTTAATGCCACACCAGCCAATGGGGAAATTTGACTGAGTAAGCCTCATTGTCTGCCGCCAAAACAAAAACATACAAACCAAATCAAAACAATAACAATTTTTGCATTTGCTGCCCCATGATTTTTTTTTTTTTTTTTTTGCTCTTTATTTCAAATGTTTTGTTATTTTTCCCCCTTAAAATAATCTCTTGTTTTGTAAAGTATTGTTATTAGCCAGAATACGGGACTTTAGCTGTCCCGTATGGATGTTCCCCGGGATGTGGGACAATTTTTCAAAATACGGGGCTGTCCCTTGAAATCCGGGAGCTCTGGCAACCCTGGTTGAAAGTGAAGGAATTCTAAAATTGGCACAATGTCAATAACTGTTATTGGCATAGCATATTGGATTTTCTCATCTCTATCTTTAAAAAAGGAATGATGTAGTGCTTTGTTTTGTTCATCAGAGTTTTAAATTATCACAGCCAAACTATAATGTGCTTTTGTTTTTGATCAGCTGAAATGTAAAAAAATTGGCAGGCTCAGTGCATTGTACTGCTTTATCAACTGCAACACTTTGTACATGTAACGGATTCTACTAACTCTTTTTTTATTAACAACAAAATTTTCCATGTGCAAGATTAAGCTATCTCTGAATGAATTAATACAACAGAAGTATTAATTAGTTTTAAAGTGCAGAGAGATATTCAATGAAACCAGTTGCAATAACTATGAAGGCAAATGTATCATATTATTGAAAATGTTTATGAGCGAGTAAACTTTGAAGGTTATACAAACGTATACATTTAAAGCAACATAGATACGATGAACTTGAATGTTCAGCACATGTCTAGTATTATTGGTCATTGATAATTGCACTTCTGTAACAATATATAATATATGAAAGCAATTTTAGTCGAAATTTAGCATTACTTCCTTTAAAAATATAGTGATATTGAAAGACTAGATAACAGATAAAATACTTTTTTTTTTAAATTCATTTTCATTATACACTATACATAAACATGAAAACACTTTTTGTTTCAATAAATTTGTAACAATGCATTGAAATGTACATAACCATACTAATAATGTCATGTATTTAAGAGATATCATTATTGTAATAATAAAATGGAAGTTACAAGCAAAGGTGTGTTTGTTTTAATAAAAGTGTCAGTGTTTAGCTTTTTAAAGGAAATCTAACTGGATGAAGTCTTTTTAGCTCAAAGTTTCATACTTTTCATTGAATCATGTAGAGAAGCATTGCATACTTTTATTTATTTATTTAATTTTTTGTTCTTGTATTTTAAAACATTAATAAAAAAGAGAAAGAAATAATAGTAAACTATAAGAAACTGACAAAAACAATTGACTAACACAACAGTCACAGCTGGAGAGTATATTTTATACAAGTAAAATTTCATTGACACCCAGCTGTTTTTACAGATCTTTTAAATCCCAGTTGAAGGCATCCAAATTTAAGTTAAGTATCACAAAAAACTTCATTTGAGAGAGTTTCAAATCCTAAATTGTGTTGTCAAAAAGCTTTTACCATATTTAAACTGGTTAAATATGGCAAACATATTTGAACTTTTCAGATGCAATAAATTTCCTTCTAGCTTGAACTGACAGATAAAAGATGTTAATGCAGCATGAGAACAGTGAAATGACAATATAAAAGGAAAAAAAAAAAAAAAAAACACAAATAATGCATTTTTTTAAAGAAAATTAAAAGCTGCTTAAATCAAGTTTTCAAACAAGATCAAGCTTTGAGTTTTCCCAAACTATATCACTGCCATCTAATTCATCCAGGGTACATACTCGATTCCAGAAATAAAATGAAGGAGTTTTGAAGGAGTAAAAGGAGATTTTGAAGGAGTACTTTTGGGCTGTCCTTAAATGATGTCACACTTTTTTTCAACATATTCGATCAACTTTGTTCTTTGTCACAAAGTATCACATTTCACCTTACTCCGCGCCTTGTCACATGTCAAAATTTTCATAAACATATTGTCATAATAACTGCATGATGTCACTTTTTATCACCTTCTCACTTCCCCCTTGTCACAATTTTATAAACCCGTCTCCCCCTCAAGGCAGGGGCGGCATTTCACAATTTCATTTGGGGGGTCGAGTTTCTTAAATATGTAATACCCAAACACACATTAGCTAACAAGAAGTTGTCATAAAATCGGTTTAGTATAAATAAAATTAGTGCTTAGAAACAATTAAAATTTTGATTCATTGACTAAAAAGTTATCATACAAAACATCTCGCTACTTAAGTTTTTATACCTTTTGGAAAAGTTATTATGCATGATTTTGAGAATTCGGAAGAGCAGGGAATCGTGTTACTAATCTATCAGTGCTCAATGTCATGCTGTTTTGCCAGTTTAGCTGAATGGAAAAGGTTTTTTTTTTCCGCTTTGTGCTTCGAAAATATTTCTCTAACCTCTTGAGACATAAAAAAAAAATCTTTCTCTTCTAGCTGAGCTGATTGTAATAGTTAAAAAATAATTGAAGTAACACAAAGTTATGCATGAAAACACTTTTTATATCTTGCTCTTCAAAATCACCCAGACTACTTCAAAAACTGCGAGGGGCTTAAACTTTTCATCATTGAATAATCTAGTCATGTCGGCGCTCTCAGCTTCAGTGAGATATCATCTGCTTCCAGCTCTGTTATTCACTATTCCAGACTGATGAGCACATTACAAAGACGAAACTGCAGTCTCTGGATGTAAAAACCATTCTGTCGGTATATTGCTTGTAATTTTTCTTGCCTCAAGCTAAAAATTTTATTCACAGTTGAAACATTTTATTTTTTGTTTTCAAAATCCAATCCAAGTAACCATAATCTCAGCCAACCATACAGAAAAATAATTATCATCAAATCTTGTGTTAATTTCATTCGAAACTGAATCTATTACTTCATACAAAATATTCAAAAATCAATGTTTGACTTCACATCATCATGTGGTTTTTTTTTTTTTTTTTTTTTTTTTTTTTTTTTTTTTTTTGCGTCTCTTTAAAATTGGCTGGGAGGAAGAATTTTTTTTTAAATTTCGCGATGAATTGAAATATACATCTATAAAATATCTATTGTCTTTTTTTTGTTCAATAATCACATGCATTTTTAAGAAGTTTCTATGAAAGCATTATATGTATTGAGCAGCTGAAACGTGTTTCTAGCAGAAGAAAGCGATGAACACTCGTTAAATAAATATACACTTAGAAAATGAGCGTAAAAGTGAATGTAAAATATCAAGGAATTTTCTTGTGAAAACCATGCAGCCGCACCACTTTCACGAGCCTCTCACATTGGACATACCATCGTTACACTGGGCACACAAGTGTGAAATATTTAGCCTATATGAGGCAATGTCTTCTTTAGTTAAAATTAACCATCGTTCTCTATCAGTTTTCTATGTTTGGAAAAAGCCGAAAATACTTCATGAATTTCTAAGTCATCATCCAAATAACGAAAAACACTTTTTCTAGTCTGAGAATGTGTCGAGTTTCATCAAATAGTTGTTTAGAACCAGCGAGATTTCCTTTAATGAACAATGATTTCCGACTTACATAAATTGAAGTCACTCATTTTCTATCATTCTGCTCAAAAAATTTGGGGGTGCGACCGCCCCCTCTTGACCCCCCTATTTGCCGCCCCTGCCTCAAGGCATGATATCACTTGTGGATGACCCTTTTTACATTGTCAAAACTGCAATTTTCACTAAACAATTGTTCTTTTAACATAATCACATCTACTTATATATTTTTGAATATTAAAATAATAATTAGATAAACTGACTTTTGCTGCTGAGAGTGGTGGAAGGAAAAGCAATAATCACAAAACTACATTTACTTCATTTATGAAATGTCTTAGCCACGTAATATTTTCACCTTCAACTTTTATGATTTTCTTAATCAATTTGTAAATCACATCTTTATGAAAAAAAAAATATATATATATATACAAAATTACTATTACATTAAAAACTCCCTTATAACATCACTCTTGTGACGAAATTAAGTTATCAATCGAAGTATTTTAAATTACTTTCACAGCAGAAGATTATGTAGTCTTGAACTAAAAAAGAAGGAGTTTTGAAGGAGTTAAAACAAAAATGAAGGAGTTTGAAGGGCCCTTCAAAAAAATTTCCTAATTAAAAGAGTATTGGAGGAGTTTTGAAGGAGCGTATGAATCCTGTCATCTGTAAATTAATCATACATGAATTCAACAAATATGTATGCAGAATAATAATATGTATATAATATGTAGTAAGCATCCTAAATAATGTTCCAAAATTCAAACTGAAAAAGTTTTCCTTTGATTACTTCACATTAATAAGCCATTTTATAAAATTGAAACACTGCATAATTTTTGTATATTTTACAGTAAAAATAACATGTAATTCAGGAGAAATGACATTATTCCCCAATTTGTTTGACAAAATTAAATGTTAACTTTTTAGTACGTCAATAACATTCAAATACAGTCAACACTGGATTATCTGCGAAATTGGGTGGCACAAGTGCCAAGGATAACAAAAATTGCGGATAAACTGCAAAAAGGCTCAAATGGGAGACAAATAAGAAAAATTTGGCTGTATTGATGGATGATACTTTCTGCAAACAGTGGAAATAGTACAGTAAAAATGTTTTGTATTTTTGCACAACAGAACTTAACATTAAAAAAAGTGTATGTATGATGAAGAAAGCACAAAAAATAAATAAAGCTAATAAATAAATAAAACAAAAACAACTGATTTTAAATTTAAACTTTTTCATCCCCATTAGTATTTGTTTTTTGCTGTGAAAATGCATATTCCTGATTGACTCTCGGGTCGCGGACAACAAAAATTAACTGTAAAATCGAAATAACTTAGGTTATTTTAGCAATGCAGTAAAAAAATTCATTAACAAAAACTAAGAATTCTGTTTCACTCAGGCTAATATGATAATGATAATTTTGACAGTGATATTTTGCATAACACTGAATGTAATCCCACCCTACAAAAATGCAGGGTGTCTGAAAAGTGTTGAACCCATTTAAAAAATTCATAGAAAAGTGGCAAATCGTCGTAGCAAGATGTGGTTTTTCCAAAAGTATTTTACAAGTTCAAATTTTTTTTTGACATAGTAGATTTAAAAAAAATCCAAATTGTGTTTTAAGGTGGTTCTGTACCCTCACAGTAAGAAAAACGTAATGGGAGGTATTTAATAATTCTATTGAACAGAAAGCAATACCTTTCATTTCTAGAGTTCGCACCATTTGTTGCTCGAAACACATCGAAACTGTACTCAAATTAATCCCATGTTATAGTCAGCATGGACTACAAGTACAGTGAAGTCTACCTGGGTAATTTGCATTTTCAGATCTTCAATGCTAGCAGTGCTACGCAATTTGACACAGATGAAAGCAAAAAAAAAAAAATATCAATTTGTGAAGTACTTTGGCCTAAACCGCATTTTCATATAGCAATTTGTTGCTTTTCTATGATTTTTTAAAATGTGTCAAGGACTTTTTGGACACCCTATACACACAAAGAAAGCTAAAAGATTATAACTCTTAATTTAAGAAAAAAAAAATCTATGAATATATTTAATGATAAACATGAATGATTAAAATTTATTTTTTCATTAGTTAAGAGAAACTAACAATAAAAATGAAGAACAAAGATCTTACAAATAAAGATGTGATTTTTTTTTCTTTGCTAATGATATTATGCTTGACAAATAAATGTAATGTTTTACGAATTAATGTTTATAATGAATGTATTTACAATGTTGCCTAGGTGAAGTTACAATGATAAACTATTGACTTTTCAATTAAAAATGAATCGATGAAATTTGAATTAAGGAGTTGATATTACTTAGTGAAAAATACTTTTAAATATTATAGGCATAAAATGAGACATCAAAGACTTTTAAATTTTGGCGATATTTTAGATTGGTAACCAAATTAAATTAACTATTATAAACAATTACTGTTACATACAATTTCACTCCATATATTATCAAATATGATAAAATTGTAGTTAGGAAACAAATAAGCATGGGTCACACAAATTCTGTTTTCTTCAGCCACAAACAGATAATAACAAAATTTGAATGCCATTATTAAAGCCAAAACTTGAAATGAGGAAAAATTTTTGCAAAGCAAACACAACTGACTGTTAAATAATCAAATGAAAACTTATTTTGTCTGAATATTCAAATAAGTAATCAGATCCTGAAAAATGGGGATAGTTTAAAAACAGATGCTACGAAAAATATTTAGACCCCCTCTTTTTGTCACTAAAAAAATCTTACATTTGTATAACAGGTATTCAATGAAGCAATTAAACTAAAATGATAGAAGTGTATGTACACAAAGACATGTACAACAAATGATGATTATTTTTTTTTTAAATCATGCAAAGAAGTTTCAAACAATCAAATTCATTTTTGAAAAATACATAATTCTACATATTTTAGAGGAGAAAAAAACCAAATTTTATACACATGTTTTGCAATCTTTAAATTATAACCTTCAAAGTTCAAAAAGGAATGCAGTATTCTGATAAACATTATGTACAGAATGTTTTACATGACAAAACATTGGGGAAAAAAGAATTTAAAACAAATAAGATCAAAATATTAAATACAAGTAAGTAAACTGAAAATCGAGTAAGGCACAAACTTGCAAATTTGCGCATTCTGTATTGAATCTTTTCATTTGCAAAGACTGCATTACAGTCAACATGTACAACTTACAACATCAAATATTTATATCAATCTACATTTTTGCTACTAAGCTTTAATTTTATATATAGATCTAAAATATAATTTTGGTATGAATCTCGAAAACTAAAAATTTTATACAGGTATACATACAATATATATATATATATATATATATATATATATATATATATATATATATATATATATATATATATATATATATATATATATAATCTAACAGGATCCAAATTTAAAAATTCAGCACTTATCTATAACAAATACTTAACAAGATTTAACATAAGGTACTGAACTTTATGGGAGTGAGAAAACATCTAAGAGAAGAAATTATATGCTTGAGAATTTAAAAGCTTTTATAGATCCTAAAACAGACCTAGTGATTGCAATTACTAAAATGAAATTCAATTTCATTCCAATAATTTTTATGCAACAAGTTAAAAAAAAAGTTTTATTTATTTTATTTTTTTTTTGATTTGGTACGTACACAGAGTATCTTAAATAATTTTAATCAAACAATTTGAGACAAATTTAAGGTATTTAATGTGTGATTCTTTTGTGAAAATTAGGAAATTTCAAAACTTTAATAGCATTTTTAGAAAGCAGAGAATCTGTCAATAGCATTGGACAGTCCCCATGTGTTAAGCATCATCGTAAATTATGGAAGAAAAAAAAATACTTAGTAGAATTACAAATGAGAAAGTGAGAAGATAAGGGATGTAAGTAACAAAATTTAAAATTAGGAGATAACCAGTACAAATGGTAGGTGAACTTCTTCTCTCTTCTGGGGCAAAATATTGTCTTTGTAGCCCTATTAGGCGCTGCTATACAGCAAGATTTAGAAAAAAATTCCAATGAAAGCCTACCTAGGGCCTTATCTTTAAATGCGTTTTACTGAAAACTAGAAAATGTCCACTTACATTCCTTTGCTTCTCACTGCCTTAAATGCTGATGGACTATAATAAGAATTTTTAATCTATAGTTTAACTTAAGTGTAAATGACTATACAGTGGAACCTTGTTGAAATGAAATTGCTCAAGATTATGATAATTCTGTATGAAACAAATAAAATACTTGATAAATTACACATTAACATTTTTATAAATCTCGATAAACACAAAATGTTGGGAATAATAGACCAGATAAAAATAGTGGCTGCATTTCACAGAAGGACAAGCTTTGTTTGAATACAAGCAGTAAGTTCTGAAATTTTTATGCTGACTATATCTGAACACTGAGCTCTTTTTCAAGCATTTTGAAACACATTAATTTCACTGTTGGGCATAAAATGAGATGCATGAAATTGTCACTGGTCATTAGGTCATGTATGTCACCTCCCAACATAAGAACTATGAAGTCATTTTAAGGGATTGTTTCAGTTGTTTGTTTTAAGGGGTTGTTTGAATTTAGACTTTCTTCTTGTTATGTCACCCTAGAAACGGTCTCAAACATTGAATATGCCAAGAAATGTAACAATAAATATAATTTTTTTTTCATTTTCATACATAAAAGCAAAATTTGTTCAAAACAAGGTTCGTGATTTTTTTTTTATTTAAAAAAAAAAATCAAAAAAAGTTTTTTTTTAAATTTAAATCAGATTTTTTTTTTAATGTTCAAAAATTTGTATATATTAATTTCTTCACATATAAATATAACATATTTCATACAATAGATGAATCCATTCAATTACTTTTAAGATTAAGATAAGTTCTTTAACTATTCAATAATATTTTAAGATATATTTATCTTAAAAAATATTAATATAAATATATCTTATTTATATTTTAATTTTATTTATATTTTAAGATATATTAAGATATATTTATAAATACATTATAATGCTTGGATAAGATGCGATTTTGTTTTATGTTTTGCTTAAAGATAAGGTTTCCCTCATCATGTATGTTTTTAGTGTAAAATAATATGTTGCACAATTACTTTTCTGAACTACATTAGTCATGGTGTATAAGAAAAATTCTGAATTTTTATTTAGTTCTAAACTTGTTTCTAAACTTGTTTCTAAACTTTTGTTCTAATTTTGGAGTAAAAGCAATAGAGTGAAAATCAGTTACACACACAGAAAGAGGGATCTATGTAATTTTGCCTGTTGAAGTTAAGATACTGCAGTGTAGTTAAATTTAGAGCAATACATTCTAAAAATGCAAAATTAATTTATAAATGTAAAATAAACTGTTTTTAATGAATGATTTTGTTAAAAAAAATCACTTAATTCAAATCAATGATTTTTTTTAAAGCACTTGATTTAAATAAGGATTTTAATCACGATTTAAATCAAGATCGTTGATTTAAATCAAGCTGATTTAAATCAACGTACCCTGGTTCAAAATACATATTAATACATATATATTTGTTTACTACTTAACCACTGAAATATTAAACCATTTGTATCTACTATTAACTTAATGTTATAGTACATATATTTTTAAGTCTAAATATAGCAAGACATTCTTTGCTTAGCAAATACATGTTTTGAACATGATGAAAGATTTCAGTGACCCTTTTTTGAATCTCAACAAGGTTCAACTGCATTAACCAAATTTTGCAAAAGAATGCAAATACATGAAATGGTTTATCTATTACTAAACATTTAAACAATAAACAGTTGACTTAACATAAAGCTTTAAATTTCAGTTGTATATGTATGTTGCCATACATAAAACACAGATGTACAAGTTATCTGAAAAGCTTTGACGCATTCTAAAAATTCATAGAAAATCAACAAGTCATATCAATATGCAGTTTGCGCCATAATACTTATATTAATACAGGTCCAAAAAAGTTTTATGACATTGTATAAAGAAAAAAGTGTACGTGTAAATAATTTTCACTGACGCTCCATTGTCCCAGTAAAATATAAATAATTTTTACTGTGATGATACAGCAATTACTTATAGTTATAATTTTTTCTTTCTTTTGTTTCCTATTTTTTACAGTGTCATAAGAATATCTTGAATCTATGAAGTTTTATAGCGCAAACCACATATTAATAGAACAATCTGTTGCTTGTATATGAATTTTTAAATTGTGTCAAGGACTTTTTGGACACCTAGTACAAATATATTTTATTTTGTTCGTTGAAACTTTTTATTTGGCAACTATAAATGAACAATTGAATTCCATACTCTCAAACAGCAAAAAAGACAAAGTCCCTGCCGGGCTTTAAAAAATTGATATTGAAAGACAAAACTAATTCTTGAGCAAAAGAATGAACAATTTTACTAGAAATGCCCAATAACAGATCAGTTACACACGAAATCTGTGTAATAATTTTTCAAGATGTTTTCCATTTGAAATTTCCTTTAGATCATACATATTTCTCCCCCATTATTTGCAAGATTATTTTCAGAAACAATGCATAAAAGAGAAAACTGCAGGAACAGTTAATCTTTACCGACAGTCTAATGTTTTACCCTCTCAGAAGACGATAGATTAAAAATTCCTTTTCTGAAACCAAACAGACAAGTAGTTGCATGCAACTACAACCATCATAAGACATATCAAAAAACCCATAAAACGTCAAACACGATGTAACTTGCCTTCATGTAAAATGAAATAAGCTTTCCAACTGTACTCATAAGTTAAAGAATGCAAAACCTTTCACAAACATACTCGACCGACCCGACTCTTGAACATCATCTTTGAAGAAATGCTAATAAACAGCAAACTGATGTACAATCCATTTCATAAAAAATATTTACCTAATATGCTTCACTAAATATTTGCTAAGACATGAAATCCATATTTTCGGGGGTAAAAGTGTCCCTAGACGACAACATGGGGTCCCCGGTGACTGGCTGATCATCCTCCATCATAAGGTCATCAAAAGGACTGTAAGAAGGTACAGGACTTGCACAACAGGTGATTGGACTTTGACTGCACGAGGATGAAGATACTTGAGATTGCGATTCTTTTTTGACTGTCAGAAATTGCATGATAGGAAGTCTCTTACGAGCGTTGGTAGGATCACTGTGTGGGAGCTGTACAGCAGTCATATCAAGATTTGAATAATCACTGATGCATTGTTCGTGCACAGGAAGCACTCTCTGTTGGTGGCCTGCAAAGAATTTGTCGTTGCAAGAGCCGTTGGAGAGAGGAGGACTTGGCAGAATCTCTTGTTTTATTATGGCTTTGAGCTCTGCTTCAGTCGAAGGATACCAAGTGGATTCATCAACTGGAATATTGTTTGCTTTTAACTGAAGCTCTAAAGACTGAAAGAAAGGTTTACATCAAAATGTGACAGTATCATATATATATTATTTCTCAAAGGTTTTTTTTTTTCTTTCTGGTGACACAATGCCACAACTCTCTCCATACTTTATGAAAGTTCCAAAGTAAGGCATCATTTTAAAGATTTGTTTCACCCATTTCGGCAAAATATAGAGACAATTCACAATTTGGCTGTTTTTCCGGGAGAAAAAACGATTAATTTTATTTTTTAATATGCATTGCTTCAATGCATAGCATCCCACAATGGATATCAATGGAGCGTCATGAATACTAAGGTTGCAAGTTTGAATCCCCAACGGCCGAAAATAATCTTTTTTACGAGTTATTTGGGGCAGAAGCCCAGTAGTTCAAAAAGCATATTTCAACTAAGACTTCATTTACTTCCTAATTTACTTGTTTACTTAAGATTTATTGAGATAGATTATGTATCTTTGAAGTGATGCATAGTGTATATAAATCTTAATGCTAGAATATTTAAATGACAAGAGAACTAAAGTTCAAGAGCACTTAGAGTCGGCATAAAATTTCGCTAATACCTACACACATTTGCATTTTTGATAGACGATGCAGTTAAAGCAAGGGAAAAAAACATAAAACAGAAAATATCAGTGTGACTCCGTGCTTTTATAATAAAATTTAATGCTGAATTTTCACCTTTCAAAGAACTTTTTTGATCTCAATATAATAAAAGAAGTCCTTTGCATAAATGGGAGAACAATCAATAAACATTAATTTTTATGATAATCTTCATTATTAAAATGTGTTAAGAATATTTTCTTTTAAGCTTGTACTGAGGCTTTTGATTAATATATATTTTTTTTAATAAAGAAATTGTATTCTAAATGTACTAAATCAGGAGAAATAATGTCTACAATAAAAAACATAACGATTTTCTTAAAATCTATTTGTCTTATTTTTATTAAGCGTTCTCTCTGATACATAGGGTAAAATATTATATGATCAGTAACTTTTTTTTAAAATCTTTAAACGAAATATGTGTTGATCTTTTAATTTTTTAAGTTGTGTAATGTATATCATCAGATATGTTTAAGAACAGATGGTTTTAATTTTACTTTTATTTATTTATTTATCGTAGCGAGCTGTAATTACAGTCGAGTCTCCGTACAGCGAACACTTTTATTTAGCAAAGTTCTCATGTTCATTGAACACAGAAAGTTTCAATAAAAAAGTATGCAAATCTGTATCTCTTTAACGAATATCAAACGACCAAATTTCTCTATCACAAAGTTTTTATGGGGGAGAAAGTGCCGATGTTTCGGAAAATAAAAGCCTTTCTTCTGGTGCTTTTATCGAGGCTTACTCAAACATTCTTTTCATTCTTGTGGGGATAGAAGGGGAAGAATTTGAAAGGAGGAGAGTAGAATTCCTAGATGGGGTGAGGTTTCCTGAAATGTGTTGGCGCTGGGCTCGAGTCTCTTGAACTGATCATGTGCACATTTCACTCATTTTCACCTTGCACTGCTGGGTGGTGCGTTGTTCTCAAAATGTGGAAGAGAAAGTGTTTGTTAAATTAATATAACTTCAAAATATACACAATATTTTTCATGGTAATATGTATTTAATCTAAAAATAATTAAGTGGGATTTTACTTAATATATACAGCCTTACTCGACTGTATGAGGAAATCAATCTTCAAGAATTTATTCTTTCTTATTTGTAATTAATAATGTCTGAACTATCACAGTAAATCATTTCTTTGATTATTTATACCAAGGCCCATTTAGGTATATTTAGTAATTTTTTAATAGTTAAGGATTTTCAAATAATATTCACCTATAGATGTATAGGGGAATATTGTTTGAAACATATGTGGAAATGAGATTACAAGAGTTTAACTCTTAATTATTTAATTGATTATAAAGACATTAGGTATAAATATAGATATTAAACATTCATTAATAAATAATTCTTAAAATCTTCATGACTTTCCTAAAATAAAATTGTTTTTCTCACAAATAGTGTTCGTTAATTTGGGTTTTTTTGAGGAAAAAAACATTTTTTTTTACCAACCCCGCACTTAGTCAAGTGCATGCGGGGTAAAGAGAAATCATTCATTATGTTTATTTATTTAACAATTTCTTTCATTTTATGATTCGCTTATTTATTTATTCCTTCACTTGTTTTCTTATTCATTAATTATTTTATTGAAACACATTAAAAAAATCAGTGAAAAAATTGCACTTTTTTAAGATAATTTTTTTTTTATACTACATACTCTATGTACTGTAATTTTCAAAAAAAAAAAAAAAAAAACTGATTTGTTCATTTTGAAAAACATAAGTTATCTTAACTATTTCACTTTGTCCCACATTCCCTACTTTTGCAATAAAATAAAGTGACTATACATGCTTTTTTTTTTTTTTAAATGAGTCAAGACTAAATCAATTTAAAACAAATAAAATACAACTTCAATGACCGATTTATTTTATTAAGACGCAGGCATTATGAAGTATAAATGCGAAACTTCATAAAAGCAGAATTGTAATTAGTATAAGTTCAAAGAGTTACTATATAAAATCCCATTTGAAATGGCACAGAGAATTAGTCAGAGTTAAACATGCACGCTAAGCCCAGTAGCAGAAGCGGCACGATGTTGCAACATGCATTGTAGATTTTCAAGAAAGGGTGCCAGACTATATCTTAGTTTAAGCAAATAAGAAAATAATAATAAAATAAAATTAATTAATTAATAAATAAATAAAATTTTTAAAGGGGAAAAAAAGTAAATTTTAGAGAACAAATGTTGCACTGTCTTTCCTGGGATTTAGGAGATAATCCACAAGCACAGCCTACTTGTAGTTTTTAAGTTATAGCATCTTATTTTTATGCATTTTACAATTAATTTCAAAAGTGTTTTTGTCCTGCAAGCTGTCTAAGGGCGGGGGGGGGGGGGGGTCTGCATTAAAGATGGCTGAAAAAGATTCTGCTTCCTAGGGCTTTATTTGGAGAGCCCTTGGGCAATTAGGAGTTTAAGGAACTTGGATTTATGATTGAATAATTTTGAAACTAGAAAACTGAGACACACTTTTTTTTAATATTTATTTTTCTATGCTTATAACTTTATTAGAGGAAAACTATGAAATTTAAACATTATATTTTCTAAAAACAAGTTATCCTCGTGTTTCTATCCAGACTTTTTTAACCAAAAATTAGTTTCACTTAATATATGTCACAAATAAATGTGCATTACTGAATACAAAGTATAAATAAATGATTAAATAAACAAATAAGTTTAAATTACTTTTAAATACATCGTCGCCTCAGAGCAACACTAAGACATCAAATTCCAGGAATAACACTAGGATATCCTACTGTTGCTCTAAGGCGACGACATGGTTGTTATAATTTTAAATATATATTATATATTTGTATCAGTTGCTAATTAATGTGGCAATATACATGATTCAAAATTGCCTTTTATTTATAAGAACTCTATTTTTACTGTCATAGATAAATTTGAAAAGACTGACGAGTTTACCTGTATTCTAAGCAATAGTTTCTTATTTAATTGTTCCACTGCATGGCAACGGAGTTCCAAATCTGGAATCTTTTGGACTTCTTGTTTGAGGCACCGGACATAATCAACTGATGCTTTCAATATGGTACCTTTGTTCTGTCTAAGATCCTTGACTAAATCATAATACCTACACCAAGAATTACTATTTTTAAAATAAACTCAAAACATCAGTTATACACAAAAGTAAAAATAATTAAATCAAATACACTTTCACACACATAAAGGGCTTTAAGGAAAAATAAAATAAAATAAGTGTATTTCAAACATAAAATTGACATATGGTTTTGTTCAGGGTACAACAAAGTCTAGGCATCAAGTTGCCTGGACGACCAAAAAATACTTTGGTAAGATTTTTTTTCAGGATTTATAAGAGCCTCAAATTAGTCCATAAGAGCAACTGTTTTTTTTTTTTGAACTGCTCATTTTTTTTTCTTTTTTTGCAAAATATGCATTTTATGCTCAAAGTTCTTCCATAAAAGCAATTGACAAAAGTAAAATGCTTTTGGTAGCATATCCACACACTTCAGTTTACAACATCTTTGTAGGAACTAATAATTAAGTTATGAGCTGCCCATAATTGAGTAATTTTTATTTTCAAATAATAAATAAAATATTATGGCAACAATGGTGAGGTGTCCAGGGTGAGAGTTTTTAAACAAAAATTGTTTGCATTGGATAATTCCTAGAAAAGTAACTGGGGGGAGGGGAGACATCAGATAACAGTATAATAATAATTAGCTCATAATTAATTAATCAGTTATATTATTTTTTATTCTGTTTTTCCGATGCATTTTTATACAATGAGCATTTTTTCATCCTTTTTTAAAAATTCTCTCAATGATTTTTACAAGAAAGAAGGCTAAAAGAAATAAAACTCTCAAGTAATCTCGAATAACGTGACCATTTAACACATATGCCAGTTGACATGTGACTATACTAAGCTGGTAAGAGGAAAAAAAAGAATCAATAGGCTAAGTACAAAAAGTATGTAACAGTGCAGCCAGAAATTACCTTCTAGGTGGAGTTTAAAGTGAAAACTGCCCAATATGCATATAATCTACTATATTAGGATTGGCAACATGTGTTGAAACCAAGGAGAGTTTTTGAGCCCAAAATCTCCCCCCTGGTTGCACCACTCATAGTATAATTAAAATACAAAGGAAAACGCATTCAAAATGAAAGTTTATAGGGATCAATCAATAAAGAAGTTCAATGGAAAAGGTCTATTATAAGGTTAAAAACAAATCAAGTGCGGAGAAGCACCTGCATTTGCAAATTGAGCTGTGAGGAAATGAATCAGGAATTTAATTACGATGCATAAAAAAAAAAAGTTTTATCTAAAACTGAACAAGCATACTCTCTTGGGCATAGACACATTTACCGTCTCAATACATTTATTTCTATTGGCTTAAATATATATTTTTGAACATGAGTTTCAAAACAAAAATGTATATTTATGTAAAAAGAAAGCTTTCATCAAAATAAAAATGGACTGAAGTCATGAGGGGGGGGGGGGGTCTCAGGTCTGGCAATTATGTTTCAGCATATTTAAAGTGCTAATGTGCTTTCTATTATTTTAATTTTAAATTCAAAAGCTACTTCACTTTTTTTTAAACATTCAAGCACACAAACATAGGAAAATTAAAACTATTAATAAAGGACAACAATTTTTCCCTCTTCCTTCCTTTGAAACTAAAAATTTGAAAAAAAAAAAAACTCAATTTTATACAATAGACTGCATCTAATATTGCTGTTTTTGTATCAAATGTTTTTGATTGCAGCAAAGAAAAAACTGGCATTTATTTGAATTGTGATGTCTTGAATTGAAACTGCTTTTTGCAATTATGAATTGCGATAGGAATATAACTCATTGGGTTTTTTGTCTTTATGAATAGAGTTGAAATAGAGAAGAAATTTGCACCCATTATATTATGAATAGCTATTTTCTAGAATAGGTAATACAAGGCATATCCATGAAAAAAAGGAATAGTAATTGCAATGCAGAATTAAAGGATTATTATGATGTCGTCTAAGCACAAAAGTGGTATCTGCAATTGAATTCAAATGGAGAAATTGCTTTTTAAAGTTTTGCACCTCCATATATTTGATTCAGATGTCACTTTTCCAAAATTTTTTAAAAAAGGTTTCCCATTCTCAAATGACCGTAAAATATTGTATTTAGGTAAAACATGTTATAAAGTACCCCATGGTGACAATAACTCAATTTTGTTAAGAAGTGCAGGTACGACATTTGTGCTTAGCATGGCAGTATTTGTAACTGTACTCTTATCATAAAGAGTATATTTACAGCATAGCATCCCCTCAGAGCAACAGTAGGATATCTTACTGTTGCTTCTGGAATAAGATATCTTACTGTTGCTTTGAGGTGATGAAAAACTCTGGTATTTTTATTTCTTATTGATCTGATGGGAATCGGTAAACTGGAAATTTTGCATTTAGATGAAGTTTTGCTACTTAAGTTCATCTATATGGGTGTTTTTCAAGAAAAACTGCACTTTTACACACAGAAAAAGAAATGTTTCAATAATGTAAAACCTGCTTGAGTAAAGCCTTGAATAGAAAAATAAATGAAAGCAAACCGCAGACGATTTGTAACCATAATGATAAAAAATGCTATAAAAACATCAGTTTAGATGAAAATAATTTCATTACTGTAACTTAATCTTTTATTTTTCATCATGAATGTAATTCTGTCACAAATGAAATTAATCCCAATACTTTGAAAAAATAAAATGAAAGTAGATCTTTTAATCTAAATCAAAAATAATTTAATACAAAGATATAAACATAACAAAATAATATTCTTAAAAAACAAAAACACTTTCATTTTATTTTACAGCAGTAGTATAGTTGGGGCAAATCTAACCTGACAGCATCATACAGCTTTGACTAGGATCTGCATAGCCTTCACAATGCTAGTTAGGTTTGCCTCAACTGTAGAAACACTAATGACAGGACAGCGTAAGAAAACTAATACGTACGGATCATTACTACGAGGCAGTAAGGTGCCTAATTCTTTAATTCTGTCATTTATATTGAATCTTCTTCTTCGTTCAACTGCAAAAAATAAACATTACTATTTCAGAAAGGCGCTTAATAGTTTAAACTACACGCAATATTTTACAATATTAGAATATTTTATAATTTTTATGCATATTGAGCTTTTACTTTTGTAGATATCAAATAAATCTTGCAATATTTTAAGGATAAAATTCATAAGTATGAAAGAGAGTTAAAACTAAAACCGAAACACACTAAGCAACACAACTTTTCACTATTGTTTTAACAAGCAAATAAAATGGTCCTACACCTTCCTTATTTATTATTACAGTGAAACCTGTGTAAGTTGACCTCTTGCGGTGCAGTACTTTGGTGGTCAACTTAGACAGGTGGTCAACTTATAGAGAGAAGTAATGATTTTTTTTTTGTCATTTTTTGTTCTATGCATTCATTTTTTAACTAATTCGAATACTTTAAACTCACTTTCATTGTTTAAAATTACTTTAAAACAATAAGAAAAATGGTGTTTAAATATTTTTAGAGATTATTTACCAGAATTGCGTGTAAAATATCATACAAATTCAAAATTTCTGTAAATCGATCAAAATAAAAAAAAAAATGTCCCATAGCTTATAAAAAAACTACTTACTTGATATTAACAATTCCTAAAAATTTATAACAAGTCAAAAGTGACTCAAATTCTTCATTCGATGTTTTCCTGTACATTTGTAACCATGGCAATTTACTCTTCAACAAAATAAATCCTTATTGAAGTTTGGCGCATTTTTTTGGGGGGGACTTAACATTAACCCAATGCTTTTCGTTGGAAACGTAAATATTCATAGGTTTTTCTAAAATGTCTGGTTGCTTATTTGAGGCATCTCTGATTAAACTTTTTATACAATCTAATGCTTTTGCCAAGTGGTCAACTTACAAAGGGCTTTTTACAATACTCCAAACCAAAGCTGGTGTATATTAGTGGTCAAGATAAACAGGTGGTCAAGATAGAGAGGTGGTCAAGTTAGAGGTTTCAATTCAATATATAAGATAGGACTAATTCCGTTCCTGACAAAAGTGGTCAACTTAGACAGGTGGTCAACTTACAAAGGTGGTCAACTTTACAGGTTTTACTGTATTAATATTATTAGTTTTTCCCCTTTGGCAAAACAGTAAGTAAAGAATATTTTAACCCTTTAGCCCACAAATTGTGATATTGTGAATTAGAAGAAAAGGTTGATGGCCAGAATGAGATACAAAGGCTTGAAAATAACCTTTCCAAACATTTTTCAGCTTCCCAAAACTAATAACAACATTTATCAGGGACACATAGAAGTAAAAGAAAATAATACAACATATAGAACAAATTTACAAAAAACAGCATGCACGTGTTTTAGGATTACAAGGAACCCCTTTTTCAATGCAAAAGAAATGAGCTCATGGAATGACATACGAGAAAGCCAAAATCCTTAAACTCAACTGTTTTGCACTGAAAAAGGGGTTTTTTTGTAACCCCCCCCCCCCCCCCAAAAAAAAAAAAAAAAAAAAAAAAAACATGTCTAGGCAGTTCCATGAAATTTGTGTGATTGAAGTATCTTTTCTTTTCTGCACAAAACTAGTTCATCATTTCTTACACAGAGAAGTATTTTAGCATCGACTCCATCTAGGATGTACAGTTGGTATTTGGAGAAATAATTTAAATTGCAGTATGAGGTAAAGTACAATATGAGCACAAAGGGTCAAATAGAACTGGGTACTTTGCTATCAATTTAAGGGAAAAATAAGAGTTTACAAACAAAAAAGGTTTTCTTGAGGTTTCTTAACTGTAACTAGGTTTTTTTTTTTAAATTTTTAAATGGGATCACTGTTGTATGTATATACATATATTTATAAAGAAAAAAAGAAAACAATAAGTATCTTACTCCTATTATGATTGTCCTTCTTTTGTCTATCTTTCTGAAAAGCTACAATTTTGTCATCACTAAGAATGTCTTCTTCTGAAACATCTGATAAGCCAACAGGGCAGGAAGTGGAAACATTATCAAGTGCAGGGAGCATAGACAAAACTTCTAAAATGTCAGCTTCAGCAGGCTGCTGGAATATATTTTTTCTTCTAAAGAATTGATCATCTCAAAAATACTAAGTTTTAAATGAATGAAACTATATTTTTCAATTTAACGATTACTTAATGTACATCTTTTCACAGTACTGTTACTATAAAAGTTCTATAGCCTAAGGAATATGGTTCAGAATTGAAGATTAACGATTATATATAAAATTTGAAATAACTTCAAAAATATTCCAACTAAAATAAGTAATATTCAGTAAGTTACCGCCCTATAGCCAGGGCTAAGGCAAAAATACATGGCTGGCGGTGTATTTCATGTAAAATAAGTAATACTTGATTTAAATTTAATGAAACAAAATAGCAGTTTTAATGCTTTTTAATGCTTTAAAGCATTTTCAGAACAGTAAACAAAAATTTAAAAAAAAAAAAACATAAAATGTTACATACAGGGTTTGTATAAAAAATAACCGGACTGAGTTTGTGATGCCCAGGTAAAGCGTTTGTAAGCCGTTAGTTGGTGCTATAGTGGTGGTGGGGTATCGAGGGAAGGAAAGCGGACCCAAGTCAGTTGCCTCCAAACGCTTGGAGGGTTAGCATCGTGTGAGAGAGCAGTGCGTGTTTAGTGACCTCGTCGGATGAAAATGGAGTGTGCCATCGAGCAACGTGTTAACATCAAATTTTGTGTCAAACTCAAGAAAACGCCTATGGAAACTCTTCAAATGATCAATGAGGTTTACGGTGAGAAAGTTTTATCCAGAACTCAAGTCTTCCATCGGCATAAGAATTTCTGAGAGGGCTGCAATGACGTCCACGACGAACAGCGTACTGGAAGTCCATCAACCATTCACACGGACCCAAATGTGCAAAAAGTGCGTGATGTGTTGAACAGTGACCGTTGTCTGAGCATCCGAGCAATCGCAGAAGAGGTCGGGATCGATAAGATGACCGTTCACGACATTGTTAAGAACGATCTAGGCATGAGGAAGATCTGTGCAAAGCTGGTACCAAAACACCTGACGGACGAGCAAAAGGAGCGTTGTGTGCCGGATATGGCACCAGTGGATTCTTCCTATTCCCCAAGGTCAAGAGAGTACTAAAGGGGACATGGTTTGGGACTCTGGAAGCTGTTCAACTCGGTACGACGAGGGCTCTAGAAGCTTTACGGGTTGTCGATTTCCAGGGGGCGTTCAGGGACTGGGAAATCTGGTACCAAAGGGTTATCAACTTTCATGTGGACTGCTTTGAAGATTTCTAGAGAAAAAGTGTAGAAATTTTGCCAATAAATATGTTTTCTAAGCTCAGTCCGGTTACTTTTTATACAAACCCTGTAAACAGATACTGTTTTACACAAGAGATTGCATATAAAAATAAACTCATGTCTCCAAGTATAATAAAAACATACATTATGCTGGGGGGAAAAAACATTAAAAAAACATCAAAGGCAAAAGCCTTTGAAATTTGCATGTTAGTTCAATCAACTTAAAGGCTTGCATTTCTATTTGTCATAGATTTTAGTATGAATAATAATAAATAAATGTCTTGTTCACCTCTTGCATTTCAAAGCAACTAATAAAAAAAGATAGATTGAAAATAAGGATGAATAAAATAAAATAAAACAAAGAAAATTTACTTCTTTTATATTAAAAGCATATACTGCCATGGGCTGGTAAGCAGCAGTATTTACAAAATTCAGTTTCTTAGACATTTGACAAAAAGCTTTTTCGCTCAGTACAACTACAAGTAACGTGCTGGAATTGGACGCTCTTTTCATGATTTATTTTCAGTAGAAATCAAAAAAAAAAAAGTTTGTAAAGTAAAGCTGAAGTACAACAGATGAAATAAATGAAAAATATGCAGACACTTCTTTTTATCTACCCAAAATGCAGTATAACGCGAGTAGCGTCTTTTTGTAAAGCAATACATTGAAATTTACTTACTGCAACAGGAACTGTAAGACTAGGATCAAGAATATTATCAGCAACAGAATCTGTGCATGAGTTGAAGTTTTGAAAATCTTGCCAAAATTCTTCTAACTGTATTTTGAAACAAAAATATTATTAAAAGCAAACTGATTTGATTTGATTTTTTGACATTTAACAATAAGAAAAATGCTAAGGAAAAAAGAAATTAACATATTAAGACTACATTTTAATAGTTTCCTGATTAATATTTATGATACTATTAATGTAAAATTTAAATAATTAACACATTTAAGATACTCTTGACCAGGGTTTGTTGATTAAATTGAACTTAATTTAAATCATGATTAAAATCAACTTAATAAAAATCATGATGAATCGTCATCAAGTGATTTTTAAAAAAATCATGATTTAAATCAAGTGATTTTTAAAAAAATCATAGATTTAAATGAATTGATTTTGTTAAACAAAAACATTAATTGTTTGATTTTTGAAGTTGTTTTTTTTTTTTTTTTTTTTTGAAAATTAATTTTGCATTTTTAGAATGAGTTGCTCTAAATTTAACTACACTGCATTGTAGTTAAATTTAGAGCAATTCAAAAAAAAAAAGTTAGAGCAACTTAAAAAATCAAGTGATTTTAAATTTAGAGTGACTCAAAAACAGAGTTAGAGCAACTTAAAAGAACAAGTGATTAAAAAAAAAGAAAAAAAATCATTGATTTAAAACAATTGATTTTTTTAACAAAATCATTGATTAAAATCAGTTGATTTTCTCTTTGAAAATCAATTTTGCATTTTTAGAATGAGTTGCTCTAAATTTAAATACACTGCATTATACAATCTTAACTTCAACTGGCAAAACTACAAGATCCCTCTTTCTGTGAGTGTAACAGATTTTCAAACTCTTGCAATATTGCTTTTACTACAAAATTACAGTTAAGAATAAAATAAAAGTTCACAGTTTTTTTATACACCATGACAAATATTGTTAAGAAAAGTAATTGTTCAACATATTATTTAAACATACGTGATGATGGAAACCTTATCTTTAAACAAAGCATAAAACAAAATCATATTTTATCTAAACATTATAAAATATTCTATTGAATCTTAGAAAAATATTTAATATTTACAGAACTTATCCTAATTTTAAGAGTTAGCTGAATGAATTCATTAGTTCAGATTGCCTTATTTTAATGTTTTAGCAATTTGCCTTCTTTACCCCTATTGAATCCATTTCAAAACGTTTGTTGACTCTAAGCTGATAAACATAGAAAACTCCCAAAATTTTAAGAATTTTTCTTCTAAAAAGCATGAAAATTCTGACTCTAGGAAATAGTGGTACTATTCTTTAGCTAGAAAGTTGCTTTTTCATCTATTGTATGAAATATATTATGTTTACAAATGTAAAGTAATTAGCATTTTTTTCAAATTAAAAAAAAAATATAAAAAGATCTGATGTAAATTTTAAAAATCCTATACAAATAAAAAAATCGGATTTTTTTTTAGTCAAAAAAGAAAAAAAATTTACAAACCCTGCCCTTGACTTTACTGAGTTACAGGTAGAATAGTGCAACTGTTATGAAAAAGACAATTGAATTATTTATAAGGATACATAAATTAGAAGTGCTAGTTTAAAGAATAAATAGTTCAGACAAAATTACCAAGTTAAAAATGTTTAGATAACTTTTTTGGAAAAACTCAACTATATTTACTTTACAACCTATAATCTACAATTAGTTTAATTTACAATTTGATAGTCTGCTTAAACCATAATCATAATTATGTAACTTGATAAGCAACAAGATCAAGCACTTTGTTGAATAATAAAGAACAAAAAAAGAAACTTATAATGCATACTTGATAGCTACATTTTGCTTTTATGGGTTTCCAAAAAAAGGGGGGGGGGAGGGAAGCAAATATTTGGGAAGTAGAATATACTTAATCTGTTTCCTGCCATGAGTACAGTGAAACTTCTATGAGCGACTACCTCTATATAGCGACCACCTCCATCAACAACCACTTTTCTGATGCACAGATTTTCCCATATATAACATGTTAAAATACCTCTGGGAAAGACCATTGAAACCTCTCACAACGACCGGAAAATTGTGAACCTCAGCATTAACAAATATAGGAATTTTTGTTAGAGAAAACTCAAAATGAGAATGACAACAAGAGAAAAGCAATAGAACATTTTGTTTGTACACAGATCAGTTTTCTCATGTTAATGAAGGTGGAAGGAAACCAGAATAAGGGATTAAAATCTATTCTCCGGTGGGTCCAAACGTGTTCCGTTCTTGCCTTCTCTGTTTGGAACCTCAAAAATTTCACAAAAAGGTGGGCGTTGTTTTTGAACCCTTGTAAAGCTAAGGTAGCACATGCACATCTTGAGGTAAGTCAAGCAGGCGGCTGTCATTGAGGGCAGTTGATTAGAACAGAACTTCTTCAAAAGGTTGTTTCTTGGAATTTCTTGATTGGTTACAGGATGGGGGGAGGGGGGGTAGAACGGAGCATTCCTAGTTCATTACAGTGAAAATCTATTTTTAGCACATTGGAATAGCTCAAGAATTGGTTTCAGTGAAGTTCCATTCTGCATTTCATCACCATACATCGCAGTCAAAATTCTGAAAAAGCTAGTTATCTCTTGCTGGAGAAACGTGTAAAAGTTATCAACTTACACAAGAAAGGAAGATCAGAAAGGAAATTAATGTAAAAAGTATGTTTTATATATAAAAAAAAAAAGTTGCTTTATTGAAATACATTCTTATCATTGTTCTTGATTAATACACCTTAGGAAGAAGAAAAAACAGCTATTGGTGCTGTATTTGCATGTTGGAAAATGACCTCTAAAAGTGACCAACCTCCATTAACGACCACTTTTTCAGGAACCATGAATGGTCGCTCCAGAGAAGTTTCACTGTATTATTGTCGAGTCTCAAAAAAAAAAGTTCTCAGGTACATTCCCATACAATGTGAAATAAAAACCTCAGGCACTTTAGCAAACTGTTCTTCAAAACAATTCTGACGCGGACACTTAGTAGTAACTTTTGTCAGATCAGTGAATATTTTTCAAAAACAAATCCGCAGCCTTAATTTTTTAGACACATGTTAAGTGAGAAACAAAGAAATATTTTGGTAAAAAAGTTTAAAAAATGTTACAATGTAAAAAAGTTCAAATTTGCATATAACCGTGCAGAAGTGTTTTGAAGTTACAAGGAATCTCTCTTTCAAACTAAAGGAGGTGAGCTTCAGAAGAGAAGAAAAAAGAAAATTTTGTTATCTCAAAACATGTTTATGAAGTTCTCTACAAAGCTGCGATTTAATGTTGTTTTATTTCCTTTCATGTGTAAAGTGAACAATGATTTTACATTCTGATGCAAAACTGGATTGTTTTATTAAAGAAAATTTTAAATTTTTGATACTTCCACTATATATATATATATTTTTTTTTTTCTTCATTTTATTAAAACATGCTCTTTCAAAATGAAAGTACTGATGCATTTAGAACTCATTTGGTTAGTTATTTAGCACCTTTGTGATCATCTTAACTTGATATGAGGGCAATGAACATGCTCTTAAGGGGTTACAGTACCTCAAAAATGATGAAACGATCAAAAAACTTTTTATTGCTTATTTCAAAACTAAAAACTATTCTGAACACAGGGGAAAAGTTTCATTGTTTGAGTTCAAATATTTAAAAAGTTATGAGTGGTTTTAGGTCACACTCGCTATGTGTTCTTATGCAAAAGAAAAACTTTAGATTGCTTTTTCTCGATGATGGTTTTTTTTTTTTTTTTTTGTGTTTTCATGTCATTAGAATCCCTAAGGATTTTTTTCTATTGAAGATAGAGTTTTAGAGTAATACTTTTTGCAATTGGGATAACATACTTGACAAAAATGTGCATTGGATAAGCATTTTATAAATTACTCAAATGTTTAGAGATTGTTAAACCTTTAAAAACCAAAATTTTTTGAAAAAAACTTATTAGCAACTCTTTTAGCAAAAGCTTTTTTTAAATTAGTGCAAAAATAAAAGTCTTAGAGATTTTAAAAAATTGAAATTTTTCTCTATTTTTTGAATTTTTAAAAATTGTAGGCACGATTTTTTAATTCTGAAAATAAATTATTGATTACAAAATAAGTATGCATGTTAAGGTTTCAAAGAAATATAAAATTTATTTAAATTAAAGAAAAATGTTTGAAAGGTACTGTGACCCCTTAACTTAAAGCAAAGAAATCCTTAACCAATTTTAATTGCATCTCACCTCAGCTGGACTTGCAGCAGTGCTACTGAGTGCAGCAGAAAAATCACTGGTGGGACTGGGATCAACGCTGTTTATCACAGGGGGCGGTGGTGTCGGCAAACTGGACGCTCGGCCTCCATGGTGAGAGAGTGACAAATACTCTCTCACTTGCCTTTGCTGACTTTCACGAACATGATAAGGAGTAGGATTCTCTAGCTTGCTTTTTACCTAGGAAGGAAAAACAAACAAGCCTTTATGTATTGATGTATAAGAAAATAAAAAAGAAGCTTTGCAAATTGTGTTTTCATTTCAATTTTCAACATGAAAGCAAAATAGCAAATTTTTAAGCATGAATATAAAATGAACAAAAATATTTTCCATATTACAATGTGATTTATTTATTTTAATGCAGAAAATCAATAAAGTCAAACCTTGTTATCATGTCACCTCTGGGACAGCCAACAAAGTGTTATCATAGCCAGAGCGATGTCATATATAGTTTAAAAATTCATAGTTAAACATTAGTTTATAATAAAACTATGGGTTTAATAAAGAAAATAATAGTTTTGATTTTTTAATTAGATTTAACTAATATAAATTTGAATTATTGTTGAAGAAAACTAAAATTATATGAAAAATCTATTTCACTTATTTTATTTTTTTGAATTACTTTCAAATAAGGGTTTGCTTTACTCTTGAATAACATTTCTAGTGGACCTCCATTCTACAAAGAGTATTAATAATGATTAAAAAAAGGGATTTCTGTAATTATCAGCAAGAAAGAAACTAGTTAAAAAGATTCTTCACTTTCGTCTACAATATGATTAGATTTTGACCGCTAAAGCTTCACCTTTCGAAAGTGGAAAACTGATTTCTAATTCTTTTATCCACTTTAAAGCTGTGTGTTTCTTTTCAATCAAATGAGGGGATCTTATCTCTTTTTCTCTCATGGGAGGAGCTTTTAGTGACCACCTATAGCTTAAGGTAGATACAATCTTTCTCTTCTGCTGCTTTCCTGGTCCAGTATTAAAATCCACCAGCTTTGAATTCTTTTTTATTGTCCTTCTTGTGTCTGAAACCTGTATCTTTCAGAATTTATCGACTAGCCCCCTGACATTCTTTAGGTGTCATGCAAGTCAAGTCTCTTGTCAGAGCCAGAAATTCCTGCAACGAACTTTTCGAGATATTTTCATTATTTTACTGAAAATATTTCAATTGCAAAGACAAATTCGATCTAGTTTGCCCAGCTTGCAGTGTCATTGTAACCGGAGTCTCACCAAAAATAGTCATAAAATCCAGAGCCACTCAACATTAAAATCATATGGCAGCAGTTCGGGACTTTGAAAAAGTGACGTGACATCCAGAGTGTCGTGAAATCTGGGTGTCATGATAACGAGATTTGACTGTATCATACCTTTTACTCGATGCAACACATTTCATCAACAAAAATTTAACGTTTAAAGATTACGTCATTGTAAAACAATAATATTTTAAAGCTTTCATTATAAACTTCCATTCCAATAAAGAATCCAGAAATTCATTGCGAAAATATTTACTTAATATAAAGGGATGTGCATACGTGTGAATGGATGAACACTGATCTACTATAGACACTCAACTATTACACTAAAAACACAAACAGATGGCACACTGGTAAAGCCGTTTTAAGGTTATTTAAAAAAGGTTAACTTTAACAATATAATCTAAAAAATGCTTCATTAATGAACTATTTTGGCTGCATTTTCTCCAAGAATTGATGCTACGCAAGATAGAACAAATAATTATAATTAGAAATGCACCAAATATTTAATTAGTATTTGGTATACATCATAATATTTGACAGTCAAACCAAACATTTGGTTTGGTCGAATACAATAATATTCAGCAACCAAATAGAAAACAAATTTACATATTCGATAATTGGTAAACAAATGCATTTTTAATACAATGAATAAGATATAGTATTGTACTATCCAGTACATAATTCTGTACTACAAAATGAATTCAAATTGTTACTGAGTCATTCCATGTCAAGTGACCTAGTGGTCCCCACTCGACCATCTCCGAATTGGATGAAATTTTATAGAGGTGTAGAGATGCCTTTGAAACTAAACTACGCAAATTTTCAGCTTCTGAGACCTAAATTCTGAGGATCTAAAATCTCCCGAAAAAATTACCCAAAATGGCGGATGAGCTTTTTGTAAAAAATTGCCATCTTTAGCCAAAATTTGCAAAAAAAATTCATCACCCTGGAAGCCTGAAATTTTTGGAGTGTAAAGTAGGTTGACATTTAATACACTCATGCATTTTTGTGAATTTGAGCTCATTAGATTTTTTTATAGCACGCGTGTAAACTCGTGAAAAAGCGTGGCGGGGAAATTTTTTCCTGAATTTTAGGTTGCCATAAAATCTGAACAAAAATAATTCAAAGCTTGATTCCATAATGGGTTACAGTTTCAGAGCTTAAATATCTATTTTCTAAAAGATATTGTCGTTCAAAGTGGCTATGAAAACTGTTTAAGTGAAAAATAGCCTATTTTCAAAGCGTTGTACAGGGTTCATACTCTATTTGGATGAAAAAATTCCATGACTATTCCAAGACTTTTTCATGACTTCAATGAAAATTTTCATGACCTTGTTACACGAAGAGAATAGTACTATTTAATCTCAAACTTGGTAATATTTGGAAATGAGAATTAGCAAAACGTCTATATGAATGCCAGTCATTGAAGCACTTACTCGTAATGGAAAAAATATAAGTGCACACTTAAAAAACTAAACTGTTCTTATTTGTCTTCATCATGTAAATTTCAGTAAAGTAAACATGCAGTGAAGCGAATATGATGATGCTCAAATGTCTGATTTTTTTTTTTTTTTTTTTTTTAACAGGCAGAATGATATTGAATGGAACAAAGGTTGAGTCATCACTAAGTTTCAATAAATTTGCTTCAAAAGTTACCTTTTAGGGTCAGCAGTGCCTTTAACTATCCACGTAACTTGACAGTATTTTGGTTTTTTAAAGTTAAGCCAAATAATTTAGTTCTTTATGTTTCTAAACCAGCTCTTTTTTGAAAAAAACCATTCAGTAATGAATCAATCTTCTGATTCTAAAGTATATTTGTTTTGTTAACAAATTTGCATATTTTCGAATGCATATAAATTAATAGGTTCAGAAATTCCAGAACACGTTTAATTCCCGACATTGAACGTAGCAGTGGGTCGCATGGATTAGTTTTGCGTGCCGTATGTTGGGCACTACTGTTTTAGAGCATTAGAATTCCCCTTTTTCTGTATTCTATCGCATGACTTAAGATCTTGATTTTCTAAAACATTTAACAAATTAAAATAAACTCTGATAATTTTAATAATAAAGTCCTTACAAGTGATGGAATTATTGACTTGCATGCAATGGAATTGCTTTTTTTTTAAGTGGGCGTGGCAAAACTAAGAATGTGAAATTTTGTTACTACAGAATATGAAACATAAGAAATGTTGAAAATAACAGAAAATTCAAAATAAGTGATGTTCAGGCAATAAAATCACATCGCAAAAAATGGCAAGCGGCTGCGACAGAAGTGGATGCAATGAGATTTCAAAATTCAGATTTGATTTTTGGATCGTTCAATTTTACACTTTTAATAGCTTTTATGTGCTATACTGTTAAATCACTCAAGATTTCTAATGCTCCTTTAGCTACTGTTCCTTTCTCTTTGTCCAGGACATTTTTCCATGACTTGAAATAAATTTCCATGACTTTTAATGAAAATTTCAGTTTTCCATGACTTTTCCAGGTCTGAAATTCTGTTATTTTTTTTCCATGACTTTCCAAGATTTCCATAACCCGTACGAACCCTGGTTGTAGCTCAAGTTTGTCACCTGGCATCCTCTTTTCGTTAATACCATTAGAAAGAACGCATTTTTTCCTATCAAAATAAGTTTTTTCTTCGATGGTGTTTTTTTCGAATAAGGATAAAAAAAGAGCTTGAAATTCTGCATGTCGTAACAAATTGCCATGTTTAAGCTCAAGTTGTGGGAAATTTTATCACATTTGAAGCTTGAAATCTTAGGAGCTTTTGGTTGTCAATATGTTCTAGTATTTTTGTGAGTTTAAATTCATTAACTTTTGTGTAACTCGCATGCAAAGTATTGACAAAATGCAGTGGAGAAACTTTTTCCTGGATTTTAGAATGTCATTAATTCTAAACAAAAATTATTCAAAAGCTTGAACTGAGGAATTCTATTGTCAATATACATGGTTTTGATGGGTAAAAGTTGCAGAGCGTAAATATTGATTTTCTAAAAGATATTGCCATCCAAAGTGGCTATCAAAATCATTCACATGAAAAAAAGCCTATTTTCAATGAGCTGCAGCTCAAGTTTGTCGACTTGCATCTTCTTTTCGTTTATACCATTAGAAAGAACATATTTTTTAGTATAAAATATATTCCCGAAGGTGTTCTTCAGATAAGCATGAAAAAATGAGCTAGAAATACTGTTTGTCGCTTACGAGAAAATATCATTCTACAAAGAATCAAGAATGGTGATTGCCATCAAAACCGGTTTATAAGTGATTTCTCAAACTATTATTAGTCAGAAATAGTTTTTTATTTCTTTTTTAAAAAGTTTTTTTTTCAAAATAATATGATAAAAACACTATAACATCCTGTTCTGGAAACAGACTGATACATCAAAGTGAGCAAGATGCTTTTCTGTTTCTATCATATTCAAAATAGCTTTTCATTTCATATTCATTTTCAAAATAGCTTTTTAAAAGATAAATAAAAAATTATTTCTGTCTACTAACAGCTACGAAATCACAAAAGTCGGTTTCCATTCAATTTGAAGATGGTCGAGTGGGGACAATTTGAAAAATTAGGTTAGTTGAGTGGAATGACTCTACTCTTGGTTTTTGTCACATTCAACATAATTTTAATGTGAAAGAAAACTCCCAGACACAAAATTATCATTTACTGTTATCAATTGTTCAGTTACTAAGGAGACTAAATTAGCAGAAAACCACTTGGACAAATTGTAAAGATATTTTAAGTGACTTTAAGGTTTTCTAAATGCAAGTTTCTTTACTCATTTAACTTAACATGTTACCACGGTTATCAGTATCAAATCATAGGTCAATAAAGAAAGACTATTAAACTCTGCAGAACTGCAGATAAACAAGAACCAAATTAAACATTTTTTATATATTAATTTGATTGCCTTAGGGATGATGTATTTATTTTTATATTAAATTAATAATCATACTTAATGTAGATAAATTTAGGATATCAGTATATTTGTATTTGACAGAAGACACAATACATAAGAACATTTTCAATTTTATATTGTTTTAAAATAAAAATATAATCATTGCATAGTTGAAAAGGTTTTCCCAGATATTCAGTCAAAATTCTAATAGGATAACCAGTATACGGCAAAATATGACAGTTGGAGCATCTCTAATTGTAATTATTATGAAGTTCAATTCTAATGCTTAACAGCTCAGTAAACATACCATGAGAACTTGCTTTGGAACATGGAGATTGGCTGGAGAGGCATATAGAGGCACACGAATGGCATTTGATGATTGTGATGGGGCTGAGCAAGAGATTTCTCGTTCTTTCTTCTCCAACTGTTGGATTTGCTCCCGCATGAGCTGTTGCTTGAGATTCGTCCGACTGATCATGATGGGTTGTTTTAGTACCACTTGCCTGAGAATGAATTGATTGTTTACTTTAAAAAAGTCATCAAAAGGCAAAAATACATTTTTTTGAAGACAGAGATGTTTTTGGAAAGAGTGTAAGAATACTATAAGTTGATGAACAAACTAATATTTAAAAGACATAGGTAACTGCATTTTCTCTCATATTTAACTCAGCTTCTGTTAATGGAAAAATATACAAAATCAAAAACATTGTTATTAGAATTTGGGACAGAATTAGTTTAAAGTTCCTTTATTTAAAGATTAATATAGGATTCAAGAGAAATATTGATAATACAGTTTTAAATATATATTAACACAATTCATTCCAAGTAAAATCAAACTATCAATAAAAAAAAGGATGATTTACAATATTAAACACTAAAGTAAAAAATATGCATAAGCGCTGAGTGAAAAAGGTGAATAACGGGGAATAAGGGTTAAACGCTCTCGAGAAACCAAAGCTTAAATAAAACAATGAAAAATTAATACAGTGAAGAACCGTTTATACCTTTCTTTTTTATACATTTTTTCAATTTGTCCCTGATGAGTCTAATACGCATTAACCTATACCTATCAAACATTTTCCCATTTGTACGCTTTTCATACGGTCCCTTCAAAAAAGTATAAACGGTGCTTAACTGTAAATGTTTATTCAAGTACTATTTCAAAGCTAGTAATTCAATAGTTTTTAAATATATGTGCTTCTCATAAACATGCTACAGCTTATCTAAAGACTAAGCAAAAAAACTAGTGCAAAAAAAAAAAAAATCCTTTGAATTTTGACATCTTGAATTCTAATTATACTTTTCGCAATCACAAGTGTGTGTATGTAGGCGTGTGTTTGTGTCTGTGTGCTGGCATAAGTGTGTGGGTAGTTGTGTGTATGTTTTTGTATGTGTGTATGTGTAGGTGTCTGTATGTATGCGTGTGTATGTGTGTGAATGTGTTTGTGTGTGTGTAGTTGTGTATGTATGCACGTGTGTGTAGCATATGGATGCAACATGGAGACGGTTTTCGCTGTAGGAGCAGCATTGTGAGGAGCCGGTCAATGGTGATGGTGCGGAGGGTGGCGGTGGGAAAATAAAATGATAGGACGCCAAAAACAGTCAAATGAAAGCAATAAGCAATCATGATTGCTCAAAAAAAAAACAAGAAGTTGCACAAAAACATATTACATATCCACTGCACACAACTTTATTTTTTGAATCACGGTTTTATTGGCCAATCAAATCCAAACCCAAGCTTTCATGGGAAAACTAGCAAAATACGTTATCATGTTAGAACATAATTGAAAAATAACAAGTGCAAGTGACCTACAAAAATTGAAGACATTGCACACTGGTCTTTTTTAGCAGCATGTGCAGTATTATGAGTGCACTGGGCATTTTTCAACATAAAGTGCACTTTTACCTGATGTCGTCACAACAGTCTACAAAAAACATAAAGTACGATAGTCGTAGTTAATGTGATAAGAAAATATAATGGACAAATTTAAGACTCTAACTTATCACAATATTTTACACCCAAAATATGTATTAAAATAAAAAACCTTAAGTTAATATAGCCAAACATAAAACAACCAACAAAAAAGATATCAGGAAAAGATTCTCGTAGCACATAACTGATTACCTTATAAATTATTTTGAAATAAATAGCCACAATTTTTTAAGAACGAAAGCAGAGGAAAGATCATAATCAAGCAGCTTATGAACTTTTCATATGGGCAGTTCTCAAAAGGTGGGAACAAAAAAGTTAACTTTGAACAATTTCAAAAATTTTCAAATTTGACATCAATTTTGCTTTTATTCTATAGTATGCATACCTGGAACACAATATATGAACATGAAAAGACAGCAGGTATTTGTAAAAATTGTTAATTAGCAAATAAATCAGCAATCTGTAGGTAACAGATTTTGGACATTGTTGTCCTGTAGGTAACGTATTTTGGACATTGTTGCCCTGTAGGTAACGGATTTTGGACATCATCATAATGCAAGTTTCACCATTTTTGACAATTGTCAATATGATTTTTAACTTTTCCAATAAAAATTTTATTTTCTACTTTTTGAATTTTGCAATTTTATAGCAAAGAGGATATTAATGAAGTACTTGAATGGCTGTACATACTGCTCTTTACATATAATAAAGTTTTGGAATGATTTTGAATAAGCTGATGAAAGTTTAAAAAAAGCTTCATGGAAATAACTATACAGACTCGTAGTTTGATTTATTGAGACAAATAAGGAATAAAAATGGAGACAAATAAGGAATAAAACTGGAGACAAATAAATACGACATATACATTTTTAAAGGAAAAATAAACAAAATGTGCTTTAAGAAAGAATGTAAAAAGTGACATCAGTTTTAATAATGAATATTCTTTCTATTGTCATAAGAATTAAAATGATGTCTTAAAAAAAAAATATTGCAAAAAGAAATTCGTATTTCTATTTGGAGATCGTTCAATTATGTTTCCAAAAGAAAGGAGAAAAAAAAAACCCTAAAACTAATAAAAGCGGGGGGGGGGGGGGGGGGGGGGGGAATTGCTAGCGCAGGTGATAAAGTCGCCAAAAGTGGTACAGCTGACGATAAACTACATTTGTCAGACTGGAATTCCCCTCTGGTAACCTTTAGCGTATCGTATACTGTGTTGTCGCCAATGTCGCCAGCGGAAGTTTGCTTGGCGATGTTAGCGCAAAATGGCTTTCGTTCGATCATAGAAAGCCATGTTACTACTGTAATTTATGCATTGTTCAATGTGTAACGTATTAATTATGCAAAATACCAATGGATTAAAGAAGATAACATTATAATAACCTTTTTTATTGAGGTTAGAAGACAGTGGATCATCAAAAATTATGAATAAACGGACAGAATTATCGGCATCAAGATCGTTACGCTATTTGGACATCTCACATGTATGTTTAAGAAAAATCATTTTTCTTCTAAGATACTGCATAAAAGCTTATGAAAACACTTTTAAACAATTAAAAATTGATTCTGAGGATCGATAAATACTTTTAAAACGAAAAAATCATATATTTAGTTCTCAAATAATAGCATTTTAAAGATCGCAACTTTTGGACATACATCAAATTTCAAAGTTACGTTTTTTTAAAATCGTTTACAAAGTAAATAATCTATCTTTATTTTTGTTATCTGTATAAAATTTAACAAAAAGTTATTCAGTGTAAGATTCATACCTTTAATTTTTTTTTGAAACGTATGGAAATAATTTTTAAAAAAAATTTTTTAATGGTACATTTGCTCAGTTAACGTTTTGGTATGTCCAAAATTGTGCCTTTTAGCAAAGAAAATATTTTTTTAAGGGCATTTGAAGAGCATTTTTTCCATAATTTATGTCAATTCTTGTCTCTATACAGTATTATAGTTTAACTCAAAAATTTTTGAGTTAATTAAAATGAAAGTTATTTGGTGTTGAAGCTTCAAAGTTGAGGTCTGTGTTTGTTCCCACCTTTTGAGAACTGCCCATATATAAGCAATGAGTGCAAAAAAAAAAAAAAAAAAAAAATGTTTTATGTTATTAAATTGTCAGTGCGCAAAGAGCTGCACTCTAGCACATTGAAGTATGTTTTCTGTGAGAAGAAGTTTTTTTATAATCAAAATAATAAAACATAAAGTTATTTCTGAGGGTAATGATAAGAAAAAAAAATATATTCAATTTTTCCCCCCACATGTTTTTTAGCATCATTTATGGAATAGGTCAAGTGCATAAAAATAACAAACAATAGACATAAATACCAGATGATTGGTAAAAATATAAATTTATTGATGAGTATCATCAGTATATAACTTTAATAAATTTGAACTAAATATCCTGTAACAATCAGGACGATCAATAAATTGTAAAGCAATGTATTCAAAACAGTTTCGTTTCGCAATATGATCGCATGTATTGCAATCAAATATTAAAAAACATTCACTAGAAACAAAGCAAAAAAAGTAATTTATAATAATGATTCATTGAAAATAAAACAATAGTTAATTATTACAGCAACGACAAAGTAAGTAGAACGGAACAATTAGCCATAAAAATAATTCAGTAAAACACCATAAAATAATCATCTGTTTCAAAAATACAAGCTTTCTTTAGTATTTTATTCAAATATTAGTTGCATAGTTTACGAAAAGCCGCAAGGATTAGTGCCAACAGCGTCATGTCTTGTTTACAAAAATGAAAGATAAAAACAATCATGTACGTACAGGTACTACACGATTAATGATCCAAAAGAATAAAACAGAATCCATCACGGATGAAATTTCAAAAAAGCACATTGTACAAAAATATCTAAATCAGGGAACAATGAGAAAGAATAATTATTAAAGATTTAGTTACTTTGACATTTAGATTCCACTGCAACATCAACACCAGCGGGAAAGAACAGAACATAATCTATTGCACAATCATGAGTAATCGAAGCAGAAATCATCGTTCGCGGTTAACGGATGCAGTTAAGAAGTCGCTGCTGTTAAAAATAAAATGAGGCGCAACTTAAGGCAAAGTCGATCAAAATAAATTGATTTTTTTACTACGAAATAAAGGAGGTGTTGTATTTATAAACACATTTTTACTCAAATTTCAGCCTAAATATCTTTTAAATCGCTCTTAAATGAATTTTGACGATATTTTTCAAATTGTCCGTACGTGAATAATATACGTACAGTCGCAACCGATATATCAATGGAATGATTTTTCCATTTGATCATTGAACATCTTCATTTTCCGAATACGTTATAACGTTTTCTTGATGTCTGTTCGTGCGATGTACGAAGGCATGTACGTTGTTGATATGTACCACTTTTGAGTTTTGGAAAATTTCACATAAATCAAAAACGGTAAGCTGTTGAAGGTTGAAATTTTGCATGTAGGGTGTGTATGAGGTCTAGGAGTGCCCCTTCGTTTTTGGTTGCATTTAGATAATCCAAGAGATATTGGGACTCGTTTTTTTATAAAATAGATTTTAAGTTTACTGCCAGTTTTATAACCTTCAAAAACTTCCCATACATCGCCAAGCGATTAGTCGGCAGATGTTTGTCGCCAACTCCACGATAAGTGTATCACCAACACCTTGGCAATATTTAGACACCTAATGTAGTTAAAATACACCACCAGCTCAGTTAATCCATCCGAGGACTGCAGTTTCCTGCTTTTTAGCACTCATCAGCCCGGAATAGGAATCACATGAGCTGGTGGCGAAAATCCAGTTAAGGGAGAAAAGAGAGCCAAACAAACTGGTAGCAAATGTAGAATTAGCACAACGGATGAGTGACCGCAGCAAAAAAACCTAATGTAGCGTCAGTTCGGCGATTTTTAGAGAGATTTCCATAGGGCGAAAGACATAGGTAGATTTTGATGTATCACTGTAAAACTATTTTTCCAGTAACCTTTGGGGAAAAGTACTCAAAATGTGTTTCCCTTAAATCCATATAAATCAAGTGTTTTTTTTTTTTTCGATAAACACGTTCCTATTTTTTATTTTATTTATTTTATCGCAATTTCAGACGTCAAAAGAAAACATTCATTTTCTTTAAATTTGAAAATGCCAGTCTATTTTACCATACTTGGTAGTTACATAGGTGTGGGAAATTGGACTCCCCCCCACCTCCCCCGCTTTTTCCATTCATTTCAAACAGAATTTCTCTTAGAATTATACGTTTCCAATCATCATAATTGAACTATCAATATCTCGTTTATTCTTTTATTTTTTCTTACTTACTTTCATTCTCGTTTTCCCTTTTCTTCGTAAAAGAAAGTTTAATCTTTTCATTTATTCTATGCATAAGTTTTTTCATTAAATTTCGTTTCATCATTTTTGAATTAACTTTGACTCGAAATTACAGGAAGACATGTTTTCTTCTATTTATGTTATGTACAGAATATCAAAAATTAAAAACAAAATACTGTCAAAATTTTATTCTTTAGTTTTTTTTCCCGTAATTTTTTCTTAGCTCATTTTGCTGCCATCTCACATGGAAAGTAGTACCCGCTATACAAATAGCTTATTTCAACTATGCATGAGAGTTCCGAATTAAACCTCAGAAACGGAACACAATGAAAACAAGTCGGGGGGGGGGGGGAATATATTAATTTGAATTTTTGACATCTTGAATTCAAATTATGTTTTTCACAATCACGAGCGTGTGTGTGTGTGTATGTATGTATGAGTGTGTGTTTGTGTAGGCGTATGTGTGTGTGCTCGTGTAGGCGCATGTGTGTGTGCTTGTGTAGGCGCATGTGTGTTTGTGTAGGCACATGTGTGTGTGAGTGTTGTGTATGCAGTGTTGTGCGTGTACGCTAGGGTGTCCTGTCCATATATGAGGGGAAAAAAATTGAGCTACACTATTACAAGAGGTGTCAAAATTTGCGAAATTTTTCACAGATCACGAAAAAGGTATAAAAAAATGGAATTGCGTGTCATCTTGAGGGCTCTACCGCTCTTTGAAGTTTTGCATATTTTACATTTTTGACAGACCTAAACGATATGATTTAAAAAATACAAAAATAAAGTTTAGAAAGCATTTTATTTAAGAAACTAATGAAACAAAGCACAAGAAAACAAAATAAACAAACTACAGTTTATAAATAATGACAAAAGTTTAGAATTTAAACTTATTTTTGTGTCCAAAATTTGGCATTTCTGCGCGAGATTGCAACCTGGTTCTAACGAAGCCATCTCTAGAAGTAGCGTTAGTAACACTTTGTGAAGCCTGTGTTATTAGTTTAACACATCTTTCCACAGATTGTGAGTGGCAAGGAAAGTCAACGATTTCCAAGCTATTATCTTTTGCCATAATTTGAAGGTTCTCGTTAGAAATATGTCGAAGAACCGGTGGTGCTGTAACCTGACACTCTTGCCAGACAATTATTTCCGTATAATCTTTAGCAGAGAAGTTAATTTTTGGTGTTTTAAATATTCTGCGTTTAGTGCTACTTTCAGCCTCTCTAGCTTTTTTTATTCTTCGTAATGCTAACTCCCGAATGTGCTCCCTATCATCAAACAACATACTGACCAGCAGGTTTTCTGGGTGCGCAAAAAAAGCATTTCTTTCGATAACAGAATACACAACAGATTTCAAGTTTTCGGGTAAAAATCGAGAGTACACAATCATTTGAAAAAGATGTTTGGCTGCTTCCTTAAAAGATGACTTTTGCTTGATTAAGAACCAAACTGGAGCGTACACTTTAACCACGTAGTTAACAAGTAATCGCAAATTTTCTGTTGGATTAAGAGTACTTATATAAAGTCTGAGTATACGATTAGCAGAAGTAAGCCATCTCGAGTGCGCCATTTTTCCAGGTTGGCGATTTGCCAGCTCAGGACTACAGAAACCAGTTGATACAGCTTGACAAATCTCATAAAGATATTTTTGATCCGTGCTTAGTTCATCAACCACATTTTTCGGCAAATTAGGCAAATTACCATCCACCGCGCAAAAAGACAATGTCATTTTATTTTCACAACCAGCTAACTGTTTTCCAATAGGTCCGGAATATTCTTTAGGACCCAAAGTGCAACCATCTAAGGTCAAGAATAAATGACGAAGGGGTAATTCGTTGGCATGAAGCATACACACACACCATTGCAATGGTCTTTCCAAATACTCCTCTAAATATTGAATCACGCCACCCTTCCAACCGGTGTTTATTGCAGTTCCGTCACATCCATCGCAAATCACGTCTTCTAAATTCAAGCATTGACCTTCTAATAGAGCTGTAATCGAAGTTAGAATTGCCTTTGCAGTGCCACGACTTGGCGTTGTGTGTCCCAAATAAATTGATCCGGGTTCTGCTAAAATTGAGATGTGCTCTTCTAAAATTTCTTTGCGATGGTAACGAGCTCCTATTTTCTCATTTATCAGAGTCTTGTCTTTACGTCCATCAAAGTAAATGCTTTTTATAACAATACTTCCAATATCTTTGGAAGCTTCTTTCCGAGCTTTAGCTACAGCTCTGTGGATTTTGTTTTTATCAACAACTTGAGTTAAATCTTCTTTTGAAACCAAGCCGACATCAGCTAAAACTGCAGAAGCAACAGCAGCAGCAGATCGCGTCGACAAACCGTATCTATCACATACCTTAGCAACTGTTGGCAAGATCAGTGTATTCCTATTTGTCGTTGAAGTTGATGGTGTCCCTGTAGAGGCCGTATTCGTCTCTGTTATGGGATACGTTTCTGGAGAAAATTCACGCATCGAATCGTCATCAAAATTTGCTGAGACAGAATCGTTATTTTCAGTAGAAGACTTTTTTGCTGCCCTTTCAAGTTTTCTCTGCTGTTGTTTCATTAATCTAGCTGTTTCTTTCTTATCGACACCTCTTATCACCATTTTTCTGTCATTTCTTTGATCCAACAAGAAACTTCTCTCATTGATGGGAACTTTTTTAGGTTTTAAACACGAACAAGACTCAAATACAGGGCACTTACAAGCCGCATCAACGTCGAAGAGCTTCTCAGATGACTCTAAAACTGCACTTCAGTTTATTTTCAAAACTATCACTTCGTTTGCTTCTGGGGTATCGTTTCAAATTGACGTACTTTTCGAAATAGAATTTTAATAATTGAATTACTCGTTCCTTAGTTACGATTGGAATTGAAGCTACTGTTGATTTTTTCAGAAACAATTGTATATATATCTGAACTGGAAGGTTCCTTTCCATTATGCGTACATTTCTGTTCGCTCCTGACAAATAAAATAAATTTTATGACGTCTTTTACAGTAGGTAGCTGCCGATCATCAAGTTCCTTGTAGGGTCCCAGTATAGCACAAGTAGTCTCACTACGTCTCGAACTCATTACTTAAAACTAACAGAATCGGCATATAACACTAACAATTGCAACTGTACTTTTATAGCATTAAAATTACTTTGGCTACGAAGAAAACACCCGTGAGTCAAGCCAAGAAAGCCCTCGAAACAAGTAAAAGGAATTAGCAAGTTGAAACCAAACAAAGTCGAAGTCGTCAGTAACATATTGTTGCATGCAAATCGAGACGTGGCGCCAAGCTTCGTGGACGATTCTACTGCGGAAATGGGGGTTATTCCCATATAGGCATTTACAGTAGTAATCACCATGTTTTTTTTTTTTTTTTCTGTTCGTGTTGATATTACGAATCACGATCTTTTTATTTCAGCTGTCGAGCTTTTATTTCACAGTAAATTTATAACTTTATTCACAGTACTTCTTTTTCAGTTGCCATAAAAATGACAATTTTTCAAAACTTTGACGATCGGTAGAGCCCTGAAGATATAGTTTTATTCTATTTTTTAAATTATTTTTGTAATTTACGATCGATTTCGCAAATTTTGAGAGGTCTTGCATTAAGAAAAACGGATTTTTTTTTTTCGGGACACCCTAGTGTACGCGTGTGTGTGTAGGCGTTCTTGTGTGTGTGTATGTAGGCATGTGTGTTTGTGTCTGTCTGCAGGCATGAGGGTGTGCATGTGTGTGTAGGAGTGTGTGTATGTGTAGGTGTGTGTGTGTGTAGGTGTGTGTGTGTGTAGGTTTGTGTGTGTGTAGATGTGTGTGTGTGTGTGTAGGTGTGTGTATGTATGCGTGTGTGCGTAGTATATGGACGCAACCTGGACACGGTTTTCGCAAGAGGAGCAGCATCCTGAGGAGCCGGTCGACGCGACGGTGGTGCTGGCAGAGGGAGCTGGCGGGAAAATAAAATCAGCGTAAAGTCAAAAATAGTCAAATGAGAACAATAAGCAATTGTGATTGCTCAAAAAAAAAAAAAAAAAAAAAACAATTTTCCATATTTTGTTGGATTGATAAGTAGTGGAATGTGCATTGAGTATAAATGCAAAAATTATATATATAACATTAATATAGATTAACAACTTTTTAGAAGACTTTGTACTCAAATGATCTTGACCTTAAATCGGTTGAAATATGTGTGTTTGCATCAGTTCCGTATTACATACTAAAATGAAACAAGAACCAGGGTTCGAAAATATCATATTTTCGAAAATATCGAAATTATTCGATACTTTGATATATATCGGATATTTTGATATATATCCGATATTTTCAATCAGCACAAAACTAAAGTCTTCAAAATAGCAAATGCATCCTCAAATTTCTCTTTATTTTCTTACATTATTATTACAATATGTAGACTTAAAATTAAGGTTTCTTTCATTACTTATATCTAATATTTCATTCTACATTTTTATCAAATTTTAGTGGAGTTAATTTAGCATTAGCTGTTTTACTCATTTTTCTTCTTTACACAGTTGTATGATTCAGAAATAAAAAATATGCATTAGGGTGCACAGTCATAAGACATTTTCTTATTTTCTGACCAGCATTTAATATTTCATGAGGCACTTTTAATATGAATTACAATTGTTACATTGCTAATATATTTACGAACATAAAATAAAAAGGAATATTATATTACTTTGTTATATTAATCATGTATTCATACATCATAAAAATATAGTACATAACTTTTTAGCTATTTTTAATAAAAAATAAACAAAATTACTAAATTTGAAAAAATAAATATCCAAAATATCATGATATTTTCAAAATAAATATCGTATATATATCATGATACATATCGATTGATATATATCGGCGAACCTTGACAAGAACTAAACTAAAAAATAAATAAAACTTTTGTGCAACTAAGCAACCGTAGTAAACAACGTAATTAATGCAAAAAGATTGCAAGAAGTTGCATACACTAGTTTCGGGGTTTTGAGAAACCAATTTTTCATTGCAGAAAAATGTCAGCTTTGGATGTTAAGTCATGCAATAAAAGCCACATTTTATCGGATGACTTTTCATCCAGTGCTCACTTGTTTGCACTGAAAAATGATTTTTTGAAACCCTGAAACACGTGTCTGCAACTTCTTGCATTCTTTGTACACTGATTGCGTTGTTTCTTATATGGTTAAGAAATAAATTACCCTCAATTCCTTTTACCAACTTCAATTTTCTAACTTTATTGAGCAATCACGATTGCTTATTGTTCTCATTTGACTGTTTTGAATTCCTATCATTTTATTTTCCCACCACTTCCCTCTGCCAGCACCACCGTCGCGTCGACGGGCCTCACGATGCTGCTCCTCTTGCGAAAACCGTCTCCAGGTTGCGTCCATAGTCCATATCCTACACACACACACGCATACACACACGCACCTATACACACACACTCATGTCTGCGCACAGACACAAACACACATATGCCTACACATACACACACACACACACACACACGAACGCCTACACACACGCGCGTACACACACAGCACTGCATGCACAACACGCACACACATGCATACATACATACACACGCCCCCACACACATGCGCCTACGCAAACACACACGCACATTCATACACACACACGCTCGTGATTGCGAAAAACATATTTTGAATTCAAGATGCCAAAAATTCAAATTAATATAATTTTCTTTATCTTTTCCTCAGTTGGATTAGGCTGCAAATGCCGGGAGAACAAATAACTCACAGTTAGGCAAGGACGTACTCAGGAGGGAGCATTACTCATGTCTAGAGAAGTGTTCGAGCCCCCTCTGCACCCCTTATGTGCTCACAGCACTCGATTGACAAATTTGATTACTTTTCGTAGACTGCTCATTACTCTTATATTTGACTGTGTGTGTGGCAACTGATAACATCTTGTTCCACTTAAAAGATATCGACTTCACTCTCTTCCCAGGTAAACACTCAATACACAAGTGTTTGTAATGTGCCGTGAGGAACACAGTTAAGAGCAAGTTTTTCCTTGTATTGGGATACTTTTAGAGCTTGATATGCTTTTAAAATAAATTTTTAATGAATCCGTATTCTTTGTATGTTTCAATTGAGTTACATGCAATCAAGCAACAAAACTACGCACACTAAGCATTTACAGTGGACTCTGTCTATCTGAACACCCTCTATTGTAAATACTCAGATTGTCTGAACACATTTTGATATCTACTATGAATAGATACAGTCCACTCTCGATAAATCGAAGCCTTATAACTCGAATATTTCATTATCTCGGAGTTTTCATTCGGTCCCAAAATAATTTTTGTGTTTCCAATACAAAGTTGTCTCGAATGTACTCCTTTTTACTTCCTTTTTCAAAAAAGGAAGTATTGTATTCGCAAAAAAATTTTCACTCAAAAATCGACCTTAATTTCCAATTTTCTCACCTCCGAATGAATGTTGAGTTTTTTTTTCGACCCGATCACACGTGGATGCCTAGGAACATACAGACACCCGAAATATCCATTTTGACGACCCCCGAGTTAATTACAACGAATTTTCTCGTGACGTCCGTATGTACGTACGTATGTGTGTATGTATCTCGCGTAACTCAAAAACGGTATGTCCTAGAAAGTTGAAATTTGGTACGTAGACTCCTAGTGGGGGTCTAGTTTTGCACCTTCTCTTTTGGTTGCATTCGGATGATCCTAAGGGGTGGGGGGAAATCATTGTTAATTTCGATGTAAACTCAAGTTGTGTTATAATTTGTCGGACACTTGGCAATATATTGCCAGTCTTTTGGTCGCCAAGCTTTGTCGCCAACTTGGCGACAAATTTGGCGATTTTTTTCTCTTTTTTTTTTAAACTTGGTTTCAATTTGGCCACTGTTGGTGATATTTAGAGAGTAAACAATTGAATCACATTAAAATTGTCAATAATGGGGAAATGACATTAAACTGGAGTAAAAGGAAGTCATGTGCTCGTTAAGTCACAAAAGCTCGTTAAGTCAAAGTTTTTACGAGAGTTTCGTTTCAATTTTATGCATAAAAAGCAGCCAAAATAAGAAAAAAAAAGTTTTTTCCCCCTTTAACACATTATTTTGCTTATCAGCTAGTGTAAGGAGGATAATTTACTTACAATGGTGCTCCTTTAATACACATAATGTTGCAAGATTGCGTGAGAAATAGCCGAATCTGCTACTTTTTGCCTTAACTGACGACCTAAAATTTTATTGCTGGCGAAATTTTGAGAAACTTAATATTCTGGCAAAAATTGAAAAAAGTAGCCTTTATTTTTTGGATGACTCAAATAATCTGCTTCAGGACAAAAAGACGTTTAAAAGCAATACGAACGGAAATCAAGAGGAAATAAATTGGGTTTGCGATGACGGTTTAAGATGCGATAAAAATATAAGCAGTAAAAAAAAAATTAAAAAAAAAAAACCTTTTCCGAAAAAAAAAAAAAAGTATTTAAAAAAAAATCTCGAGAAAGATACTTTTACGTGGTACAACTAATAATTAATTTTATGCATACTATAAGTATTATAGAGTATCTATAACGCACTATTCCTGGGAAAAAAAAGAAAGAAAAAAAACAATTCTTGAGAAGGCTGGAAAAGAAATTTCCCATAACTCGAACTACCGATTTCTCGAAGATTTTAACCGGTCTCCTGGGACTTAAGTTACCGAAAGTTGACTGTATTTATTATCCAATCTTAATCTACAATGAATATCCCAATAATCTAAACACTTTTATTCTGTCCCATGTGTTCTCAGAATAGAAAGAGAGAGAGAGTTTGCTTATTTAGTTCTCTGAAGTCTAAACTACAGATGTGTATATTTTAGAATAATACATTCAGTTTTTAAAGAAAATTTAATTATTTTTATTTTATTATTTTTTAAACCATTTCATTGTTATTTTTAAGCTGATTAAAGATTTTATAATGCATTATTTTTGAACTCAACACACTCCGGCTGTCCTAAAATTATTTTTACAATTTAGGACTTTCTAATTACTTTGCATAAAAACTGCTGAATGGCAAATAGTTTTCAATATGTATACTATAAAAACAATTGCAAAAATGACGAAAAAGTACTCAAATTTGAACATATTGCGAGTCAAAATGGCTTCGACTACATTGTATTCAAATTTGAAACCTTCAGATACTCATCAAATGCTCAAATCAACATTTGTGCTCATTTTTGAAGTATTTGTGCACATTTTCGAATACGTAATAACTTCAAAACTGAGTATTATGTACTCATTTTTGAGTATGAAAGAATTCAGCGCACTATTTGAAAACATGGGTACAAATATTTGAAACAAAAGGTTTTTAGAAAATTTGAAAGCATGAATGTACTTATTTTTCATTTTTCTCAGTGTAGCACGAAAAATAAAGTAACATTTTTATAGTGTGCTCAAATGAACAATATAGGTTTCCTTAATGTGTTAACTTTTCAGACATGAGGTGAACTGAATCGTCATAACTTTTGAATAAGAGGATGAGAGCATTTATTAATTCTGTGGAGTGTACTTGTAGCCATGCATTTAATTTTTGCTTTAAAAAATTCATGCATTTGAGTGGTCAATATATTAATGCATTTTGTTAAAAAATTGCTGTAACATTTGCTTTCCGCTCTAAGATCTTAATTATGGTGAATAACAAGAGCGAATAGCAAAAGGGACTCTACACCGGAAATGTTTCGATATTGAAGTTCAAAAAACGCAATTTGATACGATTTTCGATGATATTAGAAAATTGGGGGTTAATACTTTTCCCCGAAAAAGTTTTGGAAATGAAATCTTACAAACAATTATAATTCATCTGTGATGATGCTCTAGGTAGGCACTGGATCCAGAACTCTTTCCCAAAAAATTTTCGTAACTGCACAGTAAAGTAGATGAAGTTTTAGGCGATCTTAAGTAATATTAGAGAGGGCAGAGGTTCGGGCCGTCCCCTGGCATTTTTCAAAATTGAAATCATAAAAAAGCGAGAATAGACCGGCTTGGGAAGGAATGAGGTTCATCGACTATGCTCAGGTAAGTCTTTGAACCTGAAGTTCTATAAAATGCAATTTTTGACGATCTTCGGTGATATTTGGGGAAGAGGGGGTATTCGGAATTCTACTCTGAAAATGTTTCAAAATTGAAGATAGAAACGCTTGTAATCAACATGTGCAAATCAGGCTACGTAATAAAGTGTGAGTAATAAAAATCAACAGACACCCCAGTAAAAAAAAATTGGAATGCGTTCTTGGTGAATAGGCACTTTACAAACTTAAGAGTCTTTCCTATTCACAGCCTATTGAGTAAAAGAGCTTCCACTGTGCGGGGAAACTTTTGGTAACTCAGGGGTACCCACTCCCCCCAAGTTCAATGGCGCAAATCCCCCCCCCCTCAAATTTTTCTCAACTCTTTCCCTTTTTTATTTTTTATGTTTTTTAGCTCTCTTTTTTCAATTTTTCTTCTTTTTTTTAATATTTTTTTATTTATTTAATTTTTTTTGTTCCTTAGTTCTCTTTTTCATTTTATTTACTTTTTTTAAAAAATATTTTTTATTTGTTTATTTATTTATTTTTAACTATTATTATTATTATTATTATTATTATTATTATTTTATTAGAAAAGTTCTCTGCTACGCCAATGACATATACACACACAAACTAAATAAATAAATGAAATGAAATATAAACAGAGTAAAATTAAATAATCTAAATTAAAAATAAATCAAGAAATACATTTAAATAAACAAATTTAAAAAATCCCCCTCAAAAATGTTGATGGCGCAACTTTTGTTAGACACTACCGTTTTGTTAGAAGTTACCACAGCCCCCCTGTGGTAACTTCTCGTTATTTTATTTATTTACGTAACCACAGCCTAAAAAGAATTTTTTTTAAAGACAAATCTCTAAATTAATCATTAAAACACTAGACTTGATTCTTCGCTTGATTTATCACACAGGTTGTTGGATTTTTCAGAGTCATAAGTTAAAGCAAGGTGAAAGCGTGGGTCTCGGTGAAAGTTTACATCTTTATGCATAACTGATGCAAAAGGAACAATAAAAAAAAAGTTATATAAGCCTAACCAGTTGAACTTGACCAGCAGTTTATGTAACGATGCATAAAGGGGAATTCGGTGAAAGTTGGGTAAACGTGTTGGTTCAGATCTAGTAAAAAAAATAATAATAATAAATAAAATGCAGACGGATTTTGCGAAGGCGATAGTTCAAAGTCATTTCTTTCATCAGAAACATATATCATGAGGTACAGGAAGTAAAAGTGAAAATTTTGCATGAAGTATTAAGCGCACGTTTTATAACCGTTTTGAAATAGAATAATAATAGAATTTATAATCCAGGTTGCCAGCATCACTCGGCTTAGAATCCGTTTTGCTCAGATGTTCTAAGAAAAATACCACATAAATTATTCTAGTAAATTTCATACTTATATTTAATGTGCAACAATAAGTAGCCACTACTCTCCAAGCCGTCAAGTAACAAATTAAAGAAAATTCAACACTCGTAAATGGAAATTATTTCGTTGCTAAGCGGTGAAAGACAATTTGGAAAATATCTGAAATGTGTGTGTGTGTCTCGTCACAGATTTAGTGTTTTTTTTTTTTTGAGCAATCACATTGCTTATTGTTCTCATTTGACTGTCCTTGATGTTACGCTGATTTTATTTTCGCTCCGTCTCCCTCTGCAGCACCACCGCCGACCGGCCCCTCCCGATGCTACTCCTGTAGCCAAAAGCGTCTCCAGGTTGCGTCCATATCCTACACACGCATGCAGGCATACACAACACCTACACCTACACATACGCACACCTACATTCACCTACACACACACTCATGCATGCACACAGACGCAAACACACCCACACACTCATGCATGCACACAGACGCAAACACACACACACACCCACTCACACATGCCTGCACACAGACACAAACACACACACACACACGTTCATGCATGCACACAGACGCAAACACACACACATATACACACACACGCTCATGCATGCATACAGACGCAAACACACACACATAACCACTTACTCATGCCTGCACACACACACAAACACACATACACACAGACGCAAACACACGCACTCGTGATTGCGAAAAACATAATTTGAATTCAAAATGTCAAAATTCAAATTATTATTTTTTTTCCCCAGTTGAACACAGGACTAAATAATTTAGAAACGTTCAATTAAGTAGAGCCGAATTCGCTTATAACGACTCCTGTTTTAACAAGAACCCGCATTTAGCGAGGAAGTCAGAAATATTTGGTTGGTACAATGTTAAGTCTATGGGAGCATAACTCGCTTTCATCGAGCAAAACCCGTTTAAAGCGAGCAATAATTTTGTCATTCGTAAAATTTCTATTACTTTCCAGCTCAGCTCCTTTTTTTGGTAAATTTTCTTCAACATTCCAAAGTCAACCAAAGTGAGTGATAAATCATAAATCCTGAGAACAAACGATGACAGCACTTTTTTGAGCAATCACATTGCTTATTGTTCTCAGTTGACTGTTTTGAATTCCTATGATTTTATTTTCTCCCCGCCTCCCTCTGCCAACACCACCGCCGACCGGCCTCCCGATGCTGCTCCTCTTGCGAAAATCCATATCCTACACACACACACACACACGCATACATACACACCTACACATATACATACACACACGCACAAATACACACACACATACGCACACACATACCCACACACTCATGCCTGCACACAAACACAAACACACACATACACACACTCGCGATTGCGAAAGACATAATTTGAATTCCAGATATCAAAATTCCAATTAATTTTTATTTTTATTTTTTTTTTTTTTTTCATTATTTGTGGAATTAAGAAACATTTTAAAATTATATATGTGTATTATTCTGTATTTCTCACAAACAATGACATAAGAAAAAGACATTCAAACAGTTCAAAGCAAAGTTACTAAATTATTTGGTGTACAGAGATTAAAAAGAAGAAGAAAAAAGCAACTATGATGAAATTTTATGATTTTCTTTCACGAAATCGCTTTTTACGAGGATTCTGTTAAAACGAGCAAATATCTCGGTCCCTTTGCGTTCGTTATAAGCGAGTTCGACTGTAGTACAAAGAAATAAGTATGCATTACGTAATGGACATAGTGTTTATCGATTAAAAAAAAAAATAATTTAAATTTTGACATCTTGAATTCAAATTATGTTTTTCTCAATCACGTGTGTGTGGGTGTGTGTGTAGGCGTGTGTGTGTGTGGGGTGTATGTGTGTTTGTGTGTAGGGGTATGTGTATGTGTGTAGGCATGTGTGTTTGTGTCTGCGTGCAGGTATGAGTGTGTGGGTAGTTGTGTGTGTATGTATATGTGTATGTATGTGTTTATATGTGTGTGTGTACGTGCGTGTATGTATGCGTGTAAGTGTAGGATATTGACGCAACCTGAACATGGCTTTCGCTAGAGGTGCAGCATCGTGAGGAGCCGGTCGACGGTGATGCTGCAGAGGTGTGCTGCAGAGGGTGGGGAAAAAAAAAACAAGGTGCATTATACAATACTTCCTCGGATTGCAACCCTCTTTACAGCTGTATAGAAACTGATGTATCTGTGTTGTCGGTCTTTTTATTATTTTCGAAACCGCTTTGTCGCAATTAATGTGAAGAAAATGTGCATGTTTTCAAGCGATATTCCTTTTACGTAATGCTGACTTTTCCAGCTCAAATAACAGTCTCGAAACAAGTAAAAATACTACACTCGTTTTTAATGGTTGTGACGTTTTTCAATGTATATACTTGCAGCTGTACTTTCCCAGAGATGACTTCTCGATGGGTTTCCCCATATATGACGAAAATTCTGTTTCGTACAGCTGTGTCGTTCGCAAACGATAGCACGAAATAAAATATTTTCTTGCTCATAATGAGAAATAAAAATAACTTTGTTGGTGTCATTCTACTAAAAGTGAAACAAAATGCCTTGAAAGAGCCGTTTTTAGAAACTAAACCCATTATACATATGCATTTTTTTTTTCAATTATTTTGTTTCACTAGAGATATATTGGGGAAAAAAGGAAGTATTGTTACAAATCCTGTAAATAGTAATTATTGCAGTAACGTAACCTGTAAATAGTTTCCCGTAATGAATATACAACCCCTTAACATATGGCTAAAGTATACGACCCCCTATTTCTTTTTTTTTGTTCATTGATAAAATTTGATAACGGTCTACTATTTTCCAGAAGCGTTTGGAATATTTGAGAGATTTCTTTCGATGTTTATAAAAGGGTCCCGCGTGATAAAGAGTGGAGTTTCGATTGAGATTTCGAACGGAGAGCGTATTTGCTCTGTTTATAGCGTGGCATTTCGCTGTGTTGTTTTCGTATTTGGAAGTAAATACGTGTGTAACCGTTAAGTTTACGGTGTTGAGTGATATTTGCTTAACTGCTGATGATTAATTTAGCAGTTGTTAACGATTTCTCCTGTACATAGTGTAAATAAAGCTCCTGTGTTTTTATCAAGAACTGTGTCTTCATTTCAAGAAAGTGGAAGTCGCACCGAATCCGTTACAGTATATTTGCAACAACTGAACGTAATAAAGGCTGTTTTTTTAGAGGTATAGAACTTTGAGTTGGCAACACCGTTTGATATGTGTGCCATTTTGATAACTGTCACTTGTTTTGTGTTCAGTTCGGTTTGCTATTTCATCATGAATAGACAATAAGGCGGTGCAACATGCCACACAGCGCGCGTCACAATTGATTTATTGAAAGAAACGCTCGGTGTACGAATAATTTCGCGTAATGGATCCGTGAATTGGCCTGCAAGATAATGCGATTTAACACCGCTGGACTACTTTTTGTGGGGCTATGTGGAGTCTCTGGTCTGCACCGATAAGCCACAGACGATTAAGGTCTTGGAAGTGAACATTCGCCACTTTATTACTGACATACGGCCTCTATTGCTGCAAAAAGTGAGAAAATCTGACTTTCCGATTAGACTTTCTCCGAGCCAGCCGAGGTGGCCATATGCCAGAAATCATCTTATTTAAATAAAAATGGCAAAGAATCGTCTTTCGAATAAAGTAACATTCATGGCAATTAACAACATTTAACTTTGTTTTATTTGAACCTAAAGTTCTCTACCTCTAAAAAAACAACTTTTACAAATATAATGATTAAATAGTTTTTTTTTTCCTTGATGGATTAGTTACATTTGGTCTACAATTAATTTCATGTTCAATCCAAGAATAAAATGCATATCAACAGATTTGCAATCAAGTCCATCGTACAGGACATTTCAAATCTAATTGTCAATAATGGATTGTGAACTTTGAAGATTTTGGAAAAAGAACGAGATTTTTTTTCCGGTCCAAATCGCTTTCAAATAAAACTGAAATGCTAAACAATACTGCATACAAAATCCACATAAAATTAAAGCGCTTATAGTTACTCGACGTTAAATCCCGGTTATCACAAATTTGCCATTTCAACTGCGCTTGCGCGCGGACTTAGCTGATTTCAAAACTCTTGCTAAATTAATTACAAACATTTTAAATTTGGTAATAAATATGAGATGGCAAGAGATAAAAATTAGAAATCGCAAAGTTTTTTCTGATTTAGTTTTTAGGCCTCAGTAAAGATTGAATTTTGCGTCTTAATTATTGATGGATTCGGTGTTTGAATCGTCTGTCCTTTTTCAGGACCAAATTTTTAACCTCAGAAGAGCGTACTAGAATTGCAGCATCACTTCTAATACAAAGCCGAACCCTCAACCTAAATAAAAATGTATAATACTAAGCTGTTTACGCCTAACGTAAAATATCCGCAAAAGACGGATTTCTGTACTAATATTCTAATCATTTTTGAAGTACACAACGTGTTTTACACTTATGTTAAATAAATATTTCCAAACTAATAAATATTGAAGTGTCATTTTTCTCTTAAGATTATCAATTATTCATATCCATAGTTTCATATAATATATCACGAAGTCGCTGTGAAAATATTCTAATCGCATTCATCAATTTGGTGAGACTCTCGCTCAGCTTAAATATAAACAAGCAACACGAAATCTTAAAACAGAAAGCCCAAAAAGCTAAGTCCGCGCGCAAGGGCAGTTGAAATGGCAAATTTGTGATAACCGGAATTTAACGTCAAGTCTTATAGTTGGGGCTAGTGATGTAAAATACCCGGGTATTTATTTTTAGGGGTTAATACCCAGGGTATATACCCGGGTAAATACCCAAAATGGGTATTCACTTTTTTCTTTTTTTTTTGTAAAATACTCAGTTTTTGGGTATTTACCTAGGCCTTAGGTCAATACCCGAATAAATACCCAAAAAATATTTACCTACCCGCTAGGTATTTACCGGATCCACATTACTAGTTGAGGCAAAGCTAAAGCTGACAGCGTCGCAATGCTGTGATTAGGGTCTAAGAAGCCTTCACAATGCTTCCTGGTTAGGTTTGTCCCAACTATAAATGCAATAAGTGAAAGTGCCAATATTAAAAATTTGGAGATAACTAATACAGGTGTTATGGCAGAAACTCTCACCCGTTTTGAGGCATGAGATTATAATAGCAGGGCTGCGGAGAGGGAGGGTAAATGACCGACTCTAACTCCGGCAATTTTAGAGGATTCGACTCGGGCTCCAACCTCAACTCCTTTACCTCAAAATCCATCCGACTTTAACTCTGACTCTGCGGCACTGGTAGAGTAATGGACTCTGAAGGAAACTGACCGACTGCGACTCTTGGAATCTTAGTCTCCGACTCCCGACTCCTTTACCCGAAAAAGTCAGACCGACTCCGACTCCAAGTCATAATCCGCAGCCCTGGATAATAGTAACTCGGTAACTCCTGACAGGTGATGCTATACACAATGACTTAGAAAAACTTTTCAATGAAAGCCAAACTACGGTTAAAATTTTGCAAACGTTTAACTCAAAACTCTTTATAGTCCACTTACATCTCTTTGATTCTCGCTGCCTCAATGGGGTGGTTTCCTTCAGTCATTAGTACTCCTTTAAGTCATTGAAATGGATAGAATGAGCAAAAAAAGTTACATGAACCCAGAAAACACTTTCATTTTCCCAACAGTTTTTTGTTTAATTAATTTTTTAAAATGTCCCTTTTTCAAACAAGGCGAGGTCTTTATGACAACACAAATGATGCAACTTGGCGCATCTTTCTACTACGTTTCCACGTTATGATAATCAAGCAGCGAATTAGAATTGCGCTCTACGCTTGCTATCAACCCTATCGTTGCCAATACACGTGAGTAAAGATGCGAATTAAATATTTTGTTTTGTGAATGGCAACATTGAATGACATTTCATCATTTGTGATGTCACACGACAGAAGTATAAACAATGAAAGCGCACTTATTTAAGTAATTTTTTAAAAATATTAAACTTAAATAAATTACTTAAAAAATGATCAGATCCTATGTTTTTAAGCATGCTCTTTCAGAAAAAAATACTTTTAAAATTTTGGAAACGACCCCATTGTATCAAGTTTACACTTACCATACATGCTGTGTTCGTAACCTTTAAATATGACCTTTATTCAAGTACTAAAAAACATTTTAAAAAAAAGGAAGTAGTGAAATTTAAGGTGTGCCTCGTTTAAACTAAACTTCATTTCATCTTCCGTACTGAAGTCACACGATATTACTTGCAAGAGGAAGGTCAATATTAGCAGATTATTTGCCTCTTGTCTGGCACAGGATTTTGCGTACTTAGTGGGCTTATGTATTCAGCTTTCGTATACCAGGAAAGAGTTACAAATTATCCACCTGGAAATAGCATTTCGGAAAATGGCATGGCTGAGTTCTATTTATGTGCTGAAATCGAACACCAGCACTTTAATAGTAATAATTAGGGTGTCCAGACAGGGGCGGATACAGGCTTGCATTTGGGGGGAGGGGGTGACCACGCTGGAAAATATAAAGTTTGGTGTAAAAAGAAAAAGAAAATCTGATGCTGTTTGAGTGTCAATGAAAAAAAAGGCACCAATTGGAGCAAAAGCTTTATTAACTAACTAGTGGTACCCGCACAGCTTCGCCCGTAGTTGAAAATTAAACGGTCATTCGGTTCGCCTGTATCTTTACAAATAATACAGGCGAACGACAAATTTTATTATTTACAAATAATAAATGGATGAATTTTTCGCCCATTGGCTATGTTCATTTGCTCTCTCATTCCACGTCACTTCGTAATTTACTTGTCCATCTCATGATAATTCTGCTCCGGAAAGTGTTCTTAAAATTGAAATAGAAAAAGAACAAAATCGAATTTTCGAAAAATCGCTTCGAGGTGCACACCCCCATGCTACAAACTAACTTTGTGCCAAATTTCATGAAAATTGACAGAACGGTCAAGGCGCTATGCGCGTCACAGACATCCTACAGACATCAAGACATTCAGACAGAGAGACTTTGAGTTTTATTATTAGTAAAGATTCCATCCATCTCGTACGCAGTTTTTAAATTATGATCATATATAATTATAATGAATGGATAATATTGTAGTTGGTTTAGGGGGAGGGGGGATTATGACCTTTTGACCCTCAATTTGTATCCACCTCTGTGCCTAGATGCCTTAGATCCAAAACTGGAGTTTTTAAAAAAGCATCACTTCTCTGACATTTATTGCGCCCACAAACCCATATAAAACATCATATTCAGACACTTTTGGTATTAGACGATATTATCGCCTTTCGGTTTCACTCTGGTCTAATTAAATATAGATTTGACTTTTCTTTTTTTTTTTTTTTCAACAAAGCTATTATTACAAATTTTGTAAATAGTAATTATTGTAGTAACGTAACCTGTAAATAGTTTCCCGTAATGAATATACAGCCCCTATACATTCGGCTGAAGTATACGATCCCCCTATTTCTTTTTTTTTTTCATTGATAAAATTTGATAACGGTCTACGCATTTCGAGAAGCGTTTCGAATCTTGTGGAATATTTGAGAGCTCTCTTTTCGGTGTGTATATAAACCGTTACGCTGGATAAAAAGTTTAGTTTCGATTGAGAATTTGTACTGAGAGTGTATTAGCTCTGTTTATTGCGAGGCATTTCGCTGTGTTGTTTTCGTATTTGGAAGTAAATACTTGTGTAACCGTTGAGTTTACGGTGTTGAGTGATATTGGTTTAATTGCTGATGATTAATTTAGCAGTTGTTAAGGATTTCTCCTGTACATAGGGTAAATAAAGCTCCTGTGTTTTTATCAAGAACTGTGTCGTCCTTTCAAGAAAGTTGGAAGTCTCGCCGGATCCGTTACAGTATTTTTTTTTTCTGATAAGTTTTCACAATCAATGATTGCAATCCAATTTTTAGTTTTTCAATTTTTTAAAACGTTATTTTTTCTCTTTTCAAAATTTTTTAAACCTATAGTTGATTGAAAGTTATAATTACGCATAAATTTGATCCTAATTTTTCAGATTTTTAATTTCATACTAAATATCACCAAAAAGAAAAGTGACACCAATAAATTCCAATATTTTAAAAGTTATTTCATTATGCATACAACAATCACAAAAAATAAATACTCTGATTAGTAAAAATTCTAACTAACAGCAATATTGAATAAAATTTACTACCGAAAAATTGTAAAAGGAAAAAAAAAATATTTGAAAGCTGAATAAAAATAAATAAAAAACATGTTCCAAACGAATCCATGAAATGCCGTTCATACAAAAAACTGTAAAGTTAGGTATGATTTACAGAACAATCATTCATAAATTACCGCATCTAAGCGTTTAAAGTTAAACAAATTCCAAAAATGTACAAAAACAACAAGTACAAAGAACATCAATCTGAAAGAGATCGCAACACTGCAACTTTACATGTAAACGAGCTGATGTGTGCATCACATGACTTCCTTTTATTCCAATTTAATGTCATTTCCCCATTACTGGCAATTTTAATGTGATTCAATAGCTTACTCTCTAAATATCACCAACAGTGGCCAAATTGAAACAGATTTTTTAAAAAAAATCGCCAAATTTGTCGTCAAGTTTGCGACAAAACTTGGCGACCAAAAGACTGGCCAAGTGTCACCACTTGAGTTTACATCGAAATTAACAATGATTTCTCTCCCCCGAAAAGGGGCAAAAGACCCCTTTAAAAACACCCGAATGCAACCAAAAGGAGAGGTGCACAACTAGACCCCACTAGGAGTCTCCGCACCAAATTTCAATTTTCTAGGGCTTACCGTTCTTTAGTTATGCGACATACATATGTACATACGCACATACGCACATACATACATACGTGCATACAGACGTCACGAGAAAAAAAAAGCCGAAAACAAAATGAAAATTTTAACTGTCCTATGTAGAATATTTTTGAAAATAAAAACGATGAAATTTTGAGATTTATATTTAAAATTTTTCACAATACAAAACTTTGAAAAATAGGAGTTATGTATTTTATCTAGATAGCTAATCATCTAATAAAATAGAAGTAGTGTGTTTTGTCAGTTTTTACAATCTTCCAGATGTTTCTCTGTTTGACATTTTTGAGATAAGTGTATAAGTATTTACTTGACCGGAATAACATCGAAAACTCAGATTTCGTGATGTTTTCAACTTGGATGAGTCGATCTATAATTGAAGTGATTGATCAACTTGAAAAGTTGAGTGAACGTGGTAGGAAGATTAAATTTTTCCAAAAATAACGAGAAAGGGAGAAAAAGTTTGCAGGGTGTAGATAAACTTATAAAATATATATGCTCTCCTTCAAGAAAACAATTTTACCATTAATTGTAGCCGTATTTCAACGGTTTATTTAGCAATGGGGTGGTTTCCTTCAGTCAAAAGTACTACTTTTAGTCATTGAAATGGATAGAATGAGCAAAAAAAAAAAAATACATGGACACAGAAATACTTTCATTTTCCCAACAGTTTTTTTTAATTAATTTTTTAAAATGTCCAATTTTTCAAACAAGGCGTGAACTTTATGACGTCACAAATAATGCAATTTGGCGCATCTTTCTACTACGTTCCCACGTTATGATAATCAAGCAGCGAATTAAAATTGCACTCTACGCTTGCTATCAACCCTATCGTTGCCAATACACGTGAGTAAAGATGCGAATTAAATATTTTGTTCTGTGAATGGCAACATTAAATGGCATTTCATCATTTGTGATGTCGACAAGTGTAAACAATGAAAGCGCAAAAGATTTAAGTAATTTTTTTAAATATTAAACTTAAATAAATTATTTAAAAAATACAGATCAAAGTTTTAAGCATGCTCTTTCAGAAAAAAATACTTTGAAAATTTTGGAAACGACCCATTAAAAAATACTTTACCGAATGCTGCAATATGTGAAATGACTTTTATTCGAAGTAACTTTTCAGCAAACAGTTTTCGATGAATACATTTTCAAAACTACAGACTCTTAATAATTTATAAATTAGTTATCAAATAATAAACTGCGTTTATTTTAATTTTTATTCATTCGTTTGTTGGGATAAAGCTTGACCGCGAGAGAAGGCGGATGACCTTGAAGAAAAAGATCATTTGAATCGTTTGTAATGGTTGATTGATTTTATTTCGTAATAGATAGGATCAGTGAGAACGACTCTTACTTTTAGGTGAACCAATTACCGTTAGGTGTACCGAATGCTGCAATATGTGAAATGACTTTTATTCGAAGTAACTTTTCAGCAAACAGTTTTTCGATGAATACATTTTCAAAAACTACAGACTCTTAATAATTTATAAATTAGTTATCAAATAACTAAACTGCGTTTATTTCAATTTTATTCATTCATTTGTTGAGATAAAGCTTGACCGCCGAGAGAAGGCGGATGACCTTGAAGAAAAAAGATCATTTGTATCGTTTGTAATGGGTTGATTGTTCTTATTTCGTAATAGATAGGATCAGTGAGAACGACTCTTACTTTTAGGTGCTTTCTGCCTGATTCTACCTATTACAAATGATGCAAAATGAGGTTTCACTTCAAGGTCATCCGCCTTCTCTTCGCGGTCAAACTTAAGTAAGCTGCATAGAGAAGTTCTTTGAACGGAACAAACAAGAAAAAAAAAATAAATAAATAAATAAAATAAATAAATAAGACAGAAAAAATAATTTGAATTTTGACATCTTGAATTCAAATTATGTTTTTCGGAATCACGAGTGTGTGTATATGTAGGCGTGTGTGTTTGTGTGTGTGGGGGGGGGTATGTGTGTTTGTGTGTGGGGGTATGTGTGTTTGTTTGTAAGGGGTTTGTGTATCTGTATGTAGGCATATGTGTTTGTGTCTATGTGCAGGCATGAATGTGTGGGTAGTTGTGTGTTTGTGTGTGTGTGTAGGTGTATGTATGTGTGTGTGTAGGTGTATGTATGTGTGTGTGTAGTTGTGTATATATGCGCGTGTGTGCAGGATATAGACGCAACCTGGAGACGGCTTTCGCTGTAGGAGCAGCATCGTGAGGAGCCGGTCGACGGTGGTGCTGGCGGGAAAATAAAATCATAGGACACCAAAACAGTCAAATAAAAGCAATAAGCAATCATGATTGCTCAAAAAAAAAAAAAAAAGCTGCAATGTTAACGTTAGTCAATAATAGAGATTAAAATATATTACTGTACCTTGTAGGTAAAGGGCATTTGGTACTAAGTCGCTAAAACAAAGTTAGCTAGTAAATGAGTTTAAAGTTTTTCTTTTGCGATGACTTGTATTGTTGGCTTGTCATTTATAACTTTTTAGATTAAAAACTTAGTGTTTATTGCGTCCTCTGATGACTTGTATTTTTGGCTTGTCATTTATAACTTTTTAGATTAAAATCTTAGTGTTTATTGCGTCCTCCGAAGTAGAATATAAAATGTTGAGTCAAATGATGCTTTAGTCTGGATTATGGGGGGGGGGGGACATTATGCCCTTAACTTTCAGATACAGAAATAAAACCTAAAGTTTCGATATGTATTCAAAACATAAGCAATGACACAAAACTATTGTTTTAATATTTTAAAAATTCTAATAATAGATGCATATGTCATGTAAAGCTTCATATTAATTTTTCCAAATTTTCTTTTGCGTATTTTTTCCACAGAAATTAATTAACTAGCGAATGCTATGTTCAAGACATATATAATTTACTAGTTAAGTTTTACAAATAGGCAATAACTTGGTAATGAAAAACAACTGTAGTTAATTACATTCCATTGGACTTTATGACATATTTTCAACTCTTGAATAACTATCGCTATTTTTTTAAAACTGCAGTTCAAAATTAAACTGTAAAAATGTTAAAATAATCAGTAAAAATATTAAATTAATCATTAAATAAAATATTGATAAATGTAATATTTACACACTTTTTTTAACAATTTAGAAATGGTAAATTAACCTGCAAATATCCATGTAATATATTGCTTAACGTAATAAAGTGACATTTGTTTTTTAAATAATTAACACAACTATTTTTTTACTTACTTAAGTAAATAATTTTTGCATTATTATTTACATAAGCAATAGGAAATGTTCCAAAAGTTAAACTGACGCCAACGTGACGACATCAAAGTAAAATAAAATAAAAATTAGCTTCCCAAATTGACACAGAAGCGAATGGATATTTGCTTACCGTCTGAGGATTACCAAAGATTTAAAAAAAAATAAAATAAAATTAATTTGAATTATGACCTTTTGAATTCAAATTATGTTTTTCGAAATCACGAGTGTGGGTGTGTGTGTATGTATGTAGGCATGTGTGTTTATGTGTCGTGTGTGTGTAGTTGTGTATGTATGCGCGTGTGTATAGCATATGGATGCAACCTGGAGATGGCTTTCGCTAGAGGAGCAGCATCGTGAGGAGCCGGTCGATGGTGATGCTGCAGAGGGTGCTGACGGGAAAATAAAATGATAGCACATCAAAACAGTCAAGTGAGAACAATAAGCAATCGTGATTGCTAAAAAAAATAATAATATTGTTTCAGGAAAAACTTTCTAGTTCCAACTTGAATACACATATACGAAAGGAAACCACTATATTTTTAGCCAACTCGACGAACGTAAAAGCATCGATTGTTTAACAAACTTTATTTGAACTAAGTAATAGATATAATAAAAACCATAAGGAAAACTAAATAAACCGCCATCGGCGAGATTTCCTCCAGACTTCAAATAGAAACGTGCAGGCACTCGTTCCTTCAAGTACACGTGCATTGATTGTTTCTGCTCGTACACGTGTGGCTGTCTTTAAAAATGTTTTCTCAAGATAACTCGGCAGGCGGAGATAAGAAACTGGAAGATGAGTTTTTAAAAAGTAAAAGGACATTTGAAAATGATAGGATGAGGAGGGGGGAATTTTGACCCGAGTTCAAAAAGTTGAAAAATTTCCAAAGAGAAATCTTATAACATACTAAACTCGGGGGTAGCTCGACTCCCTCCCCCCCCCCAAGAACAATGATACACTCCCACAGAGTTTTGTAACACTCCCCCAAAAGTGATGCAGTGAAACCTGTGTAAGTTGACCACCTGCGGTGCATTACTTTAATGGTCAATTTAAACAGGTGGTCAACTTACAAAGGTTGATTCATATGATGCTAGTTGTACCCGCACGGCTTTGCCCGTAATAGAAAAATTAAAAGGTCTTTTGGCTCGCCTACATATTTACAAATAATGTATAGTGAATTTTCTCGCCAATTGGCTTGTACCCGTGTTACCGTTCCACGCTATGATAATTTCGTATCTCGCCAATTGGCATGTGCCCATGTTACGGTTCCATGTTATGATAATTTCGTAATTTACTCGTCCATCTTATGATAGTTTTGTTTTTAAAATTGGAATAAAGAAAGAACCACATCGAATTTTCGGAAAATCGCTTCGAGGTGCACACCCCCATGCTACAAACTAACTTTGTACCAAATTTAATGAAAATCGGCCGAACGGTCTAGGCGCTATGCACGTCACAGAGATTCAGACATCCAGACAGAGAGACTTTCAGCTTTATTATTAGTAAAGAAGGGCTAATTCCGTGCCTGAAAAAAGCGGTCAACTTAGACAGGTGGTCAACTTTACAGGTTTTAGCGTTTTACCAGGGGTTGTCAACAAATTATGTCACGCTTTCAGGGGCTGGGAGAAGAGTTCGAGAAATTGTGGCAGTTTGTGACAAGGAGGAGGGACGGGGAAAAAGACATGTGACATCACGTATTTTTTAATAAGAATATGTTCGTGAAAAATAGCGTGGTATGTGACACAAGAACTGTAACACTTTGCAAGAAGAAGGAGGGGGCCAAAAATGTTGGAAAAAAGCGTGACATCATTTATATCGAAAGCCTCTCTTTTCCTAGAAAGAAAACTAAGATGCACAAAAAAGGATTGGTTAAAAATTATATCGCTTTCTTCCCCACATGGGATAAGTAACCTGTTTTTCCCATGCCACCCACTCCTCCCTACATAGGACGCATCTGTAAGGTTTTTTTGAGCAATCACGATTGCTTATTGCTTTCATTTGACTGTTTTTCGGCGTGCTATGATTTTGTTTTCCCACCAGCACTCTCTGCAGCATCACCGTCGATCATTGAGCTTAATGCCGTCGATCGGCCGCCTCACGATGTTGCTCCTCTAGCGAAAACCGCCTCCAGGTTGCGTCAATATCCTACACTTACACGCATACATATACGCACGTACACACACACAAACACATACGCACACTCAAACACATACACACACACGCATACATGCAGACACCTACACATACACACACCTACACACAACTACCCACACACTCATGCCTGCACGCTTACACAAACACATATGCCTACACACACTTACGCATCCACCCCCCCCCACTCACACAAACACTCATACACACAACTACCCACACACACACGCCTACACACATACACATACCCCCCTGCACACAAACACACATACCCCCCCACACACGCCTACGCACACACACACACACACTCGTGATTGCGAAAAACATAATTTGAATTCAAAAGGTCAAAATTCAAATTATTATTTTTTTTTATATTTTTTTAAATTTTCCTTTTATTTTTGAGAACAACAGAAAAAAATCAGGATAAAGGAGCTGAAATCTCTTAATAATATCTTTTATTATATCTGTTCAAGTGCTTTGATTGCTGTCTGTGATTAAACTTGTAAACATAATATTTGCTACTATCAAATGAACTCTAGTAAGAATTGCACTCTTAATGAAAACTTTTTCTTATCTAAATAGATAATTAGAAGAACTTGTATTGTTTCCTCAAAAAGTAAATCCGGGAAAAGAAAAGGCTAACAATTGGAAATAAAAAATACAGATGAATTGATTAATCTTATCAGCAATAAATGCTTGGAATCGGTATGCATTCTTTCACGCTGATACGAAAATGGGTCAAAAATTGACCCATTATCGAAAATTCTCTGAACTCTCAGAAATTTACTTCCGGGCAGTTCCATTTTAGCAGACAACTTAGTTGCCGCACAAATCATCCTGCAAATTATCGGAATATGTTATATTCACGTTTTCAATTCATGAACTTTTCATGAAGAACATAAACCCTACTTCCACATAGTGCAACTAAATTTTGAAAATTTACACCAACAGTATTTTAATTAAAAAGTTTGCTTAGTATCGGATGAATTTCATAAGGTACGTCATTTCTCAGCCAAAAAACATTAATTGAATATTTTTGTAGAAAATTTTCAAGCTATAACTGCATTACATAGAAGTAGGTATGTTATTCCCAGGGTTCAAAAATATATTTTCGAAAATATCGAAAATATATGATATTTCGATATATATATATCCGATATTTTCAATTGGTACAAACTGAAGTCTTCAAAATAGTAAATACATCCTCAAATCACTCTTTTTACTTCCTTTTACAAAAAAGGAAGTATTGTATTCTCAAAAAAAATTTCACTCAAAAATCGGCCATATTTTCCATTTTGCTCACCCCCGAATGAATGTTGTTATAATGAGTTTATTTTTCAACCCGACCACACGTGGATATACGTCTAGGAACGTACAGACACCCGAAATATCCATTTTGACGATCCCCGAGTTAATTACAACGAGTTTTCTCGTGACGTCTGTATGTACGTATGTATGTGCGTATGTGTGTATGTATGTCGCATAACTCAAGAACGGTATGTCCTAGAAAGTTGAAATTTGGTACGTAGACTCTTAGTAAGATCTGGTTGTGCACTTTCTTTTTTAGTTGCATTCGAATGCCCCAAAGGGTTTTTTTTGCCCCTTTTTGGGGGGAAATCACTGTTAATTTCGATGTAAACTCAAGTGGTGTTATAATTTGGCGGACACTTGGCGATATATCTCCAGTCATTTGTTCGCCAAGTTTTTTCGCCAACTTGGCGACATATTTGGCGATATTTTTCAAATCTGGTTTCATTTTCGCCATTGATGGTGATATTTAGAGAGTAAACTATTGAATCACATTAAAACTGCCAATAATGAGAAAATGACATTAAATTGGAGTAAAAGGAAGTCATGTGATGCACACATCAGCTCTTTTTTCTTATCTTATAATTACAATATGTAGACTTAAAATTAATGTTTCTTTTGTTATTTATATCAAGTATTTCATTTTACATTTCCATCAATTTTAATGGAATTAACTTAGCATTAGCTGTTTTATTCATTTTTCTTCTGTTAGCTACTTTAACAGTTACATGATTCAGAAATAAATAATATGCATTACTCGGTGCACAGTCATAAGACATTTTTTTTCTGAGCAGTGTTTAATATTTAATTAGGCACTTTTAATATCAATAAAATTGTTACATTACTAATAGCTTTATAAATATAAAATACAAATCCAAATGGAATATTTTATTTTGTTATACTAATGATGTAATATACATCATAAAAATATAGTACATAACTTTTTGGCTATTTTTAATAATAAATGAACAACATTACTGTAATTAATATACTTTTTACATTGAAAATTCCATAGTTGAAAAAATAAATATCGAAAATATCAAAATATCATGATATTTTCAAAATAAATATCGGATATATATCGTGATATATAAAGATTTGTATCGGTGAACCCTGGTTCTTCTTGAAAATTTCGTGCAATACCACAAAAAGATTTAACGTATTTGGAATCTTGGTAGGATGATTTGTGCAGCAATCGATTCGTCTCCTAAAATGGAAGTGTACTTCTATTTTATGCACGAATTGTGTTTGAATGTTAGTTATAACTTAATACGAAAACCTTCACGTGATTTTTAAATGCACTGTAATTCAGAGATTCCCAAATTTTTATACATTTCGACCCACGTTCCAGAAAATTAATTAATCACGACTCACTTCATCTTATTATTGTCAACTCAATACTTGGCATCTTAGAAAATTTATTTCATTTTATTGTGTTTGGTTGATTTAGTATTTCATCAATTAAATTACTATTAACATTGTTTTTTGATTAGCTACTTCACATTGTTCTAATATCCATTCCAAGGACCAACGTATATTTCTGGCAAAGGAAGTTTTAAGGTCTAAACGAAGTTTTCATTTAAAAAAAAAAAAAAAAGAAAAAACTATTAAAATGTTAAAAAAAAATCATACACTAATGTCCTCAGACCCAAACGAGCTGATGTGTGTATCACATGACTTCCTTTTACTCCAATTTAATGTCATTTTCTCATTAGTGGCAGTTTTAATGTGATTCAATAGTTTACTCTCTAAATATCACCAACAGTGGCCAAATTAAAACCAGATTTAAAAAAAAAAATGAAAAAAAAAAATCGCAAAATTTGTTGCCAGGTTGGCGACAAAATTTGGCGACCAAAAGACTGGTGATATATTGCCAAGTGTCCGCCAAATTATAACACCACTTGAGTTTACATCGAAATTAACAATGATTTCCCCCCAAAAAGGGGCAAAAGACCTCTTTTGAGCATACGAATGCAACGAAAAAGGAAGGTGCACAACTAGACCCCACTAGGTGTCTACGTACCAAATTTCAACTTTCTAGGACGTTCCGTTCTTGAGTTATGCGACATACACACATACACACATACGAGGGTGGCGACAGGAACTGTGAAAAAGTTCCCTGACTTTTCCCTGATTAAGTTCACCAAATTTCCCTGATTTACGTTACCAATGATAATGGTTTTCTTTCTTTGCTTACTTGAAATCCATTGTATGTTTATATAGAATGCTGTATTTTAAACGTTTTAAGTTGTGTAAAGTTGTTGAACTAAAGATATATTTTTAAAAAATGCTACTTTTTTAATAAAATGGTTAAAAAAACTTATCAAGTCAATGTTTTGGGGAAAAAAACCCTACAAAACAGTATATTAAATTTTTCTACATGGAAAGATTAATAGAAAATTAAAAAAAAAAAAAAATTACTTCCAGAAATCACTTAGCATAAGAATTTTAAGAAACTTAAAATTACTCTTAAAAACATATGTGTATTTATGATAGAACTAAGAAGTAATTGAAATTATTTTGAACTAAGTTTTCAAACAGTATAATAATTGTTGCAAGAATAACAAGTAATAGTGAAAGAATAGAAGTAATGTAGTTATTCTTATATAACTAATTGACATATTTATGCAAAACAGATGAAACCATTTGACATCCATTCATAGGGAGCTTTTCTCTAATCAAAACATAGGTTTTAATGAATGAATACAGCATTTTAACAATAAAAAATAAAGATATTTACTTAAGTACACAAGTTAACTCTATTTCAAATGATTTCAGTATGTAACGAAAAAAAATCTTAGATTGCTTTTGTAACAAACAACTTTGAAATGCAAGGAAAAAAAAAACAATTAGTTAATTTCAAAATATATAAAAGAAGAATACAACTTGGTTATAAAATTAAAGAATCACTTAAGTCTGAAGAAAAGAAAACCTTTATAATCTGCGGTGACAACAAATAGTATAACGGCAAAAAACAAAGTTTTTTTTTATTGAAAGTTCAATTCTAGCAATTAAATTAAAAACGAGAAGAAGTAATAACTTATAAGCTTTTATAGTATTAATTCAAAACCAAAGATTTCTTCTTGAAATCGTTATTACAGTACTTAATTACTTCGAGACAATGGAATAAAGGCAAAGGAGCTAAGGCATTAATGAAGGCTTCTTCTTTGCCTGTATGGTTGTTTATTTTACGTAGCATTGAAAGCGTAAAAGGAAATTTCAAGCAAGGTAAAATAAACTACCTAACAGACACAGAAGCAATCTGAGGAAGTTCATCCTGTGGTTAATAAGTAAGATTCAATACTTTGACGTTGAGGAAAAAAGATGCACAAATATTCGGCAGTGTATAATCGCACCTCATTATTTTTACTTTTTTTTTGGACAGCTAATTGGCGGAAAATGCGTAGGGAATTAGAGTACTTAATTTTGTAAAGCAAAAGAAAAAAAAAATTTTTCTTCATAAAAACAATTTTCCCTGATTTTTTTTTTTTTTTTTTTTTTCAAAATTCCCTGATATTTCCCTGATTAATAAAGTTCCCTGACTTTTCCCTGATCTACCTGATCTGTCGCCACCCTGCATACGCACATACATACGTACATACAGACGTCACGGGAAAACTCGTTGTAATTAACTCGGGGATCATCAAAATGAATAATTCGGGTGTCTGTACGTTCCTAGGCACAGCACATATCCACGTGTGGTCGGGTTGAAAAAAAAACTTAACATTCATTTGGGGGGTGAGCAAAACGGAAATTAAGGCCGATTTTTGGGTGAAAATTTTTTCGCGAATAAAATACTTCCTCTTTGGTAAAAAGAAGTAAAAAGTAATTTTTGTAACTGCAAGTGCAAGACTAAAATTATCCGTAGTTTAACATTTACGTTGAAAGCGCCACCAATGTCTAATATGCATTACACAACTAGTTTGATGTTATTTTTCACAAATTATTACCGTAACTATTCTGTAATTCAGTTTAGTATATGAATTGGTACTTTTACTGAAGTGCCTACCGTGCCAAGTTTGCCAAAACAGATTTACATCACCAAATAAAATGAAAACAAAGAAGGTTTTATGAAATTTATATATACATTATACGCTTTTTTTTTTTTTTTTTTGCAGTTAAATGCCCTGTTGGCGACAGTTATTCAATACAATATTGAATTGAATTAAGTATAGCCTGCAAATAATTGCGTTTCGAATATTTTTCTAACAATTATTCCAAGCATTCTAATTGTCATACAAATTTCAAATAGCACCTGAAATAGCTTTTATGGGTTTTTCAATGGTGCCAAATATGAAAGGACACAGTAGTTGCTTCGTAAAGAAAAAAGCTATTTTATGCAATTTTATGGCTTTAAAATTGAATTTCAACCATTTTGAAGCCTTTTAAACTCTTTTTTTTTTTGCATTGTCATCAGATACTGATCTATGTTCAAATTTTCAAGTTTCCAGCTCATCGGGAAGTTTAAAATCAATCTCGATAGTCCACCGGAACAGATATACAAAATCTTTACTAATAATAAAGCTGAGAGTCTCTCTGTCCGGAGGATGTCTGGATCCCTGTGACGCGCATAGCGCCTAGACCGTTCGGCCAATTTTCATGAAATTTGGCACAAAGTTAGTTTGTAGCATGGGGGTGTGCACTTTGAAGCGATTTTTCGAAAATTCGATGTAGTTCTTTTTCTATTCCAATTTTAAGAACAAAAATATCTTAAGATGGACGAGTAAATTACGAAATTATCATAACGTGGGACCGTAACATGGGCACAAGCCAACTGGCGAGATACGAAATTATCATAACGTGGAACCGTAACATGGGTACAAGCCAATTGGCTAGAAAATTCACCATACATTATTTGTAAATACAGGGTGTCCCAAAAGGTCGTTTACAAACTTAACATGCTGGTCTGTCATATCATGATGAACAAAATTTACACAGTAACATATGTTCGAAAACACAATGCTGGCGCACAACATGCACACAAAGTCAGACACTAACGGATGCACAACATGTCGCATTTTTATTACACAAAGACGATTTTACGCAACATTTTAGTTTTCAAGGAAGGCTTATAGCTGTTGTTGAAATTTGATACCTTTAGCTGTCATACACGCGTCGCAACGACAAAGCACCGACCGTTGTAATAATGATCCATTCGGACAAGATTTCACCGATCTCTGCGTTGTCGTTGTAACGTGATTATGAGAGCTGACGGGACGGAAATTTTATCAACGACTTTAAGCTTTCCTTAAAAATTAAAATGTTGTGCAAAACTGTCTTTTTGTACATAGGCGGATTTAGGCCGAAATATTTGGGGGTGCAACAAGAACAGGAATCTGGGGGGGGGGGGTATTCCCGGAATAACAAGACAGTGGCGAAATCAGAAAATAATTTTAGCTCGGGACACACTTTTAAGTCTAAAAAACGCGATGTAAACCATATTTAGTAAGATTAGGGGATGGGCAATTCTTAACATTTCAAACTGCAGAAAAAGTCTTAAACGAAAGTCAATATTAGAAGCAATGGGTGAATCCAGCTACTGGTTTGGAATGGGATTCACGCCTCAGAAAAAATTTGAAATAGTAGTTCTGAAAACACAGTTTTACAGTTCTGGCTGATATTTTAGAGGCTAGAAAAGTACTTGTGACTCCCAGACTTTTTTTAGAAATTTTAGTCTTATTAATGTGATTATAGTCCATATTTATAGTTTGGGTTAGGAATGAGACTCATAGACTGTCTCCAATCGATTTTTTTAAAAGTAGAGAGAAATACGTCCCCCCTCCCCTCCCCCACGCTACCTCTTTAACATTTCATAATTAAAGTTATAAAAAAATGCTACGGAGGACAATTTTTGATGCTGTTACCGGACAGAAGTCCTAAAAATGAAGTTCTTCTGCAATACTCCATGGTATTAAAAAAAAAAGGATTCTCCCACTTAAATATTTCGAAAAAATTGTTTTCAAAACCAAAATATTAACACTCTGTGATGATATAGGGGGTCGGAGGCCCTTGTTCGAATATTTTCCAAAATTAAAGTCTTAAACACATGAGTGTAAAACCATATTTGGTAACGTTAGGAACACTACAGTTTTTCAAAACTGAAGCTCCAAAAACGCAATTTTAAATGATTTTCAATGTATTTAGGTTATTAGAAGATTTTCCTTGGAAATTTTGCGAAAGTGAAGCCCAAGAAACGAAATTTGAGGTACTCTGTAATAATTTTGGCTGGAAAAAGGACTTTGGAGAAGAAAAATTTTGAGGACTAATAAAAAAAAATATATATATATATATACATATATATATGAAAACGAAATAGAAAAAACGAAAAAAAAAAAGGAAGGGGGGGGGAGATATGAAAGAAAGTTGATTGTGCGAGGAGGGGGGAGGAGGCACCGAACTCGTCGCCAATAATCTGAAGCTATTGAAAAATTTAAATGTCAATATATTTCTTTATGAAAGAGAAACTAAGATTTTTTCTTAACATTCTTTTTTTTTTCTTAAAATGACTACGTTTTCCCAAAATGAGATCTTTTCTTCTCTTCAATAATAAAGAACATTTTTTTTTAAAAACATCTACTCAGCATTTTGTATGGGGGGTCACCAGTCTTGTGCCCTCTCCCCCCTGGATGCACAACAGCAGCAAAATGTCTGGGATTCTTCCTTCAACAATTGAAGAATTGGTATTGATATACGAATAAATACCCAATTACAGAACATGCAATTATTCTGTACAATAACACAGCACTGAACAATAAACTGTTTGAGAAGGTTCTTTATTTGCATGAAATTATTTATTAGGTTTTTTATTTTCCAAATGATAAAATTACTTTAATTCTTAATATGAGCACAGTTATGTTATTCTTGCACTAGCGACGTGTGGTGATACACCGGATTAAAGTAAATTTACTAGTTTAGCATCTATGAATTTTTTCCCCCGAACTACGTTTCTGAGTGAAATATACTAAACTAATTTTTTTCAAAATCCAACCAAAAAATTTGGGGGTGCAGCGCACCCCCTGGCACCTCCGTAAATCCGCCTATGTTTTTGTAATAGATATGCGACATGTTGTGCATCCGTTAGTGTCTGACTTTGTGTGCATGTAGTGCGCCAGCATTGCGTTTGGGAACACATGTTCCTATGTAAATCTTGTTCATCATGATATGACAGACCAGCATGTTAAGTTTGTAAACGACCTTTTGGGACACCCTGTATACAGGCGAACCAAAAGACCTTTTAATTTTTCTATTACGGGCAAAGCCGTGCGGGTACCACTAGTAGTAAATAAAAATATTTTTAATAAAAAAGGAATAATATACTGCCATTTCCTTAAAGCTTTCAAGAGAAAAAGTCTACTGGAGGGCAAGAAATACTTCTAAGTCGCTCCTAGAAATTTAATACTGGGTTTATTATCAAATGTCTATTTTTGACTGAGCTTGTCAACACGCAGTCTAGTTTCAAATTAACATGTCAGTATTTTCGACAAGAAATTTAAGTAGCCTTACGCAACGGTGAGCAAAACCCGGCATACCAATCAGGTCGCAGTGTTACTAAACACCTAACACTAATTCTTGGTTCAGGATGGCGTCTGGATAATATAACCAATTTAATTCGATACTTTTTTTTTCCTTTGCTTTTCTTGGTTCTTCTCGTTTTCCTCATACTCTGACATTCTATTCAAGAACTAAGTTAAGACATGGATGCCCGACTTAGACCAGAATACGCAACAGTTTGCGTGTCGTATTTCCACCTTCGCTTGCACGGACAAGCTTTTTCGTGAAAAGATCGGGTAAAAGGAATTGCTACTTTTGTTTTATTTTTCAGTGTAGCAAATATTGATTAAGTTTCAGTTGCTCTATTCTAGATGCTCGATTACTTTCAATACTACTTTGCATTAGCTCGTTCAGACTTTTGCACTGTAAGCGTTCGAATGAAAATGTTTCAATGGTGAAAAAAGAATGGGGGTTTTTTTCTTCTGTCAAAAGTACTACTTTTTGTCACTGAAATTAATAGAATGAGCAAAAAAAAATGAATTCTGAAATTTTTAATTCAAATTATGTTTTTCGCAATCACGAGTTGCGAAAGGACCCTACTCATTGGTTACTACTCCACTCACTTGTTTTTAGAAACGGTTCCTATCCCCCCAAGCCTGTGGGGGCCTTTTGGGCGGTTACGTGTGTATAGTTGTGTATGTGCAGGCTTCTACGTTTGCCTACACCTGCGTGTATGCACGTTGGCGTGTGTGTATGTGTGCAAAGGCGCGGATGTGTATGTGTGCGAATGTGTATGTGCATGAGCGTGTGTGTGTGTGTCTAGGACATGGATGTCACCGACCAGGAGAATCGGCTACCGGGGGACAGTGCTCGGGACCAGCGGAGTCGAGCCAAAGCCGCGCCTGTAGAGGACGGTGGGGTTGAAAAAGGGACCACAACATCACGGACGGTCAAATGAAAATAATTAGCAATCGTAATTGCTCAAAATAATAATAATAATAATAATAATAATAATAATAATAATAATAATAATAAATAAAATAAATTAAAATAATAATGATAACGTGGACCCAGAAAATACTTTTGTTTTGCCAACAGTTATTTTTTATTTTATTTTTTTTTACACGTCCGATTTTTCAAACAAGGCGCGGTCTTTATGACGTCACAAATGGTGAATTTATCACAAAGGACTAACTTGGCGCGTATTCCACTGGCGCATTGAATGCTTACGCTTGCTGTCTACCGCGTTTCCACGTTAATTCAGAAGGGAATTAAATATTGCACTCTACGCTTGCAATCAGCCGTATTGTTGCCAGTACACGAGAATAAAAAAGTAAATTAAATATTGCGCTCTGCGCTAATGGCAAGAGTGAATGGCAGTTCATCATTTGTGATGTCATGCGCAGAAGCGTAAAACATAAAATTGAGTCTGCACACCGATTTAGATATATTTTTTTAAACAGTAAACTTTGTCAAATTATTTTAAAAATGGTCAAATCCTATGTTTTTAAGCCTGCGCTTTCAGATTTTTTTTTTTTTTTTTTATAAATTTTGGAAACGTCTCAATTCTATGATTCAATCGAGGAAAGTTTCTGCTTCACGATTTTTTTTAAACAATTTAAAAAATAATTTCATACTAAATAATAGTAAAGTGCTGTCGCGTTTCACAATAATATGCAATTTTAAAATTTATTGTTAATTTATTTCTTTGAAGAAACTTTGAGTAAGGAAACAAACACAGACTAAATCTAATTGCAACTAAAGTTTCATCGTTTATTATTATTATTATTATTATTATCATTATTATTATTATTATTGTTATTATTGTTATTATTATTATTATTATTATTATTATTATTATTATTATTATTATTATTATTATTATTATTATTATTATTATTATTATTTTGGTAATTCTACTTTAGTTATACAGCGCGTTGTTGCAGAAACACTACTTAGACTTCGATACTAATTTTTCAACATTTTTCTCTATGCCACACCTCCTTCATGCTACTTCATGTTGCTTCATGTACTTAAAAAACCAGACTAATTTAAGTCATATAATTACTACTTTTCAAGGGAGCATAAAAACGTTTGTCTAGTGCGTGCAGAGGTTGGGAAAAATCACCATTTTCGACTTTCGTTAATCTTAACTTTAAGTATGGATTTCAAACTTGAAAAAATCGAAAAACAATAATTTGAGTGAAACAAGCAATATTTAATCTCGAGAGAATTTTATGAAAAAAAAAATTATAGTCTCTAATTTGAGTCTTTTTTATTTATTTAAAAGTTTCGCGCAAATGAATGAATTTTTAAAATAAAAATAGGGAACATTTTATTGATAACTAGTGGTACCGCACGGCTTTGCCCGTAATAGAAAAATTAAAAGGTCTTTTGGTTCGCCTGTATATTTACAAGTAATGTGTGGTGAATTTTCTCGCTAATTGGCTTGTACCCATGTTACGGTTCCATGTTATGATAATTTTGTATCTCGTCAATTGGCTTGTGCCCATGTTACGGTTCCACGTTATGATGATTTCGTAATTTACTCGTCCATCTTATGATAATTTTGTTCTTAAAATTGGAATAGAAAAAGAACCACATCGATATTTCGAAAAATCGCTTCGAGGTGCATACCCCCATGCTACAAACTAACTTTGTGCCAAATTTCATGAAAATCGGCCGAACTGTCTAGGCGCTATGCGCGTCACAGAGATCCTGACAGACAGAGAGAGATCCGGACAGAGAGATTTTCAGCTTTATTATTAGTAAAAAATAGTGAGCAATTTTAATAACAGGATGTGCTTCAAACAGAGATACATACATATACGTTTTGAGCGATATCGATAAGCGTACTCTCGGAAAAGACTAGAATTATGATGAAGATTGTTAAAAAACATGCTATCAAGTTCTGGAATTTTGAACATAAATTTCGCATTTTTTTATCCGCGAATAATCTCGCAAAATATCCAATAATAATAAATGTTGGACATATTATCTATACCTGCGGTTGATAAAATGCCTAAAACACCTGTTATAACTACCAGATAAATTGAAAGTGAAAGTGAAAAGCAGAGAAAAACAAATTACAAGGGACGTCCTGATAAAATAGGAAAAAATAATTGCTAGCAGAACGTAAAAAAAAAAAAAAAAAAAAAAAAAAAACCTTTGGCACCACTGAACAAAACAGCTCTTCATTTGAAAAACAGAACAAAAATGAAGTCAGTAAAAATGACAACAACATTGTGTTGTCATTTTTACTCATTCCATAGTACAAAGTTTTCAACTGCTTTTTTACAAAAATGAAGTCGTTTCAAACGGAGAAGAAAGACTGTTAGAAAACTTAAGTGGGCAGAGCGAAATGTATTTTTTTTCTTTTCCTTTAAAATTTTAAAAAGTAAATTGAGCTGATTTTAATACAAAACAGTTAATTCTTTCAATAAAAGTAGTATAACAAGCTATTTAAAAAGTAAAATTGCGGATTTCCGTTATTGGCATGTAAAATATAGTTATTTTTAGGAGACTTTAATAGGTAGCAATGTTTATGCAAAGATTTAAAAAAAAAAAAAAAATCATTAACTCTTTATCGTTCAACGAAATTTCAACAACTAAACTCAAAACTTTGTTGGCCAATAATCTTACAAAATTTTTAGCAATAAAATGGAATTATCATCGCTTCAAAAAGTCTGCAAAAGGTCGATTTAAATTACATAGCTGTTTATCACTGTTTAAAAATTTGTCGACCGGGAGCTCTCAGATGTGTGATAATTGATGGAGAAACGATCAGTTTTTTATCACCTTTCTAATGACCAATCGAGTAATAAAAAGCCGCCGGAACAAGAACGAACCGGATTTCACTCAAAATCAAAAAAAAAAAAAAAAAATTTAATTTTGACATCTTGAATTCAAATTATGTTTTTCGCAATCACGAGTGTGTGTGGGGGGGGGGGATATGTGTGTTTGTGTGTATGGGGTATGTGTGTAGGCATGTGTGTTTGTGTCTGTGTGAAAGCATGAAAGTGTGGGTACATTGTAAAAAATCTCGGAAAACTCTCTGAACATACAAAAATGTTTTCCGTAATACACAGATTCGTACGCCCTCAGCAGTTTTCTGCTATAATCAAAAACCTTTCCCGTTTAGCAAGAAAGTAAGAGTCGACGCATGAGCAGCTCACACGGCAATTTTATAGTCCAGCAGCAAATCTAAACTGAAACTTTCGAAAGCACGCAATGAAAACAAGTGCTGACTCATGTATGCGAAGTAACACTCATCAAGGGGATTATAGTCCGTGGAGTTTGTGACAAAAATACCCAAAACATTTCACTTCCGGATACCAGTCTGAAATTTTGCACAGTGCTTATGTACATATCTAAGAACAAAAATCCGCCGGGAGGCATTTCATCAGAGGTCATGAACCCCCTGTGATGACGTCATCAAAATGGCCGCCTTATTAAGAAAAGTGAGTTCGTTTAACTGCTTAGAACTCTATTATGGATCTTAATGTTGCGAAACTAAAGTATATAATTTAAAAGCACTTTAAAAGAGCTATTTAATAGTGATTGACTTTTTTTCCTACCACAAATAGTTTAAGAGTTACTACAATTAACGTCATCAAAATGGCCGCTTGAAAAGGTAAGTACGTACGTTTAACTGCTTAGAACTACATTACAGATCTTTATTTTGTGATATGAATGCATATCATCTGAAAGAGCTTTAAAAGAGCTATTTAAGAGATATTGATTTTTTCCTCCTAAGACAAGTAGTTTTAGAGTTATTAAAATTTCCGTCATTAATATGGCCATCGCGAAAAGGTGAAAAGTTTCGTTTAACTGCTCAAAATGCCATTAGAAATTATTCTTCTGTAAAAAATAGCTACACTAATTAAAATCTCTAAAATAAACTATAAAATATGCATTTCTTCTCCCCCCTCCCCCTTAGTAAAGAGTTTAAAAAATTTCACTGCAATAACGTAACTACATAAGGCGGGAGGGGGGGGGGCATTCTCATTGAATTGTTCCAACTGTTCCGCCGCATGTAACCCGCACTGAAACTTTTAATTAAAAATTCCTTACCGGATTCAATACACATATGTATTGTCACATAATAATTCACTTCTCCTGCAAGTGCGAACGTCTGCCGTCTAGCGGCAAGAATCAGAACGACTACTCGATTTTTTTCCACCAATAAGCTGTAACTTTGGATTGCAGTCCGCCTAGCTCGTTTCTTTCCAGTTCTGCTGTTCTCAATAATAATTAATTCCATAATGATATGTTTATTATTGAGATATAATTTTCAATGACTGAATATTTGACTGGTTAATGCTGTAGCAAATAATATCAAATAAAGATCAGTCATATAATTCTGTTACGGTTTGAAATCAATAACTTCAATTGTTGGTTCCATCTAGCATTAAAATTATCATATAGCTTGTATTCATTTCTTTATGTCCTTTTCAATAAACAAAACGTATTTCAAACTCGTAATATTTTTTAGAATAAATGTTTCTCCTTCATTTGGTCCATGTGACCTCAAAATACTAACCTAGCTTGCAATCATTTCTTTTATGTGCTTTTGAAAAAGTAAAATATTTAATGAATTGAGTGTTTGTAATCTGGGTCCCATCTACGCCCTGCTAAAATCTATTCAGTGGGCTATGCTGAATGAGTATGGCGAAGATAAAATGTTGGTCATGTCAGGTGGTCTCCACATAGAAATGGCTGTTTCATCTGCAATAGGTACATGGCTTGAAGGAAGTGGATGAACTGAACATCTAGTAGAAGCTCCTGTAACAACATCGGGAAGAGCAGAAAGAACACTAAAAGTTTCGCATATGAAGAGAAGTTCGATAAGCTCACGACTTTGCAGTAATTACTCTCCAAGTTCTGTTAGAGAAAGCGTATCAAAATCGAAAAGATACAGAAGAAACATTTACAGACTGGATTAAGCGAAGATCAGAAGAATTGCCTCAGTTTAAGTACTGGAAGATCACCATGGAGCTAGAATGTATATTTTTAAATCTGGTGCGCACTATTCGTCAAGGAAATTTCTCAGATTTTACTGTCACTCTTGAGAACATATGTCCATGGATGTTTGTTCTTGATCATACAAGTTATGCAAGATGGCCTTCAGTATTTCTGTTAAAATTGAAGCAGTTATCAGAAATGCATCCAGCTATTTTTCAGGAGTTTCATAGGGGAAATTTATCTGGCTCCAAAACTGAGAGGAAATTTTCCAGGATGGTACACGACCATTTGCATGAGCAAAACAACAAATTGATTTAAAAATCATCAACTAATCTATCACGTTTAAGTCCTGAGGCGTCATTAATACAGTGGATGGTTGCTGGACAAGAAGTTGTGCGCATGATTGGGGAGTTTGAAGAAAATCAGAGCCTGAAGTCTGACGTCAATACTGAAAAGCTAGATACTAGATACATGAAGATACTAGAAGCTTTTGTATTCGGTATGAAACTCATGTTTCCAGCCTAGTTGAAACATTTGAAGAACACGGAAATCCTTTCGAAGATGACAATTTAACTACAGTAAACAGCAACAAAATTGTTCTCTCGGAAAAAAGTGCCATTTCTGTGATGTCAGCGCAAGCCAATTCAATACATTTGTAGAAGATCGCTTAGTGTTAAGAAAATTATCCATACATGATGTTATTAAAAGAAACAATCTCCTCTTGATGAGCAGAAAAATATATCTGTTCAGTCCAAAGACAAGCAAAACATTGTTGATTTGAGGAGGGGCAGCACTCTTTTTACTAAGCTATATGTTAATGGATGTAAAAGAAATTTTTCTCATGAAAACAGTTCGTGTCCACCTTCTATATCCAACCTCGGCAAATTTAGGAAACCAAGAAAAAAGTCCGACGTAGTTTCTTATATCGTCCAATCAACTGGACTGGTTTTGACAGCTATTCCGGAAGCAAATGTTCATTTATGGGGCTGCACTGATTCCATGCTTGTTCCTCAGTCTACTGGAACTGTCCAACAAAATTGCGATCAGATTGTGAACATTAATGAGACTAAAAAGCGTTCATAGGGTAGATTTAGTTTTTGACCGGTATTCAAAAGGAAGTTTGAAAAGCGACACGAGACAATAGAGAGGATCTGGACCAAGAATGAGTATTAAATCCAATGTTTTGATACCAAAGTCATTTACTAATTTCTTGCGAAAGATGAAAATAAAGAGGAGCTTTTCGAATTGTTGGCAGAAAATCTCGTGAAGATGAATCTACCAGATGGAAAGCAGGTTGTATGCTCCTACAAAGACACTGTGATTGCTTGAGTCAAGAAGTTTTGAAACCATGCCTCCCGTACCCCCCGAAGAAGCCGATGCGAGGCTATTCCTTTATGTGCAGCATGAATACTCGAAATACTCAGGTCATGCAAAGATCACCGTGAAAACTGTTGACAGTGATGATGTAGTGATTGCTATGTTCCGAGTTCCGAAACTGCAAGAGCTATGGGTGGAGTATGGAAGTGGAAAATATCTGTGGTATATTCCAATCTACGTTTTACACCGTAAAGTTCCACAAAGTGTTCCAGATCTTCTGCCTTTTTTCCATGCCTTTACATGAGCACACGGTGTCTAGTTTTACCAGCATTGGTAAAACTAGGTACTGCATGGAAAATGTGGATGGCAATTAGAGATGTTGACAAAGTTTTTTTGCACTATACTAAAGTACCCGAGAGCATCAATGAAGACGATGAGTATTTCCTACTTATTCAGTGCTTCGAAGTCCTGACGTATCATTCATCAAGCTCAATGGAAACCGCAAATGAGGCTAGGAGAATTTTTTTCACCCAGTAAAACAGACCAGTTGACTGTATTCCACAATCTAGCAACGTTCTTCTGCATCACTTAAGGAGAGCAATGATGCAGTGTTCACTATGGACAAAATGTCTTCAGCAAAATTTTCAACTCTTGGATCCATGTCAGTGGGGATGGAAAAAAATTGGGGAAAAATTTGAACCTCTTTGGTATGAACACCCAGAAATAACAATTGAAAAATTACAGGAACTTATATCATGCAAGTGCAAAGAGATGTCTACATGCTGTCGATGCGTCAGATCAGGTCTGAATTGTACACTTCTTTGTAGTTGTGAGGGTCAGTACAATACGTGAAACGTTCCTTTAAAAAAATTTATTACAGTTTTCTTTATAACAGGTACTTTTTCTTTGTATTAAAACGTGTAATTTTCATCTATTTCTCTTAAATGTTTAAAATGTAAGAATGTTTAACAAAATTGTTTCATTAGCATTAATAGTTAAGTCCTCGATCCATTTGGGGCGGTGACTTTGATTATTTCTGCGTTTTAACCTCCTTTCATTCAGTATACAGGTAAAATACTGACAAAAGGTGTTAAAACAAGAAGTACAAATTTAAATTTAATGAAACTGGAAAAGGTTCTTTTATAATGCAGGTATAACAGTAAAAATTTTACTCCAATATCAGCGAATACAAGAAAGTCAGTTTTCCTGTCAATTTTCCCGTTAATATTGTAATAATTATTAAATTATTTGTATTCTTTACTACTAATAATAATAAAGCTCAAAGTTTGTCGGGATGTCTGTCCGGCTGTCTCTATGTGACGCGCATAGCGCCTAAATCGTTCGGCCTATTTTCACGAAATTTGGCAGAGAATTAGTTTTTAGCATGGGGGTGTGCACTTCGAAGCGATTTTTCGAAAATTCGATTTTGTTCTTTTTCTATTTCAATTTAAAGAACATTTTACGGAGCAAATTATCATAACGTGGACGAGTAAATTACCAAATTATCATAACGTGGAACCGTAACACAAAAAAAAATGTTGAGAAGGCCAGGGCTCACCCAGGGCTGTCTTGAAACTAAGGAAGGAAGGAAAGAAGGAACCATAAAATGGCCGAGCAAATTAACATAGCAAATTGGCGAAAAATTCATCATCCATTGTGGGTAAATATACAAGCGAATTAAATGACCTTTTAATTTTTTTACAGCGAGCAAAGCCGTGCGGGTACCGCTAGTATAAAATAAAACTAAGCACTGTTGAAGAGCTTTTTTAAACGGCTTTCAGATAATGTATTTGAATTTTACAAAATTATAATCTATTATGTAGTTCTAAGCAGTTAAACCAACGTACTAACCGATACATGGCGGCCATTTTGATGACGTCACCACAGGGGGGTTTGACCTCCAATCGATTGCCTCCCGGCGTTTTTTTGCTCTCTTATATGAACATAAGTGCTGTACAAAATTTCATACTGGTATCCGGAAGTGAAATGTTTTTGCACAAACTCCACCGACTATTAGTAGAAGTTTTGTTCCTCGCATGAATTCACTGAAGATAATTTTAAAGTCTTATATTTTCTTGCTTATGTATCGTCATGAGATTGAATTTGAAGCTATGTCACTTATTTTTAAGTACGAAGTGCAAATTCTCGACGCATGCTCGCGGAAGGAATACAAACTGAAATTAAAAACCAAATAACTGCCGAGAGGACGCCATGTAAATTCGTTGCGTCGCATAACTTGTGTAGGTAATTTACTTTTTTCTTGGATACTTTTCTTCTTTCTACCAAATGGGTAATTTTTGTTGGCAGAATTTTATTCTGTCATAAAAATCACCTTTTTGGTGACCAAAGCCTTCAAGACCATCACCGACGAATAGGTAAGTCGCTTTGCAACTCTATTACTTTAAAGAGATTTAGTTCATATAAATATCGTTAAAAAAAACTATTTTTCTCAGTATCATTTTTTCGTTGTGAACTATTGCAATTTGAAAATATTTTACATTACATAGAACACATATTTAAAGTGCAAGTGTGTCTAGTTTTATTCGGTAAAATTTATGAATTGAAGATTATAAAAAACTTTAAATAAGTGTTATTGTGTACTTTGTTTTTATGTGTCAATCTCAGTTAATATTTGGCTGAACATTTATGTATTAAGCATTATGAATTAAATGTTATAATATGCAAATTGTCAGGTTTGATAGTTCGTCTTTAAGGTTGCATGTTTTCATTCTCTTGTAAACAGTGTAGCTAGATTGTATAAAGTAAAAAAAAAACTATCTCTTGTAATTAGGAACATAGTGCTTCAGTATTATCTAAATGACGATATCTCTTTAAATATTTGCATTAGCGAAACGCTTTAAATTAGTTAAATGTGTATTAATTTCTTTAACAAATAGATACATATATGTATTTAAAAGTGTCTTCATTTTTTTCGTTTTACGAGCCTCAATTTTACCGAAAGCAAAAAAAAAAAAAAAAGACTTAATAAAATAATTTTGTATTTTTACACCATATTAAAGTATTTGACTTATAATTTATATGATACTTTGATTTATAATGTATATGATACGTTGATTTATAATTTATATTGTACATGAAATATTATTTATCTCAGCAGAGCTTCATTAGTACGATTTATTTTAGTTGCAATGTACCTGCCCTTAAGGGAAAGAAGCTGCAAATATAACAAACAAGAATTATTTCTCAATAATATATTTTTGTATATATATGAAATACACAAGCAATGAATAGCAATGAGAAAAAGAAAATTAAAAGTAGCAATTATTAGAATAAAGTTGAAAGGTTGAATTCGGAGCTCATCAGCCGTGGAAGATTCGATAAATATGGTCAAAAGACCAAAAGATATTAAACTATTTACTAAATAGAGAGTGTTTAAGCTCTAATATATGCATTACATTGGGCCAAACGCACCATATGCTAAACTATATGCAATAAACAAGAGCTTAAACCTAAAATTAAAAGTAGGGTTTTTTACCTCGGCTAAATTAAGAAACAAGTCCCTATAATTTGTCTTCCTCAGGACAGTACCTACTGCATGCATACTAGTTTAATGTAGGACAGTCAGGAGGAATGAGTCAGTGGCAAAAATGGAACAGCTGCATTTACATGCCAAAATAAAAAGTAATATTATTTCATGTCATTGTTTTAAAAGTGATCATTTTTAAAAAACTATGTTATTAATATACAATGTACATTATGGGGAGAAGACAAGGGGCGTTCACCACGCAGACTGTGCCATTGACATTTTCAGGGGGTTGCTTTTTCAAGGGGGGGGGGCGCTTCATAGCATTTTATGGGTGCACCATCACTCTTATGGTGGGGGGGGGGATTCTCGTATATATGAAATGGAATAATCATGTAATAGAGTTCAATATTTTAATAAATAAAATATATATTGCATTTTGCGCACACTGTAAAAATAAAATCAGTAACCTATTTTGAATAAGTATTTATATTTGTGATGAGCTGGAAAAGGGCAAGAACAGAAGAATCAACCCGAATGGTTCCAGCAGGGGGACTTGGTGTCATATTTAAATTCATCAATTTCTCTGTTGGTACTTTTCGGTACACTTTGTTCGTCAGAGAAATTGACTTGAGGTGAACGAATTCCGGAACGCGAAGGGTAGGTAAGTCCTGTCAAATTTTATCCGAAGATAAAAGCTATCAAGTTTGATACAAGATATGTTTTTAAGTTCTGCATTAAAAATACAATATGTTGATAGTTTTGTCTTGAAAATATTGAGAGAAAAACTGAAGTTTAAGATTGTTTAACAAACAATCCCCACTTTTTAGAAGGTACCCCCCTCCAATTCCCCGACGATTTTGTGATTGGGAATGAAACTACTAGATTATTTCATAATTTTTCAAAAATTTATAACTGTGCATATGTTATGCTGTTAACCATGCTATTTGTCATTAGAAATTCAAAAAAAAAAAAAAATCCACGAATGATTTTAAAATTGCTTGTATTATTGCTCTTAGGTATGAAAGAATTGAAACTGATATGGTATGCAATACTATAATAAAGAATTATATTTTAGAAAAAATCACGGAAAAAGGATTCCGAAATTCTAGGAAACGTTTTTGAAAATTGTTTGGAGAATTCCGAAATACTCGGAAACGTTTTCGAAACTTTCATGAACCACAGCTGCACAGAATACTCAGAAACATTTCTGGAAATTACGGAAAGAGGATTCCAAAATACTCAGAAACGTTTCGGAAAATTACAGAAAGAGGATTCCGAAATACTCAGACACGTTTCTGGACATTACAGAAAGAGGATTCCGAAATACTCAGACACGTTTCTGGACATTACAGAAAGAGGATTCCGAAATACTCAGAAACGTTTTTGAAACTTTCATGAACCACAGCTGCACGATATACTCAGAAACGTTTCCGGATTTTTTTTACAGTGCACTGTAACAAATTTCGGAAACGTTTCTGGATATATCGGAAACGTTTCCGAAATAGTAGGAATCCTTCATCCAATAGCGAACTCCTCAATATTCAGAAAGCTTTTTGTTATTTCAAGATATCTAGAAGCGGAAGTGATGACGCAACGCTTCGAAACCTATTTCACCCTTCCAACACAGGCGCCAATGAGTCGGAAATAACGAGAACTTCTTTTTTTCTTATCTATGGTTGCTGCACCAACTGTTTAGCATTGGATTGCTTGTTATTTCATGTCTAGAGAGTAGTAAAATGTGTCGAAACTAATTTTACGCCTTTGCATTTTGGACTGCCCTTGATTTTTTAGACGATGTACGCAGCTATTAAGTTAGTTAATAACCATTTGCTTCTTTACAATTTCCAATGCGACCATAATTAGATATATATTGTGTGTTCAAGCGTGAATAGTTTCAACACCCGTGTTTATACTTAATGAAACGAAACCCTTTGGATTACTTATTCAGTTGTAATGGAAGTACTTAGATTTTCTTCCGCTCATGTTCACTTGTAAGTATTAATGAATATTTTAAAACATGTTGTTATATACATTTATATTTTTGTTGATTTGCATTTGATGAGGCTCCAATTGTAACTGTTTTTGGGTTTATCGAATTAATTTAAAGTTATCCTACATACCTATGTGCGCGGTGTACTATTTGTTGTAACCAACTGAAACTGATTAATTACGCAAAAGAAGTAAGATTTATATTTGAGAAGCAATCACAGAAAAGTTATTTCGAAATACTTGGATGTACATACATTTTGGTTCAAAAAGAAAAAAAAATCAATTGTTTAATTCATTAGAAATATGGTAATGCAAATATTTTCTTGTATTGTAATATGCTTCACAAAAAATGTGCCGGTATAATTTATCTTTTTTTATTATAATTAATTCATTCATTTAAAAATATTTATACCATTAGAAAATGACCATGTTATCTATTAGTAAAAACATAGTTATGAAATTAATTCATCTGCTTATTCATTTTGTTAAATGTGGTTAACAATAAAAAAATTCCTTGACATTAGTTCCGAAAATAACATTTCCTTCGTGGATATACTAGTTTAATGTAGGACAGTCAGGAGGAATGAGTCAGTGGCAAAAATGGAACAGTTGCATTTACATGCTGAAATAAAAAGTAATATTATTTCATGTCATCGTTTTAAAAGTGATCAGTTTTTAAATACTATGTTATTAGTATGCAATGCACATATGGTGAGAAGACGAGGGGCGTTCACCACGCAGATTGTGCCATTGACATTTTCAAGGGGTTGCTTTTTTTAAGGTGGGGGCGCTTTATATCATTTTATGGGTGCACCATCACTCTTATGGTGTGGGGGGGGGGACTCTCGTATATATGAAATGGAATAATCATGTAATAGAGTTCAATGTTTTAATAAATAAAATATATAATGCATTTTGCGCACACTCTAAATCAGTAACCTATTTTGATTAAGTATCTATATTTGTGATAAACTGGAAAAGGGCAAGAACAGAAGAATAAACCCGAATGGTTCCAGCAGGGGGACTTTGGTGTCATATTTAAATTCATCAATTTCTCTGTTGGTACTTTTCGGTACACTTTGTTCGTCAAAGAAATTGACTTGACATGAACGAATTTCGGAACGCAAAGTGTAGGTAAGTTCTGTCAAATTTTATCCGAAAATAAAAGTTATCAAGTTTGATACAAGATATGTTTTTAAGTTCTGCATTAAAAATACAATATGTTGATAATTTTGTCTTGAAAATATTGAGAGAAAAACTGAAGTTTAATATTGTTTAACAAACAATCCCACTTTTGAGAAAGTACTCCCCTTCCCTCCCCCGACGATTTTGTGATTATGAATGAAACTACTATATTATTTCATAAATTTTCAAAAATTTATAACTGTGCATATGTTATGCTGTTAACCATGCTATTTGTCATTAGAAATTCAGAAAAAAAAAATCCACGAATGATTCTAAAATTGCTTGTTTCATTGCTCTTAGATATGAAAAAACTGAAACTGATATGGCATGCAATACTATAGTAAAGAATTATTAGTAAATCTATAGTAAATCACGGAAAAAGGATTCCGAAATTCTCAGAAACGTTTTTGAAAATTGTTTGGAGAATTCCGAAATACTCGGAAACGTTTTCGAAACTTTCATGAACCACAGCTGCACGGAATACTCAGAAACATTTCTGGAAATTACGGAAAGAGGATTCCGAAATACTCAGAAACGTTTCTGAAACTTACAGAAAGAGGATTCCAAAATACTCAGAAACATTTCTGGAAATTATAGAAAGAGGATTCCGAAATACTCAGACACGTTTCTGGACATTACAGAAAGAGGATTCCGAAATACTCAGACACGTTTCCGGACATTACAGAAAGAGAATTCCGAAATACTCAGAAACGTTTTTGAAAATTTCATGAACCGCAGCTGCACGATATACTCAGAAACGTTTCCGAATTTTTTTTACAGTGTAGTTGAATTCAAGCAATACAATGGCAATTAAATCGAGACTAAAGATTTATTTCGTTGGAACAGAATTTCGTTTGTAATGGAATTTCGCTGTATTTCCAGTGTTGCATAAAATTCTTAAGTTTTTAAAAATTGCATCGCAACAAAACTAATTTTTTGTTTCATTTTTGCATTTTATATTTAAATTTTAAGTATTTACCGTTTTGAAAAACATGACGCGGCAAATAAAGAATCAGCCCCCCCCCCCCCTCCGCAACATAATGTGAGATCGTAGCTGTTAAGTCAAGCAAAGCCTCAAAGTTCCATGTTTCTCTTGAGACCCATGTCACCATAAAGATTAAAACTATAGACTGTGTTTATTTAATTCCACTAAAGATCAAATAGAAATTATGAATGGAAAACTGCAGGCAAAATTTAAAGCTGCTCATGCCTCATTTGCACTGCAATCCTTAGGCCCGTAACCGCAAACATTAGTTTCGAGGAGGGTTTTACCAAACACATGTCGGGAAATCTGTAGGATCAACAAAATTTTATTTTTCGTATATTCGATTCATTTTTGCTACCCTAAGTTATGTTGGGAGGGGGGGGGATGCGTTGCTTTAAAAGCATTAAAGTAAGCAAACGTAAACGATGACATATATATTGAATAAGGAGGGAGAATCTGATGGGTGAAGTATATAATTTCACCCCATGTTAAATACTCGATGACTTTTTAATAAATCAAAAGAACGAATGCGTGTGTTATACACACATGCGAAGTAATACTTCTAAAATTCATATTTTTTTTCACAATTTAAAAAAAAAGATTTTGGCACTTTCAAATTTAAGGAATTTTAAAGTTTTTGTTAGTGACAGGTTTGTAAAATCTGACAGAAAACACTATTGTTTTGCAAGAAATGATACTCGTTATAACAATAAAAAATGAATACTGCACGGGAAGCATCGAGTTTGTACAATTCTTCAATAATACCATGATTTTTCAAATGAAACTGAAAAAAATCTTTACTAACAATAAAGCTGAAAGTCACCCTGTCCGGATCTCTCTCTGTCTGTCAGGATCTCTGTGACGAGCATAGCGCCAAGACCGTTCGGCCGATTTTCATGAAATTTAGCACAAAGTTAGTTTGTAGCGTGGGGATATGCACCTCGAAACGATTTTTCGAAAATTCGACTTGATTATTTTTCTATTCCAATTTTAAGAACAAAATTATCATAAGATGGATGAGTAAATTACGAAATTATCATAACCTGGAATCGTAACATGAGCACAAGCCAATTGGCGAGAAAATTAACCATACATTATTTGTAAATAAACAGGCGAACCAAAAAACCTATTAATTTTCTATTACGAGAAAGGCCGTGCGGGTACCACTAGTAAATAAATAAAATAACTAGAGACAAACTTTTCAGCAAAATAAAAAAAGTATAATGAAAAGCTCTCTCAGGAATAATTTAGAAAAATTTCAACCTAATAGCCCACCCCTTAATACGTCCCTGACAGCAATAGTTTAATTTAGTTTTTGATAACATTCAATACTCCATCGAAAAGGGATTTTCAGAAAATCAGCGATATTTATATTACGCTTAGTGCAAAAAGAGAAAGAAGGAGAACTGATGTCAATAAATACAGGATGTTTTCTCGTCCGGAAGCTTGCAGAAAAATGTTTTTTTTCCTGGTAGATGATGACGAGGATGAACATGACAGGTATCATAAGTTTGTTTTTGAAGAGAAAATAGTTTGAAGTATTATGACATTTTGAAGAAAGAAACTTGAATCTATTTCTAAAAAATAAACATCCCTTATATTGAAAGCTTGTACTTTTACACGCACTACTTTCAAGCGCACGGCATTAACTTAGGTGGAATACCAGACTTCATCACTTTTTTTATTCGCTTCCGCGTGTTTAAAGAGCAATCAAATTCAAAAAGTTAATGAAAGAAAAAAGGAATCAGGCTAATAAATGGACTTTCTCACTTAGACTATGATTCCAGGCTTAGAAGGCTAAAAATGTACAGTCTTGAGCAAAGAAGAGACCGAGGGGACATGATTCAGTTGTTTAAATTTATTAAAATGAAAGATGTTACGGGGCTGAAGTTTAGCACTGAAAACAGGACAAGGGGTCATTGTTTTAAACTATTTAAATCTCAGGCTAGCATGGATATTAGGAAAAACTATTATTATAGCAGGGTGGTGGAACCTTGGAACAGCTTACCGGAAGAGGTGGCAATGAGCAAGGGAGTAGATAGTTTTAAGAGGGCCATTGATCTTCACTGGGGATTGTAAATTGACTAGGACCAGTCTAGCTGGGCCCAGAGCCTGTTGCTGGTCGTCACTTTTGTATTTGTATTTGTATTTGCTAACATACGAAAACGTCAATTGCAGTAAATAAATTCTTCATTTAATTTTCTTTTAAAAATGCATAAATATTGTATTAATAAGTTGTAAATTTATTTTCTATAATGATAAAACTAGTTGTATGACATTTTTTCGAACTATTTAAATAACTACATAATTTTTACTTCCTTTTACAAAACACACTGTATATATGCCTAGGAACCTAGACACCTGAAATATGCATTTTGACCACCCCCGAGTTAATTACAACGAATTTTCTCGTGACGTCCGTATGTACGTATGTATGTGCGTATGTGTATATGTGTGTATGTATCTCGCATAACTCAAAAACGGTATGTCCTAGAAAGTTGAAATTTGGTACAAAGACTCCTAGTGGAGCCTAGTTGGGCACCTTCCTTTTTGGTTGCATTCGGATGTTCCTAAGGGGGTCTTTTGCCCCTTTTCGAGAGGAAATCATTGTTACTTTCGATGTAAACTCAAGTGGTGTTATAATTTGTCGGATACTTGGCGATATATTGCCAGTCTTTTGGTCGCCAAGTGTTGTCGCCAACTTGGCGACAAATTTGGCGATGTTTTTAAATTTAGTATCAATTAGTCGTGTTGGTGATATTTAGAGAGTAAACAATTGAATCACATTAAAATTGCCAATAATGGGGAAATGACATTAAATTGGAGTAAAAGGAAGTCGTGTGATGCACACATCAGTTCGTTTTATTCACTTCTGAGTGTTTGAAGAGCATTCAAATTCAAAAAGTTAATGGAAAAAAAAAAGGAATCTTCATTTGCTAACACGCAAAAACTTCAATTGCAGTAAATAAATTCTTCATTTTATTTCCTTTTAAAAATACATAAATATTGTATTAATAAATTATCAATTTCTTTTCTATGATGATAAAACTAGTTGCATGACATTTTTTCGAACTGTTTAAATAACTACATAGATTTTTTTAAAATAAGATTTATATTTTTTAAATATAGATGACAATCGAACGTATTTGTATCCAAAGGTAAGAAATAAAAAAAATAAAAAAATAATTTTGTGCAAAAAAAAAAAAAAAAAAAGAATTTTGACTTTTTTTATTTAATGTTTTTCGCTATTACGAATTGCGATAGGACCCTACTCGGTATGTTTCTTGTTTCTACAAATGGAATGGAATGAAAATGGTCAGGAAATTTGCAGGCGTCATATTATGACTGCTGATTTTCTAAAATAGGTGATACAAGGCATATCCGTGAAAAAAAAAAAAAAAGAATGTGGTTATATAGGAAGCGGTAATAAAGATAACAATTTTATGACCGATATCATTCAGTACACTAATTGTAATGGTTATTTTCAGCGTATAACGTTATGTATTTTTGTTTCTTACCAATCTTAAATGATGGGATTTAGTAATCTGGAAATTTTCGATGGAGTTTTGATGTTTAAGCTTATCTATATGGGTGTTTTTCTCCTGAAAAAACGTAATTTCATACACCCCCTCCCCCCTTTATTAATGTAAGATCTGCTTGAGTTAAGCACTGAAAAAAATGTGAATAGAATCAAACCAAACACGATTTGTAACTATAACGACGAAAGTTTCGCTCTCTAAATAAATATTAAAAACAACCATTGTCACGGTAATCTGAAAAATCCGAGCGACATCAACTTCAGAGGACAATAAGCAATAATATGATAGACGAAAAATTGGCAATGTGAAAGTAAATTCTGAAGTTTCAGTCCACAAACAAAATGCGATATCAACCGTAACTCTAAGTTATTTAAACTTTATCATTTATAGGGATTGCAATACCGGACCAAAAATGCAATACCGGTATTCGAAATTTTTATAAAACGTGATACCGGAATACTGGTATTAATAACCAGATTAGAAATTTCTCAAAAAATTACCTTAAACATTTTGTTTCGATGACATATTTCATAATTTTGGGCAAAAATTGTATTATGTATGAAAACAAATTACGAACATTTATAAAATGAAGCAACAAATGCAATAAAACATCAATAATATCTAGTAAGAAACGTAATGCATCCATTGAATTGTCTCAAAGTCTGGAGCTCAATTTCGTGCACAAATTTCCTGCAGTTGAAAAACCTCTCTGAATTCACACAGGTCTGTGGTGCTGTTATACACTTCTAATTACTTCTACTCGAAGTCTTCCATCTTCAACTAATTCGGTGTATTGCGTATTATTTTGGGATAAATCCATTTGTGTGTGTGTGTGTTTCTTTAGTATTGTATGTATGTTATTATTATTATTATTCGCATTTATAGCTAGTCGTAATTTCTCTTCGAAACACGATACTTTTCCAATATTAACTCTATATTCAACGATTCATTTTGCTTTTTCCTTGCGCTTTGGTTTAAATTTCACGATGAACTTAATTAAATTTGATCTTGTTAGTTTCTTTAAATCGTTTTCGTTTTTCTGTCATACTTCCTTAGAATTATAATTATTTAAATGTCTGAATATATCTTCCAATTGATTATACCTTACCTCTACGCAAATTTTCAATTCACTATACAATTTCTAAATGTTATCTCGCCAAGTATACAGCTAAGTAGCGAGACAAGACAGAACACCAGTAACGAGGACCAGGGCTGTAGAGAGCCAAGGCGGGCCCCTAGTCAGTTTTGCCTCCTACCTAGGGCCCCCGTTCCCCTCCATCCTCCTCTTCCAAAAAAAAAAAAAAAAAAAAAAGAAGGAAAAAGCAAAAAAAAAAGAAAAGAAAAGAAAGGAAAAAGCAAAAAAAAGAAAAGATAAGAAAGAGGGGGGGGGGAATCAAAACTATGTATTAGAAAACAATTAACTTTATTTTAAGCGCCGCAACAGTAAATAACAAAAGTAAATTCTACAAGCAATCAAAATTTTAATTCAGGGATATTTCTTGCTAATTAATCCAAAAAGAAAAAAATATGACACAGATATTCACTCATCAAAACCAAATTTTCATACATTGAAACTCTGCACATGAACAATATTGAATTTATTTCAATCAACCTTCCTTGCTTTTTGATTTGCGAAAATTTATAACTTCATCGAAGTTCAAGTTTCTTGAAAGCTTGTTCTCCAGTGCTAAATCTCCGAGACTAGTTTACCATTTCAATGTACATTAGGAGCGCTAATCAATCTTACAAATACAAATGTGACGACCAGCAACAGGCTCTTGGCCCAGTTAGGCTAGTCCTAGTAAATTTATTAGTCCCCAATGAAGATCAATGGCTCTTTTAAAGCTGTCCACCCCCTTGCTCATTACCACCTCTTACGGTTGTCCCCAGGCATGGGATAAAATATCAGTGAGTTGCGGCCCATTGCCCAATGTTGCCATATTGGGGGAAATTTCCCCATTTTGGGGAAATCTGGTGCTCTTTGGGAAAATTTTGGGGAAATGGGTCTCGAGGGGAATTTTTTGGGGAAAAATTTTTTTCTTGGGGAAAACTTGGGGAAAAAATTTTCGTATTTAAATTCGCGGCATGACATCTCTGGTAGTTGCATTGTTTGTATCAAACTGCGCTGGTTTAGCTTTGCTCAACTTTATGGAATTTGCATTTCGCATTATGTGGAATATTATGCTACGGAATTCGCATTAATGTTCTGCGTGAGTAACTAATTTACGTGAAACAGGTAAAAATAAGTATGATGAAGAATGTTCTTGAATTATTATATACAAAAATCATAGTTTAAATGTACATACAGAAGCAGAGTAGTAAATGCGAGTAGAAAAAAATATTTGACTATTTCTTATCCCTCGATCAGGCGCTTGTATTTATGACTACTGGCACCCACACAGCTTTGCCCGTAGTAGAAAATTTGAAGGTCTTTTGGTTCCCCTGTATATTTACAAATAATGCATGATGAATTTCTCGCCAATTGGCTTGCCCACGTTACGGTTCCACGTTATGATAACTTGGTAATTTAGTCGTCCATCTTATGATTATTTTTCTCGGGAAAATGTTCTTAAAATTGGAATAGAAAAAGAACAAAATCGAATTTTAGAAAAATTGTTTAAAAGTGCACACCTCCATGCTACAAACTAATTCTTTGACAAATTTCATGAAAATCGGCCGAGCGGTCCAGGCGCTATGCGCATTGCAGAGATCCTGACAGACAGAGAGAGATTCGGACAGAGAGATATCCAGACAGAAAGACTTTCAGCTTTATTATTAGTAAAGATAAAGAAAGATAAAAATAAAGAAGACAAAAAAAAAAAAGCGAAAATGGGAAAAAAGAAAAGTTGGGGAATTTTATAAGAAAATTTGGCTATTTGGGGGGGGGGGGGATTTCAAGAGACAAAAATATCAGAGGAAGTCGATTCATTTCATGAAAATATTAGTGGGAAAATAACTTTTGTATTTGGGGAATTTTGATAGAAAACATCGCATTTTGGGGAAAAGTTGGAAGGAAATTGGGGAAATCTGGATTTGACCATCTGGCAACACTGCCATAGCCTACAATTTTGTTGTGCTTTTTCCACTACTTTTGTTGGCTGGTAGTCCATGAATTCGGGCTTTTGAATCCTAATTTTTACATAAACAGATTGAGTTTTGTACTGATTGATTGATTTTGGTCAAAAGAAAAATGCACATCTAAATCAACACTAGATATCTAATAAATAAACTCAAAACTCTTTTATTAAAATCTATTTATTATTTTCAGCTAATACCGAAAATACCGGTATTTTACCACAGCGAATAACAGTACATGTTACGAAATTGCATAATAGTTCAAAATACCGCTATTCGGCATGCCAGTACACCGGTATTGCAGTCACTATCAACAACTAATGCATTGAATCCGGAAGAGTTCAATTTGCATTCAAGGATTGAAACTCAACACTAGAACGGTTCAATCAATAGAACAGTTTTAAGTTTAAGGGTTCACAGTACCTTTCAAACAGTTTTTTTAAATTTAAGTAAATTTTATATTTTTTTGAAACCATAACATGCATACTTATTTCTTAATCAATAATTTATTTTCAAAATTTAAAAATAATGCCTACTTTTTTTAAAAATTCAAAAAATTGAAGAAAATTTCAATTTTTTGAAATCCCTAAGGCTTTTTTATTTTCGCACTAATTAAAAAATTTTTTTGCTAAACGATCATGATCATCATGTCTAAAAATCTGTGCATTCATTTGCTTATGAGTTTATTAGAAATTTTCTGTGATTAATTATGTAAAAAAATCAAAATTAAAAAAAAATTGGTTTTTAAAGGTTTAACATGTTTTAAACATTTGAGTAATTTATAAAATGCTTATCCAATGCACAGTTTTGTCAAATATGTTATCCCAATTGCAAAAAGTATTACTTTAAAGCTGTATCTTTAATAGAAAAAATCCTTAGGGATTCTAATGACATGAAAACACAAAAATACCATCATCGAGAAAAAGCAGTTTCAAGTTTTCCTTTTGCATAAGAACACATAGCGAGCATGGCCTAAAATCACTCATAACTTTTTAAATATTTGAACCTAAGCAATGAAACTTTTTCCATGTGTTCAGAATAGTTTTTAGTTATGAAATAAGTAATAAAAATTTTTTTGATCGTTTCTTCATTTTTGAGGTACTTTAACCCCTTAAACATTTTCAACATTCTTCAACTTTAAAAGCTTATTCTATCTTTTTCTTTTTGAATTTTGTCAAATATTTCGAAGCAGTAACTTTGATATTTAAATAATTTTATCAGGGGAAAAATTAAATTTTATCTTGACATTATTTGATCGATTCCTCACGAACATTTTCTGGTAATTATCGGAATTTATGAATCGTAATTATTTTGTGTAGAACATTCAATTTAAAAACAGCGTTGTCCCTTTTCAAAGGTCATCAGTCGATAAATAGATTATTTTAATCCAATTGATTTATTTTACACAATTTCCGTCTTTTCTTTCGGACTTTCACGGATTTTCCTCCTTGAGGAAAAAAAATCAAACATACCTTATCACCGATTCTCCGTTCTTATAAAAGCAGCCGTCTGCATTTTCCCACACGAAGTTTTTCACAGTATTTCAAAAGTCAGGGATGTCATTTCATGCTTTGAAAGATTGTCAAAAGGTTTAATTGTGACCGATGTCTTTCCTTCTGCGAAAATCGATGAAATAAACTAACAATGCTCAGACATAATCAGAAAAAATATTTATCGGATATAAAATAACTTATATTTTCGCGTTTTGTGGCCTTCATCCAAAAGAAAAATTTGACCGTTCTTCAAAAGATTTTTGCTCGTCCATGGTTTAAAAAACAAAAAATCCTTTCTCAAAAAAAAAAAAAAAAAATTAAATTCTGAAATTTTGAATTCAAATTATGTTTTCCGCAATCACGAACTGCTACAGGACCCTGTTCATTGGAGTTATTGTTTCTAGAAGCGGCTCCTGTCCCCCCAAGGCTGCATCTCTTCCTGGGCTGTTACGTGTGCATAGTTGTGTGTGTGTAAGTGTGTAGGCTTGTGTGTGTGCGTAGACCTGTGTGTATGCACGCAGGCATGTGTGAGTGTATGTGTGTGAAGTGTGTGAAGTCTTGTGTGTGTATGTGTGTGTAGGACATGGACGCCTCCGACCAGGAGAAGCGGATAACTCAGGACCGGAGCAGCCGCGCCGCCTGCAAAGGACGGTGGGCGGTGGTGCTGCAGAGGCCCCTGGTCCAAGCTTAAAAGGGAACCACAACGCCAAGGACGGTCAAGTAAAGACAATAAGCAATCGTGATTGCTCAAAAAAAAAAAAAAAACCACCATTATGATAATAAAAAACATATCAAACAATACAACATCATTTACTTGAATTTTGTGATTAACTTTTGTACTTTTCTATGTGTTTTCAGCAATGATAATTAATTACGTATAATTTTTAACTATAGTTTATCTTTTTCTCAAAATTAAAACAAAATTTCGTGACAATTTTTAACCCTCAGTCGTTCACACAATTTTTCACAAGTATTTAACGGTCTTCAAATCAACAGTGTTTTTTTTTTTTTTGCAAAAAAAGAAAGAAAAAAATAAAAAGAAAAGAAACGGGGGGGGGACAGGGGACGAGGTTACATCAGTTGCTTTTAAACAAATTCACATGTTTTTTACAACCCACACTGCAAGTTTTTTCTGCAAAAAATAAAAGAAAGAAAGACAAATATAAGTACAAGACAAGATGGAGAAAAAAAAAGCATCAATAGTCCGCAATTTTTTTCGTAAAGCTCTTGCCGGTCCCTGGTCCAAAATGCTGATTTATACGAGCTAACTAATTTTAACTGATTAAAATTTGCCATGAAATCAAAAAAAGTAATTGCACAATATATATGAAGATAACATACGACATAGTACGTAACGCTATAGTACATAATTAAATTTTTCAAAACATTTTAAAGAAAAGTGAACTTTTATCCTTTACTGAAGATAAAAAAATTTTTAAAGTTATTTACATACAGTACTGTATGTACTTGGTGAGAGAGCTTTAAAATGTGTGTTCATAATTTTGACGTTTCTGATTTTTGACGTTCGAATTTTTGACTTTCAATTACGGATATTTGATTATTCTGATTTTTGACGCTATGATTTTCGACATCTCTGATTTTTTATTTTTTTATGTTTTGATTTTTGACATCCAAATTTTTGGCGTTTCTGATTTTTGGCGTGCGGATTTCTGACATTTCTGATTTTTTATGTTAGGATTTCTTGATGTTTTGATTTTTACATTCGGATTTTTGACATCCAAATTTTTGACGTTTGGAGTTTGACGTTTTTAGCTTTTGACTCTCGGATTTCTGATTTTTTACGTTAGAATTTTTTAACATTCGAATTTTTGACGTTCGGAATTTTGACGTTTCTGATTTTTGACTCTCGGACTTTTGATGTTTTTAATTCTCTTCGTTCAGACTTTTGACGTTTCTGATTTTTCATGTTCGAATTTTTGACATTCAGACTTTCGACTTTCTACTATTATTAAATGAACAGCTCCTGCAGCTTCACAGATTGTATGGTGAATTATGGTAATCTGGAAACAATCATGGTGAACTTGGAACGGCAGCCCGACACCACTCCAGCTGAACTATGATTGACAAAGCGTTTGCATTGGGTGACCGTGATTCGTTCGAAAGTCACACGTGTTCGAAACAGAAGACAGAATGCTCTCGATTGAACTTGAACTTGAACGCAGCCCAATTCATTGTTAAGATATGATTTTAAAAAATCATTTATCTATTTTTATGTCTTTCAAACAATTCTATGGAATTTTTGTTAGTAAACGTTGTTGTGTGTCTTGAATAGATGTAGATAAATGCGCATGCTTGTATTTTGCTATTCAGTAAAGTTTAGAGTCTCATTCGGTACATTTAGAATTTACCTCGAACCATAAATTAAAGTTCTGAGCACCCCTGGTTTTACAAATCGTTCTTGATGCGAAAGAGTAAAAACAATAAGTAAGAACACAAAATAATGAAAATGGTAACAATGAAGGAAAATCAAATGACATTTATGACATTTTCTAAATCTTTAAGATGGTCTTTATCAAATTACTTACTCTAAAGAAGTCCAAACGTGGAAAATCCTATTTTATTTAAGGGTAAAGTGTGACTTTTTGATCAAAAGTTAACAAATCCGTCCTTTGCACGCTTTATTTTGAACAAAAGGGGACATATCCTGCAAGAATCTTTAGTACGATGATTTTTAGATCCAAAGGAACGCATGTCCAAAATCCTCAAACTCTAATCCACTACTTTTAGGTTCATGTACTTTGATAAGAGAATGAGAAGGCGAAATATTAGAGTTTTGGTGAAATTCGAATTTTCAACATCCAGGTTTTCGTTCAGAAGGGCATATATCCAAAATTAAAATGGCGATATCTCCTTGTTTTTTTTTTTATTTATTTATTTTTTTTTACACAAACATTTCTTACTCTGGGCCACGATTTGCTGTGCTTTTGTGCTCAATTCTGTACCCAGAGAAATTGATAAAACTATTTTGCTCGTACCCTAATTCGTTTATCTGACCTCCTGGACATTTTTGGAAAATGGATATGTTCCCTTTTTGATAAATTAGTCCTCATGTGAAAGTAACGGGACGGCCACACAAGGGATCCCGTAGCCCATTCACTGTTAAACTGCACGATTTCAACGTTACTCTAAAGTCAACAGCAGAATATACAGCAACTTAGGGATATCAGTCCGTAGCGACGCCACTAAGTGACGTAGTGACAACTTCATAGGGGTGACCATCCAGCATCCCTCAAGAGCGATGACAACCTCCCCTCAAAGTACCTCCCCCTTCAGGATGAGAGTTCCTTCGCTCCCCAAAATTGTAAATTATATCCCTGAAAAAAAAAAAAAAAAAAAACCTGTAAAAATTTCAATGGCGCATCCTGAGCTATCCATCGCCCCTCGTGAACACCATTACACCTTTATTATGTCACAAATAGACCTGTCAAAACTTAATTACAAGAAAGTCACAGAAAATATGTCAGATTGTGACATCTGTGAGACGTCACAATTTTGTCCCTTTGTGACAGTGAACGCAACGACTTGCAGTGTTGTCCCTGTTACTTTGCCGCGATATTACTGTGCTATTAGGGTAAGAACGTCTCAAAATATTCCGGCGTAATACTCAATTGTCAAATTGAAGTACCCCATCATAAATTCTACATTTCTCATTCCATCAAATAGTTTTTGCTAAGCACCCTAACACCAAATGACTCTTGGGGGAAAAGGGTTTAATCAGTTGCTTATCTAAGATTCTCTTCACCAGATAACTTTTACCGCAATTTGATGGACCAGCAACAATCATTGTAAAAGCATGTATCAAGTACGGAAATTCCATCTTAACGATGATAGTTGCTAAGGTCTCGCATTTTTGAAAGAAAACTGTTATTACGTGTTTGACTAGAGTTCCTCCGACCAGGCTGGCCGCTTGTCAGTTTGGTCGCTGAGCCCTCCTCCTCCCATAAAACTTATGAGATTTATACTTCTCCGACTCCGAACCGGGCCCGACAAAGGGCCGGGTCCCTAGTTTCCGACTAGACTGACATGGCCTCTCGCCAGCCCTGCTTCCGACTCCGACTCTGAAAGCCAGGCAGAGTTGCGGACTGGGAGGAAAAATTACCGAACAGGAGTCCGACTCTTAAAATTTAAAAGATTTCTACTACCGACTCCGACTCTGAAAGCCTGGCAGAGTTGCGGACTGGGAGGAATAATGACCAAACAGGAGTCCGACTCTTAAAATTTAAAAGATTTCTACTACCGACTCCGACTCCTTTGCCCAAAATCAGTCCGACTCCGCAACTCTGGCAGGAAGTTGAAAAATGTTCTGCACTGAAAAAATTATTCCTTGTAAACGAAAACATGAACATGCAATAAATTTTCACGTAGTACTTGAGGAAGCGCGCCATTGTTCTTCGACGACGGAAGAGAGGGGGGGAGGGGGGACCTTGTAAAATTCCAGATATTTTTAAGGTTTCTTGAGATGACTTAAAAATAGCCTTGATTCCCCTTGTTCAGTAACTTTCAAGGGCTAAAGATACAAAATATGATCCCTCACCTTTTGGTAATTTCGTAATCCTTTAATCCTTCTTGTCCGTCTTCCGTTTTGATCTTCTTGACAACTTCGTCCTCGTTGTCTCTGGCTTTGGCACGTTTGACGACTTTGACGATGCACTTGATGAAAGATTTCTCGGGCCCCAACAACAAGGGGCTCCTTTTTTTGTCGGACGGGGCCTTGGCTGTTTGTTTGTTGCCTAGGACAGTGAAGAGCGCGGTGGCCGGTACGAAACTTCCGCAGCGAATCTCAGTGGGCGGAGCTTGCGGCACCGTAGAGGAAGGAGTACAGCTGATAGGAGGCGGAGAGACGATGACGTCACAACTGGGCATGACGCAAGGGTGATATCACCGAAGGACACTTCTTGCCGCCTGTTGAAATAAAAAAAGGAAAAAGATTGTCACTTGCTGAAAGGGTTATATATGTGAAAAATAAAGTTTCGACGACAGCACGGTAAAGGATTAACGAGATTGGAAATTCAATTTCAAACATCCAGATATGTGTATCAATTGGATCATGTAGCTTTAACAGAAAAATAATAACAATTACAAAGCGAAAAAGATCAGTATCAGTAAAAAAGAAAGAACCTGCCAAAAAAGTTCATTGGGATTTTTTACCATAATGGAACTCGAAAAGTGAACGCAAACCTATTGGGATCTTTATACAGGCTTAAACTAAAACCAAAACTTTTTCGCCGTATTCTGATTGGTTAAGGAGAGTCAGAGGGATGACGTCACTGAGCGCTTCTTCGTGGCTTTTTTGTGATTGAGGGAGAATGGGGTTGTTTGCAAAATTCTAAAAGTGTTTTATTCTGAAAGGCATGCTTAAAAACATAGGATCTGACCATTTTTTTACTCACGTGTATTGGCAACGATATGGTTGATAGCAAGCGTAGAATGCAATTTTAATTCGCTGCTTGATTATCATAACGTGGAACCGTGATAGAAAGATGCGCCAAAATGCATCATTTGTGACGTCATAAAGACCACGCCTTGGTTGAAAAATCGGACATTTTAAAAAATTAATTTGAAAAAAAAAAAAAAAACTGTTGGAAAAATGAAAGTATTTTCTGGGTCCATGTAATTTTTTTTGCTCATTCGATCCATTTCAATGACTAAAAGTAGTACTTTTGACTGAAGGAAACCACCCTATTAAAAAAAGTAAAACATGAAAATATTCATCGCAATGTTCTCTACGGGGACTGACTCATCTGTAAAGAGTTGTTTAATATTTACAGAAAAAAAATTAAATAGAAAAGAAAAAGTTTTTCTAAGAGTGACGCTTTCACCCACCAATGAAGACACGAGTCCTGACGTATCCCAGGGGCCGACTGGCCCACGGCCGATGCGTCCTCCCTTCCGTGCGTCCTCGAACACCTCTGTGCGCCTTTGTTTTTCTGCGCCCTAGGTTTTTTTTGCTCCCTTCAACAGCCTGTCTTGGGATTTTTTTTTTTTTTTTTTTGTGCCTTCAACCTAAGTTTTTTATTTTTATTTTTTTGCCCTCGGGCCTGTGTTCTTTGTTATTTATTTATTTTTGAGCTCTAAAACCTTTTTTTTTTCATTTCGTTTTATTCGTGACCTCGAACGCGTGTGAACTTTGTTTCTTATTGCGCCCTTAAATCTTTGCGCCTTCGTTTTTTTTCCCGCCCTCAAACCTGTGAGCCTTCGGGGAGAGGAGGGAGGTTATTCCCTCAAACCTGTGTGCCGTGTTCTTTTTTCCCCCCTTAAACCTAAACGTTTTCGTGTTTTTTTTTGCGTTTCTTCAAATTTGAGTGTTTCTTCGGTTTTTCTGTTGAGCCCTCGAGCCTGTGCGCCTTCGTTTTTACTCACTTATTATCTTTGTAAACAATCGCGAATTTCTTATTCTCCTCCAAAGTTGATGTTGCTATAATTTTTCACATTACCATGACGACATGAATAAGTTTAGCTTGTTGTTTTAAAATTTATTGTGAGAGCAAATTTTTGCCGCCATTGTTATAAATGGTTTGCATTCATCTCAAGCGATCTCCTCAAACATTACAAATTATAATTTAATTTAAAATTTATAATATGGTGTTTTCTGGTTAGTTTTTGTTGTCTGTGTATAAATATTATTTGTTTATTACTTATGTTACAGAACTATGATCAAGATTTTTTTAAACTTATTCTTACTCTCATTTATGTAATATTTATAATGTTCTCACTCTTAAATCACACCGTGAACTTTTGTGTCTTTTTTTTTCTATAAGGTTCTACATAATTTAATTGACTGCTCAGATATCGTTAATTCGATACAACTTGCTGTCCCAAGTAGGACTTTTAGGAGTCATTCTTCTTTTAAAAATGTTCTTTTTACCAGACGGAACTATGAGAAAATTTTTGTCTTTTTAAATTTTGCAAACTTTTTAACATTCATTGTCGTGATATAGATATGTTTAACTTGTCATTTTACAATTATAAGTCTTTATGTTTGAATATTTTAAATGTATAATTTGTTTTAGTTGCTATTTTTATATTATTGTTGCCACTGTAACTGGATTCTTTCTGTAGTGTGCAATACTTTTGATAAATAACTAAAATACCGTATTAGGATTAGCATTAAAATCAAGGGTTCTGGTGGGTTGAACTATAACGCCCCTGTTGCATTTAATTCCTCAAACCAGTAAATTAATTTGCATTTTTTTAGCAGATTGAATTTATTTTAATCTAATATTTATAATTTCTGTGAGCATTTCAAAATGTTTCGTTTTCGCATTGCAACCTTTACAAAAATAAATAAATAAATAAATAAATAAATAATTTGAATTTTGACATCTTGAATTCAAATTATGTTTTTCGCAATCACGTGTTTTTTTGCTTGCGTGCAGGCATGTGTGTGTGGGTATGTGTGTATGTAGGCGTGTGTGTTTGTGTCTGTGTGCAGACATGTGGGTATGTGTGTGTGTATGTGTATGTGTGAATGTGTGTGTATATGTGTGAATGTGTGTGTATATGTGTGTATGTGTGTGTGGGTATGTGTGTGTGTGTGTATAGGCATGCGTGTGGGTATGTATGTGTGTGCATATGTGTGTGTAGGCATGCGTGTGGATGTGTGTGTGTGTATGTGTGTGTTATGTGTTTGTGTAGGTGTTTGTATTTGTTTGTGCATGTGTGTGTGTGTGTGTGTGTGAGTGTGTGTGTGTAGTTGTGTATGTATGCACAAGTGTGTAGCACATGGACGCAACCTGGAGACGGTTTTCGCTAGAGGAGCAGCATCGTGAGGCCGGTCGACGGTAGTGCTGCAGAGGGTGCTGGCGGGAAAATAAAATGATCGGACCTCAAAAACAGTCAAGTGAGAACAATAAGCAATCGTGATTGCTCTAAAAAACGTACGATCTTAAAATGTGATATTTTAATACTGAACGCAAAACATTCAAGTTTCTTCAACTTTCAATCTTTTTACCACTGCTCATTGTTAGCTACTTTTAGGCTTTTATTGCACGTGAATTTTTCCTTTGATTTCAACCAGTTTAAGGAGAAGAAGTTTGAATCAACTAACAATTCTTTTTCTAAAACACGTGTTAAGGTAGCAAGGTGACTTAAAGATTTCAATTATTAGAAAAAAATAAGTACTTCTTCAACTTCAATAACCAAAGCTCTATGAGATTTTTCCTTTATTAAAAGATACTTAGTAATGGACAGGGAGGTGGAAAATCTAGGCTGAAAATTGAAAACAGCTGAACGTACGCCAAATAATAGCCGAGAAATTACAAGGTCGACGGAACATTGATCTTGAAAGTATTCTTTTCCTCATGGATGAGAAGACGATTGAAGTTTGTCACGTCACCGAAAAAGGGACACGTGTACTCACTTCTTACTGGTGGAGAAACATTTGCTTGCATTAAGAATTTTGAATATGGTTTTTTACGAAAAAAAAAACAAACGTACTAAAAGAAAATAAATTGTTGTGTAAATAAATGAATGAATAAAAAATTAACTTGAATTTTGACATCTTGAATTCAAATTATGTTTTTCGCAATCACGAGTGTGTGTATGTAGGCGTGTGTGTTTGTGTGTAAGAGGTATGTGCATGTGTGTGTAGGCATATGTGTTTAAGTCTGTGTGCAGGCATGAATGTGTGGGTAGTTGTGTGTATGTGTATGTGTTTGTGTGTGCGTATGTGCAGTGTGTGTATATGTTTGTGTGTGAATGTGTATGTGTGTAGGTGTATGTGGGTGTATGTGTTTGTTGTACGTGCGTGTATGTATGCGAACAATTCGCAAAATAGCTGAGAAAAAAAGAAAGGTGAATAGTCGTATTTTTCACCTCTTTAGCTCTTTAGAAGAATGTTACGGTTAATATAACACTCCCTTCTTCAACGGAAAATAATAATAATGGACATGAAACTGTCGAAAACAAGAAAAAAGGGGGAAGGGGCGTCGTTTGCAAAAAGAGGGCGATGGGATAAAAACACTCATAAAATTTGGATTCGGGGATTATTTTACACAAGAATCATGAAGAATGAATTATGCTACTGTTTGACCACGGATTGTATGTAATTTGGCAATTGTCCAAGTAAAGACGATTCCATCTGAATGAATCAAGCAAGGGAGAAAGGAAAATGACGATGGGGTTTTGATGCACGCGTTTTATAATGTCACTAGTGCCTAATTAATTTCTAGCATTCTCAAAAATAAAATAAAAGGAAACAAAAATAGTTACTATGGAAACAAAAAAAAAAAAAAAAAGAATAAAATATTTTCATTCCGTTCAGGACGTAAAAGCAAAATGGTAAACTCAAAACTTTGTTGTGAATAAATAACTCAATTAATTTTTGCCTTGAGAATATAGATCATATATACTTTAGATATAAAGAATGTTGTTGTGAGCAAATTTTCATTTTTACAAAACTAAGGCTAAATAATAGAGATGAAAAGTGCACATCTGAAACAAAACAACTAACACCCCTGTAACCTAATAGATACGTCCATTTCCGCTTGTAAACCGCATATTAGCCTTTGCATGTAATCAATGGTTAGACAGTAGAAGCATTTTGAGAGGTTTTATGTATTTCTTTATTTTTTAATTATTATTATTATTATTATTCTTTTTTCCGCACAGTGTGACGAGTGATCAATTTTTGTTCACAATGTAATGTCGATTCTGTTCTTATATGTTATCTTCTTACGTTTGCATTTTGTTCCAATGTTGAATTAGGAATACGAAAAATAGAAGTTTATCACCTTTGCTTGTTAATAAATGTGAATGACAAATTTCCAATGTTTTTGTCTTACATCGCGCTCAATGTCCTCGTTGTATGCTAATTTTCCTTCGCATATTTTTACTTTCTTTCACAAAAAAAGGAAGTATTGTATTCGCAAAAAGATTTTCACTCAAAAATCGACCTTAATTACCATTTTGCTCACCCCCGAATGAGTGTTGAGTTTTTTTTTCAACCCGACCACACGTGGATAAGTGCCTAAGAATTTGTAGACACGCGGAATATCCATAATGACGATTCCCGAGTTAATTACAACGAATTTTCTCGTGACGTCTGTATGTACGTACGTGCGTATGTGCATATGTATGTCGCATAACTCAAGAACGGTATGTCCTAGAAAGTTGAAATTTGGTATGTAGACTCCTAGTGGGGTCTAGTTGTGCACCTTCCTTTTGGTTGCATTCGGGTTTTTTTAAGGGGGTCGTTTGCCCCTTTTTGGGGGGGGGGGGAATCATTGTTAATTTCGATTTAACTCAAGTGGTGTTACAATTTGGCGGACACTTGGCGACATATCGCCAATATTTTGGTCGCCAAGTTTTATCGCCAACTTGGAGACAAATTTGGCGATTTTTTTTACACCTGGTTTTAATTTGGCCACTGTTGGCGATATTTAGAGAGTAAACTATTGAATCACATTAAAATTACCAATAACGGGAAAGTGACATTAAATTGGAGTAAAAGGAAGTCATGTGAGGCAAGCATCAGCTCGTTTGAAAACGAGGGGAGAGGGGCTCCAAAAACCTTCACCATAACATTTAGTGCTGTCCACTCAAAGAGAAAATAATAGGGGAGGCTAGGGATACTTGATCTCTAGGCATACATGATCCTTGATCCCAAAACGTACCAAAATCATAAAGTAGAACTTTGAAACATGACAACAACGTTAAAGTCATACTTGTACATAAAAACTGGCAACACGTTATCTTTTTCAGCCATTTTGTTTTAGATCAAGAAATGATTGTCTGAATGTGTCGAGAGAAACTTTTTTAAAGGAAAGCATTCTGAAGTTTACGTTATCAGTTACATGCAGCTTAAAAAAATAGTGAATTGTAATTTTAAAGAATTGTCAGCCTTTAATAATTAAGACATATTTTTAAAGAACTGCCACTATTTGTTAATAACAGAATAATTATGTTTGTAAGAATCTCATGTTAGGGACGCTTGATCCCTTTGGTTTCAGGGAAACATGATCCCAGGGATCAAATATCCCTTTAACAGTGTAAACACAATGAAAACAATATAGCTGTAGTTTACTTAGTTGAGTTCAATTTTAAGGATTCAAAACCATGTTAACGTAATAAAATGTATCATAGAAATGATAGATATAAACAATCACTGCAGTAAATCTGCGTAATAGTTAAAATATCAGTTCGCACTTGTAACACAACTCTTTTTATTACACACTAGTGGTACCCGCACGGCTTTGCCCGTAATAGAAAATTAAAAAGGTTTTTTGGTTCGCCTGTATATTTACATATAATGTATGGTGAATTTTCTCGCCAATTGGCTTGGTTACGGTTTCACGTAATGATAATTTCGTTTTTTTCTCGTCCATCTAATGAGAATTTTGTTCTTAAAATTGGAATAGAAAAAGAACCACATCGATTTTTCGAAAAATCGCTTCGAAGTGCACACCCCCATGCTACAAACTGACTTTGTGCCAAATTTCATGAAAATCGGCCGAACGGTCTAGGCGCTATGCGCGTCACAGAGATCCTGACAGACAGAGATCCGGACAGACAGAGATTCTGACAGACTTTCAGCTTTATTATTAGTAAAGATTTTAAACATAGAAACATAAACTAACTCTACTGATGAATTATGTTCCGATCGGCGTAATGAGCTTGAACAATGTGAAATTGATTATCCTTGTTTGAATTTAAATATATACACATACAAAGTATATAAGTATAAGTATATATATATATATATATATATATATATATATATATATATATATATATATATATATATATATATATATATATATATATATATATATATATATATATATATATATATATATATATATGTATATATAAGTATTTTCACAAGTATACAGATACTTACATTTTTCATCTCTTTTTTTTTTAAATTAAATCAGTAGAATAATTTGCATTTTTATTATTACAGGAAGAGAAGCAAATAAGTTGATTTCTGTAGTTATCTCCGTATTTTTTTATTATTTGTTGGTAATTTTAACTTCATTACGACTCTTTTAAAAGAATTATTAGTTTTATTTATAAAATTTATTGTTCACAACTGCATTGGAAATTAAGTAACTGATCAAAGTCCATAAAAGTTGTGTACATTTTTCTGCAAATTTCCTAGTTGAATTTCAAAAAATGTTATTTTTGTGTTCACATTATTATTATTTAAGAAAAAAATAGAAATATTGTTATTTTTTAGAAACATTATGTAGAGAAAACGAAAATCCATAGGTAAATTGCTGATCTAAGGAAAAGTCTACGTATTTTCTTAGTGGGATCAATTATCCCCCATGAAGGGATCAAGTATCTCTTCATGTATGTGAGGATATATGATCCCTTTATAAAAACATTGAAAAAAAATATTTTAATAAAACTGCTTGTTTAATTTCAACTGAAAAAATACTGTCAGATAGAGGAAACAGTCACGATTGTTCACGCATTTAAAAGAAAAACGAGCTGATGTGTGCATCACATGACTTCCTTTTACTCCAATTTTAATGTCATTTTCCCATTATTTGCAATTTTAATGGGATTCAATAGTTTACTCTCTAAATACCACCACCAGTGGCCAAATTGAAGCCAGATTTAAAAAAATTCGCCAAATTTGTCGCCAAGTTGACGACAAACTTGGCGACCAAATGACTGGCGATATATCGCCAAGTGTCTGCGAAATTATAACACCACTTGAGTATACATCGCAACTAACAATGATTTCTCCCAAAAAAGGGCAAAAGAACCCCTTAAAAACACCCGAAAGCAACCAAAAGGGGAGGGGCATAACTAGACCTCACTAGGAGTCGACGTACCAAATTTTAACTTTCTAGGACATACCGTTCTTGAGTTATGCGACATACATACGCACATACGCACATACATACGTACATACGGACGTCACGAGAAAAGTCGTTGTAATTAACTCGGGGAATGTCAAAATGGATATTTCGAATGTTTATACTTTCTTAGGCACTTATCCGCGTGTGGTCGGGCTGAAAAAAAAACCTCAACATTAATTTGGGGGTGAGCAAAATGGAAATTAAGGCCGAATTTTAAGTGAACATATTTTCGCGAATACACTGTTAAAACTACAGGATGCATTCGGCACCTTTCAGGGGAGAAACGCTTGTTCACCAGCGGCACCCAATACGGAGCCGAAATCGCACCTCTAAATAGGGTGAAAAACAGGCACCTTTTAAAAACTAGACAGCCGGAGTGAAAAAAAGGATCCTTCGGAGAGAGAAATGGCACCCTTACTATAGATCCTCCTCCCCCCTCCCCCGTATTGTGTGCGTTTTTAAATACAGTTGTGTACCTTTTTTTTTTTAGTTTTGTTTTGATTTATGATATTCTACGTTTTGGACATTTTTCACATTGAACTCGGTATTGGAAATGATTAAAACATGTAATTACAGCATTTGATCATATTTCAGAGTTTTCAACATAGTTAAGAAGTGCTCATAGCGTTAATTCATCTGATCGTGCTCTAACTCAGTGTTTCTCAACCTCTTTTGACCCACGGGCGCGGTAAAAGCAAATGAAAAACTTTGCGGACCGGTGAAATCTTTATCGTTTTCTTAAAGAATCATAAAAAAAATAATATGAATAATAACTCTGGGGTCGTTAAAAAACATGTGAAAAAATTCAGGGTTCTGATGGGTTTTTTTTTTTTTTACAAAAAGTAATGTTAAAAATTAATAAAACAATAAATATCTACCCCTTCACTTGTATCAAAGATCTGTCACAAATACGTTATAATTTAAAAACGAGTAATTATTTAAAACATGTGAGAAATTATACATTTACTAAAACTTGACGTATTCCGAAAATGAAGCATAGCTGTACTTATGGATTATTTAAATGATGAGCCAAAAATATTCAGGGATATTACAATTACGGAAAAACAAAATCGTTTCATAAACGTTAATCAAGAGTAACAAAAGAAACTGCACATAAAGTTTTTCAACAGTTAAATAAAAAACCAAAAGAAAGTTCTAACGCTTTCGAGGACTGCTAACAGGAAATGATTCTAACACTTGAATGAAAAAGCAAAAAAAAGAAAAAAAGAGCTAGACTGAGAGAGATTTTTTTTTTCGCTATCTTTATGTTATAATCTACGAAGCACAAGAAACATTTTTATTAAGGTTCTTTTGGTGACTAATAAAAGCTGCTTATCGAGTATTCAAGAAAATAATGACAGATATTTTTAGTAGCGTTTTGAATGATGGAAATTTCACGATAGTAACAGTAAACGAGAACTAGAAGACTAACGGTTACTGTGAAAAGCAATAAATGCACGTTTAAACACTTAACTATGTTTGAAAGCCCTAAAAGCTACAAAGTGATCAAAAGCTGTACTTACTTGTAATTTCGGATAATTAATCCTAGAAAAGTTGGGTTTTAATCCAATAGTGTACTTCATTCAATGTGAAAGACACACAAACGCAATCATCATTTGTCCGCCATATTGAGGTGGTTGAATGTATGTCTAAGGCAAAAAGCGCATGCGCAATGAGTCTTTCTGCGATTGCATGATGTTCTGGCTCCTCTGCGCTATTTTCTAGCCTGTGATGCACCTTCAGGCACTATGCTTTCACCTTAGAGGGAATATTTTCACTCGTCTGGAACCCCTGCTTTTAACAGTGTACAATACTTCCTTTTTTGTAAAAGGAAGTAAAAAAACTGATAATTTGAAGCAGAGAAAAAAATTAAAAACTAAAGTGGGGATCAAGTATCCCCAGTCTCCCCTATATAATCTACTTCTTTAAAAAATATCATCATCCTACTATTACGTCGTTGAGGCATTACATTCTTATACATTTGACACCACTTATATAGACGTAATATTATTCATATCAACAAGTATTTATTGATATGAAAATCAAAGAAATTAAGACCAATGCATTATATGAGCCACAAATAAATTATTGTGCAACAGGAGGGGGGGGGGGTAACCCTATTAGAACCTTTGGTTCAAGCCATATTGTCAATTCTAGTACAGCACCTCCCCATGAGAAAAATTATAACTGCGCTAGTCTAATTGCAAAAATATAGTGGCAAAATATGTAATGTATAACTAACATAACGTTGAATTGAAATGAGCGTGGGTTCTTTAAAATTGTTGATCCCACTTATGCCCGATGACAGGTCATGTCAGCCTAGCGGAAAATCGAAGTACTAAAAGTTTCATAAAGTCAGGGGCCACGGGCACTAAATTGAAAAGGGGCCGCTTTGGCTCTCGGAGGCCCTGTGCCTACTTCACAAATAAATGCAAATGGCATTTTGTATGGACGTATGTCAATTCAGCGATCTAGCTTATACGTTGAGCTAGTGCTAGTTCGTGATCTAGCTTAACGTATTAACTTTAAGTAATGACGTATTATCTATTTTAAGGAAGCTTATTACTTAAAATGCATAACCTAAGTCTAAGCTACATCAAGCTAACGTAACGTAGCTTTATGTATCTTATAGCTTTTACGTTTTAAATAATAAGCTATTACTTAAAATGTATAATCTATAAGCAGTCTAGCTTGTACATTTTTCTTGCCATTTAATGAGCAGTCATAATCATACAGTAACTCATCACAAATTGATCAATTTGGTTTAATAGGAGTCAAATTTATATTTAATTTAACATATCCGTCATTTTAGTTTCGACGAAATGTTCTACTGTGTTTTTCCTTCCTGAAACCTCCTTTTCTAGATCCAGCACTCGGTATCTTTATTTCCTATAAAATATACTAAATTTTTTCTTTTCGTCAAAACTGCTGTTACGAATAAAAATACCTTGAAAACGAAAGATCGTGGAAAATCAAACCTTGCTTCAAAGCAAACCGTCCTTTGAAAGTTAGATGTTTTTCATGAAAATAAGTTTGACGTCAAATGCGGAAAGACAAAAAACTTTCCTGACAGCTCAAAGAATGTGTTATTTATTACTCAAGAGAACTAAAATAGGATTTAAATTGAAACCACATAGCACATATTTGCTCATTTGGGTTAAAGAGCAAGACCGTGGATACTCTTTTGTCACCAGTGATCGCTAGTAACAATTTTAATAGAAACTCAAAGCACTAAACATTTTTGAAGCTATGCTTTTTATATGGGTCTTTGTGGCAGCTGGAGTGAACTGAAAAAAAAAAAAAAAAAAAAGAAAGAAAGAAAGAAGAAAAAGCGGCATGAAAAAGCATTTTATTGGTCGAGCGAGATCAATTCTGAAAATCAGTCATTTTTAAACTCATTTTTATGTTTTTAGGGCTAAACTGAAAAACATTTTTCTTCAACTCATTAGCACTTTCAGTTCCGAAGATAGGGGGAATTTTGGTTATTTCTTTTTTTTTTTAATTTTTGTATTTCTTGATTTTTTAATATACATCTAGGTGACTTGAAACATTCTGTAACAAACGTACACTTTAAACCTGTACAAAAATGTTTCACGAATATGCTTCAGTTAAAGGTTCCAGTTTTTTTAATTTGGGTAAAACGAACTCCCTTTCTCGCATTGGAAGGTGCTTTATGGTTATGCTTAATATATTCTGTATTCATTAATGGTAATTCATATCAATATGTTATTATTTTATAATAATATTCTTTGTTTAGGTATACGTTGATGATTGTCAAAGGATATAAAAAAAAATAATTTTGATACAATTAGCTAATGTGAACTAAAACGAAATTCGATTTCTTGTTTTAATTTTCTGTACAAGTTCGCTTACCCGGAATAACTCGGATCAAAAACAATCCGGATAAACGAAAATTCGACTAATCCAGGTAACATGGGGCTTATAAGCAAAACACGCTCTTAAATAAGCAGACTTATCTTTTATTACAGCAAAAAAAGATGTTTTATGTCTTGAAATTACATAAGTTCGGTTCCCGCAAACACTTTCATTTCGTCGCTAAAAAGACGAATGGGCGTATCTCACTTTTAAGCGTTTTGCAGAAAACCGATTTAAAGATTTCCAGTTTACTGTATCGCTTGAGAATCGCCATCAGTGTGAGGGACTGTAACTTTTTTATTATTTAGTGTAGAGATAGCTCATTGGTCATGCTATAAAGTCGATTTTGGACATTTCTGTGGTGGTTTAAGGGGTCTAAGGACCTTTAACCTTCAAAATTTTCGATTTTCTGGAAAAAATATATGTCATGCATAATTAAACTCTGAAAAATTTGATACCTTATTTATTAACATACGCCAAAAACTTTTCGAGTTGTCGTAAAAATGCGTTAACTTTCCCCACAGAGATTAAGTTAACAGCAGCTGTTTAAGCCTCTTTTTCTCAGGTGCCGGTTTCTTCGGTTTTCTCGTTTTGCGCGCATGATATCTCAGAAAGTTTTCTATATATTTCCGTAAAACTTTTAATGTATGTTTATCTGGTTTATATTTATGACCTGAACCTAAATTTTTTATTTTCTTAAAAATTATTTATTTATTTTTTTGAAATTTTATAAGTAAATATCAAAAATTTCCAAAATTTTGGGCAATTTTTTTTTAATAGTAATTTTCATTTTTAGATAAAATTTAGGTTCAGATCATAAATATATACCAGAAAAATATGCATGAAAAGTTTTACGTAAATATATAAGAAACTTTGTGAGATATCATGCGCGCTAAACGAGAAAGCCGAAGAAACCGGCATCTTAGAAAAAGAAGCTTAAACAGCTTCTATTAACATAAACCTTTACGGGGAAAGTTTACTCATTTTTACGATAACTTGAAGAGTTTTTGGCGCATGGTAATAAATAAGGTATCAAATTGTTCAGAATTAAACTATGCATAACATATATTTTTTTTTCCAGAAAATCGAAAATTTTAAACCTTAAAGGTCCTTAGATCCCTTAACTCATTTTTCGATTTTTTTGAGAAATGCCCATTCGTCTTTTAAGCGACGATTTATAATGTAAAATTCCGGGCTGGGTTCGAAACTTTTCGACCACGTTAACACTGAAGATGACCGCCACAGATGCGGTCGAAACGTTGGGACACTCAGACCACGGCACAACAGCCCGGAATTTTACAACATGATTGACACCGGCCATGAAAGCCTTCATTCTTACTTTCATTTATAGTTCAGCTGCAGTAGTGTCGTACTGAAAACTCAAGTACGCCATGTTGTTTATTAGATGACTATAATTTATTGCACAACCAATGCAGGAGTTGTACATTTAACCAAAAGAATACATTTAACCAAAATAATGCATTTAACCAAGCGAATATTCTCCGCATTTATTTTTCCGTTCTTGGTTTCATATTTTAGAATTATTATATAAGTGAATATTTTTTTTATACTCTACAAATTTGATCCGGATAAACTAAAAGATCCACATAAATGGAGCAGGATAAACAAGGTTCTATTGTACCTTCAACATTTTAACTAATGTTATTTAATAAAAATTCATCAAAATAATGTCATTAAATTCAGTCCCACGCCTGCCATGTTTTTTTTTTTTTTTTTTTCAAATTTGTTGGATTTAATTATATTTCAATGCATCAATTGATGTAAGTAGTTTATTTGAAATAACTTGGCTCACACAACGGCTGCCTCTTAAATTAGGTGGAAAGATTTTACCAATACTTAAAGTGTACATATTTTGTACACTTTAGAATCATTAATTTATTTTTTGAAGTAGCGAGCAAGTGGTGATTAACAGCTGACTTAAATTGGCATTTTGTTTTTCATTTAGTTGCATTGTGGTTGGTAATTACTAATTTTGCCCTTTAATCTGATTGCGATATTTTAACTGAAAGCATAATCGATAATAATACTAATAGCTATAAATACGTACATTGATGCAGGATTTTGAAAACTAGTAGGGGTGCTCAAAGAGTCCAAAAAGAGGATGACTTCTTCCAGGGGTGGATACAGACTACCATTTTAGCATGGGGGGGGGGGATTCATACAGAAGACTATAGAGTTTTTGGGTACGAAAAAATTGTGAAATTTCTTGGTTTTCAATAAGAAGCATCAAATTGGAAAGGAATAAGGCCCAGAGTTGGACATAAAATTTACTATTTAACTTCATAAGCAATGAGAGAAAGAAAGTCGTATTTTAAATACTTACTTTAAAAATAGTTACTTAATTGAAAATACTACTGAAAACGTTTATATTTTGTTCATGAAGTATTTAAATACATTACGGATTGGTAATATTATCAGCAGCTTAAGTGGAGGAGGAGGTCATGACCTCCATGACCCTTCCATTGTTTCTGCACCTGACTTCTTCCCTCTCTGCATGTAATGGTTTGAAAAAGCTGCTCAATCGAACTTAAACGAAGAAATAAAACCGAAGCAACCTTTTTTTTTTCTTTGATGTTGATTGCTAAAGAACAATTAATTGTTCCGGCTGAATAATTCCTAAATGACCAAGTAAAGGAGAAGCAGAGTATATGAGAAAGAAAAATTCTTGGGAATTCCAGGATTGTTTTTTAAAATCGGTGTTTTAAATAATTAATAGATGTTGTGCCCTTCGAACGTTTTTGTATGTACAGAAAAAATACATAGGATACGACTATAGCATACAAATGAGTGAAAAACATTATTTAATGCATGAGTAGAACAAGTGAGAGTAAATTTCATGAAAGGTAAGGATGTTTGGACTTAATGCCATGAAAACGAAAAAAAAAAAAAGTTTAATAAATCAGAAAACAAAATAAATAGATTTATATATATATAAATGAATGTTTGTCTGTATGTCATCCATGAACTCAAAAACTACCCGGCAGATTTGACTGAAACTTTCACCGTTTGTTATTTTTGGTACTGAGAATGTTTATAGACCAGTTCGAAAAAAATCCGATCGATAGTTCCTTTTTTATTCCAATTTAAGTCACAATTCATTGGATAAATACGAATAAAATGATCGGCTGCAGAAATTAATTCGCGTGAAAGATCTCATTGATAAGAAGTTAGCTGTTGCCATTTTTCTTGAGTTTGAACAAATAAATTCTTTCCTTATTGTTTTATGGCTTTTCATGCAACGGGGGATTTAAAACTTTTTCTATTTGATATTTGTAGCGATTGATTGATCTTGCAAACTGCGTGAGTACGAAATTTGAGTATAGTCACGGCTTCACTTGATACCTGGACCGATTATTATGAAAATTGCTATATACGTATATGTATTTTTCCACGGAGAAGGTGCATAATATGCTCATTGAAGTCACTCGCCACCAGGTGGCACTGCAGAGTAGCAACTTCTGCCCCATTCAACCGATTGTCATGAAAATCAGTGTAATGATGTATTTTTTTGTTGGCGTAGCAACGCGCGTCGGGTACAGCTAGTATTAAATAAATAAATGCAAGCACCTTTATGTCTGGAGATCTTGTTTAAGAATTAGATGTTTTTCTTTTTTTCTGCATTCTCCCTTTCCTATTGCTTGTTGACGGTGGGGGTTCCCGGAACTCCCACAAATATTTTTTTTGGAGGGGAAGAGGGGGGGGGGCTTGAGCACTGCAGAATCCCCGGAGTTGGCGTCCCTGAATTTGTAATCATTGTAAGCTGTGAGTTTCCGCCCTTAATGCAGGGCTAAGGCAGAGCTGCAAGCATAGACCCAGGCTAGATACACAGGGTTAGGGGAGGATGAAGATTCCCTCCCCCAAAAGTGACCAAATACTGCCTTAAAGCTTCACTTTTGGGACATATTCCGAAACATTTGCCACAGTCCCTTTTTCCTCGTTTTGCGCCTGAAAATTTGGTTATTAGCGAAAGCCTGAGTCGCCCCCCCCCCCTTTGCTAATGTCTCCCTCCAAAACGAGAGGCTTGATCCGCCCCCGTTACCAGGTTGTCAGTATACACCAATGCAATCATAATTTTTAGGTATCACGCGTTATAGAAATGATAACGATTGTAGAAAAATGGATGATAACGAGCGATTTAAGAGAACGATTTGAAAATGAAATTTCTTAAAACAGAGATAACTCTCAACTCAGCATAAAAATAAATGTTGCACGGAAACAAATAAGCAGACGATATTTTGCATTTGACAAGCGTTTCAGGTGAAAGCATGACATTTTTCTTATCATTAACATACATCCATCCAGCGACAAATGTCAACTGATATAAATGACAAAACAACTGTGTCCGCAATATTAGAAGGAAAAAAACATGGTGAGTGTACATTTTCGAGTGCTGATACAGCGCTTGTTTAGAAAAAAAGATTCATGTTTTCCAAAGAGATGATAAAATTATCGGATTTTTCTAAATTGATAGAATATATTGAAGATTAAAATAGAATCAACTTTGAAAAGCTTTGCCCGTTTCTGAGAATATTTAATACTTAAGGGGTAATCCACAAATGATGTCATTTCTTGATACAGATCTTCGTGACAAAAAGTAACAATACAAACCCTTGTGTCAGAAAAATTTCAGCCAAACTTTTTTTTGAGCATCTTTGTTCCACAAATATTCCATTTTCAAAAATTTTTCAAAGTTGATTGAAGCTCAACACAGAATAATCACTGTTTATTTTTTGGTGAATTTGTTTTGCATTCCATTTTTAGCGATCATTTTTGTTCGTTATGTGTAGTTCTATATTTTGCGATTATGTTTTCGTTCTTTTTATAAACTATGGAGCAGCATCAAACTAAAACAACCTGCCAAATTTCATTGTCTATGTGCGCGCGCGCGTTTTTTTTTGCTCGTTACTTATTACTTAGTACCCAAGAGGTTCGCCAATTTCTTTCGGAGTTTGGAAAGGGTTCGCAAGGGGGGGGGGGGAAAGTTGGGAACCCGCTGCCCTATGGGAACACCACTGCTGAGGTCAACTTGCGGACTAATTTAACTTTGATTATGCTCTTTACTTTTGAGTTATAGAAGTCTCGCAGAACGGAGATAACGTCCGATTTCTCCTTCCCTCATATAGGAATTCGCGCCAAAAGCAAATAAGTGACAATTCAAATGGGGGTACAAATGTGGGCCAAATTTCTTTGGTTTCAAGCAGAAGTTTTGTGCCAGAGCGACTACAAAAACCGGCCACGCACAGCCAGATAGACATTTTCCAAAAATGATCGAAATGGATTCAACACTCCCCTAAACGTGTAAATCCGTCAAAATCGGGATTTTTTTTTACGAATTCAATACTTTCTTCTTGGCATTAGATATAGAAGAAAGCTGGAGCGCCCCGAACGTAAGTTTTTGGGAGAGCAGAAATTCTCAACTTGCTGAATGTTTCCCAAATCGTCAGACAAGATTTGCCGAACAAGGACATTTTTGGGAGGTCACAGTGACCTCCCGTGACCTCCCATCGGTTGCCCCTGAAAGCAGGGCCTGTTTACCCAAAAGGCTCGAGAAGCTTGAGCTTCCTCTCAGAATTTTTAGGGGTCCCAAACATCACTGTAAAACTGTGTTCAACCATTCCAGTTTCTGCTTTTAACTAAGTTTTTTTTAAAGAGATTGCAAATATTTGAACTTGCTAAACAAAAATGTTTGAAAGAATTAAATTATTGAAAGTGAGGACACATTTGATAAAATATAGCTACAAGCTAGATTTTCAAATGAGGGATTTAATTCAACTCTGTTACAATGTACTTTTAAGACATTTAATTTCCTTTGTGAAGTGACAAATATGATTCAAAACGTTACTACCCAAATTTGCTGAGAATTCACGTGCAACATATGTAATGAAGTAATAAACAAAATTTCTGTCAATCGGTAAGGTGGAATATAAACTGAACTCTGAATTCCGCTGGGCCACGTAGCATTATTCAGTGTTGTATCAATGTCTGTAGAATGTTAAGAAAAATTTCCCCTGTCGTGTTTAGCAATAACTATAAAGATACGAATCACACTCGACAAACATTTATTTTACAATTCTACAACATAAACAACTATAACTACAGGTACATAATCTGATAATTTTGCGAATAAGAATGGAACTCCAACGGAAACCATGGTAACCGCAAACTTAACACAGCTTGGTAAAATATTAATAAATACTTGTTGCCAGGTTCAAGACACAACATCCCCAAACAAAAAAGTGGGGGGGGGGGGCTTCAAAATGAGGCCGAGCATCCCCTAATTTCAGAGGTTAATCGGGGCTTGCCTGGAAGAAAGTAAAAATACCAGAAATGAGAGTAGAGACCCATCATTATTTATGCATCTGGCAAAACTGGACAACTTCCTCTTCATGAGAAACCAACAAGTGTCACAATTAGCGATCAATTGCTGAAGTTCGTGAAACGACACGTAGACTGAGGGTCTACGACTGCATCGTTTCCGAAACATAAAAACAACATTTATGCTAGGGATAAGATTTTCCTGTTTCTCCTTCCTTCTGATTAAGTGACAGGACGGAAATGAATAATTTTGCGGTTAAGCTTTCACTTTTATAACAAGCTGTTAAATGTATCGACTAGAAAAGAACCGACAAAAAAAACTTATAAAAATGTAGTAAAGTTACAGAAGGATGTTGAGAAAAAAAATTGTCTGAAGCTTGTTCGGTAAAGTCACCCAATAATATCTATGGAGAGTAACCGGAAACAGTGAACAGAACTGTATTTGTGGAAGTTGTAGGTCAGGGGTTGGCAGCCTTTTTGGAGTTAAGAGCCATTTTTTTTCAAAAGTGTTAAGTTTTTTTCTTCAAGAGCCAAACATTTATAGAATAATGTGGGGCAAAGTGAAATGGTGAAATATTTACTCTATTTTTAGCGCCACCTATTTGGTAATATTTTAACTATGTAGTAATGCATGTAGTATAGTCTAGTCATTAAAAAATTACCTCTGAAGATCAAAGCATTTGAAAACGAGCTGATGTGTGCATCACATGACTTCCTTTTACTCCAATTTAATGTCATTTTCTCATTATTGGCAGTTTTTATATGATTCAATAGTTTACTCTCTAAATATCACCAACAGTGGCCAAATTGAAACCAGATTAATTTTTTTTTAATCGTCAAATTTGTCGCCAAGTTGGCGACAAAACTTGGCGATCAAAAGACTGCGATATATCGCCGAGTGTCCGCCAAATTATAACACCACTTGAGTTTACTTTGAAATTAACAATGATTTTCCCCCAAAAAGGGACAAAAGACCCCCTTTGGAGCATACGAATGCAGTCAAAAAAGAAGGTGCGCAACTAGACCCCATTAGGAGTCTACGTACCAAATTTCAACCTCCTAGGACATTCCGTTCTTGAGTTATACGACACACATACGCACATACATACGTACATACAAACGTCAGGAGAAAACTCGTTGTAATTAACTCGGGGATCGTCAAAATGGATATTTCGGGTGTCTGTACGTTCCTAGGCATATATCCACGTGTGATCGGCTCGAAACAAAAATTCAAATTTATTTGGGGTTGAGCAAATGGAAATTAAGGCCGATTTTTGGGTGAAAATGTTTTCGCGAATACAATACTTCATTTTTTGTAAAAGGAAGTAAAAACAAGCAATTTTCAAAAATTGATGCAAAAGCTGTAATATTTTGTTTAAGTCATAAGTTATTTTTGTTGTTATCAAATGATGAAACTCTTGTTATTATCACTTTAAATATTAAGTAAGACCCACTAATATTCGGTGAAGTATTTATTTAGTTAATAGTAGGCTTATTTGTATTTTGAATATTTTTCACTATTAGTCAAATGCAAGCGGTTTAAAGTGGATGGGGCAAAGAGAAATAGTTAATTTCATTTAGTCATTCAATCATTTGCTAGCTCTCTCAATAAACGTTTTATAAACTAATTTATTCAATTCCTTCATTTAATCATTCACTTATATTTATTTATTCATTCACTTATTTTCTCATTCACTCATTTTATTTTTCGTCATAGATTAATAAATTTAGTTTTTCATTTACTATTAAATAATTGTTTCATTACATTTTCATTTATTCATTCCCTACATACATCACTAAAATTAGAAAACGAAAAGGTGGTTATGTGCTATTTTGCTTATTGTACGTCAAATTATTTATTTTGCGCACAGATAGCAGGGTTGCCTCACTCCTCTCCATCCCAAGAGTGATGGCACGTTCCCTCAAATGCTACGGAACGAGAGTTCCAAAATGAGATCATAACCCCTCTCAAATGAGCCCTCTCCTCACAAATTTTAATGGTGTAGTATGCATCATGGACTTACCACGTAGGTACTTGTGGTGATAGAACATGTAACTCAATCTTTAAAAAAAATACATTTTTTTTTACTAATGAAAACAAACTAAAAATAAAAACTTAATTATAATGGGTTTTTAAGATTGCTAAAAACAAAGTAATTGTAAAAAAAAAAATAATAATTAATTTGAATTTTGATCTCTTGAATTCAAATTATGTTTTTCGTAATCACGAGTGTGTGTGTATGTCGGCATGTGTGTTTATGTGTGTGTGGGGGGGGGGGTATGTGTGTTTGTGTGTAGGGGGTATGTGTATGTGTGTGTAGGTATGTGTGTTTGTGTCTTTGTGCAGGTATGAGTGTGTGGGTAGTTGTGTGTATGAGTGTTTGTGTGTGGTGGGGAATGTGTATGTGTGTGTAACGCATATGTGTTTGTGTCTGTGTGCAGGCATGAGTGTTTGTGTCTGTGAGTAGGCATGAGTGTGTGGGTAGTTGTGTGTAGGTGTGTGTGTATGTGTAGGTGTCTGTGTGTAGGCATGAGTGTGATGAGTGTGTGGGTAGTTGTGTGTGTATGTGTAGGTGTCTGTATATATGCGTGTGTGTATATATGTGTTTCAGTGTGTGCTTGTGTGTGTATGTGTGTAGGTGTATGTATTTGTGTGTGCGCGCGCGTGTGTGTGTAGTTGTGTGTGTATGTAGATGTGTAGGATATGGATGCAACCTGGAGACAGTTTTCGCTATAGGAGCAGCATCGTGAGGAGCCGGTCAAGGGTGATGCTACAGAGGGTGCTGGCGGGAAAATAAAATGATAGCACATCAAAACAGTCAAGTGACAACAATAAGCAGTCGTGATTGCTCAAAAAAAAAAAAAAAAATGCTGCTTTGAATATAGTGGACGCCGGTTAATTGAATCAGTGGTTAATTGAATCAGCCGCTTTAGTGTACCAAATCGTCAAAAACAAAACAAATTCCAGCTGTGTTGAATCCGCCGCTTTATTGAACAACCGCTTTATGGAATCAAAATTGTTTAGAACAAACATGATTCGTATAAGCGGCGGCCACTGTATTACAAAATAAATCACACATGGAAGGGGTAAAATTTTTTCGAAAGATAATATTGCCGGGCATGGTAAGGAAAGTTTAAAAAGTATTTAATTATTTTTCTTAATAAATTAAAGTTGTCCAAAAACACAATATTGAATACCACTCATTAAATAACAACCTTGAAACACATTAATGGCCTAACATTCACTACCAATTTATTTTACACATTTCAAGTCAGAAGGGAACGCATTTCTCAATTCCTTTCTCACAGTAATTTCTTCAAGCACTCAATATGGACTTGACATGTCTGATAAATATTAAACGTTTAAGGGAAACAAAAACATCAAAAATGAAATGAAAAATTGAGCAGTATATTTAACAGACAGCTACAACAAAACTGTCAAAAAAAGTTTAACAGGGAGTTTTTTTTAACGAAACTGTAAAATAAATAAATAATTAAATCCCCTTAGTTTTGCAATAAATATAGCTAGAGAAATACAGAGACCGCAGCTAGGTTCTTTTCAAGGCGTGAAAATATTGATTGACAATTTCGTAGGTGTAAAATATGCGAAGACCATTAAGATCACAGGAATGATTAATTCTATTAAAATAATAAATACATATATAAATAATCTTTCTAAGAATAAAATGGAAGTTGGCTAGAAAAAAGCTATTTCGATTTTTAAGATTTAAAATATTTGAATTGTTGTATTTAAAAACAATTCATTCAAGTGTAATATTCAGGGCAACGGGCTATCGGAGAGAATGATTCCGACTCTTGGAATCTTAAAACCTTCGACTTCCGACTCTGACTACTTTACCCCAAAATCAGTTCGACTCCACGACTCCGCAGTCCTGCTAATATTTTTTAACCCCCCCCCCCCCAATTGTTCGCTCTCCCGATTTTCCAAAAGGTTAATTTTTTTTAAAGCGTAAAAAATAAGCTTGATTTTTAATACACTTTTGGGCCATTCCGCGGAAAATGGCCATTTTGTCCTGCACATGACGCCTTATATATGTCATTAAAACTAATACTTTAAAATATTAATGAAATTTTTTTTCTGCTTAACAAATTACAAACTAATGAGGGATATCTTAGGCAAAAAATTTCTTCATTATCCTTTAAAATCATTACTTTTTAATGAAATATATGAATGGTCACATGCGAGGCAAGCGGTTGACTTTTTCGCGGAATGGATTGTTTCCAATTTTCAAAACATAAAATGCGTTTATAGGGACATTAAAACTATCTCTGGTTTCAAGGAATACAGCTTCACATAATTTGCATATGATGTTGCTAAAGGAGAAAGCGTTTCAGAGGAAACCGTTTTCAAAAACATATTTAACTGTTCTTTCAAACAGGAAACGTAACAGATGTTCGCGCACTAAACAGTACACAGTCATTGAAGCAAACAACTGTTTAAACAGAGAAAAACTGTTGTATTGTGCAAGTTGTTCGAATGGACGGAGAATGTAGATTGCAATGTTGTTCAAATATTTTGTCGCCGTATTACTAAATGAAATGAGTTATTTTTAACCATTTAATAAGTAGGTAAGTATCCATTCCGCAATATTTTGATCACGAAAAATACACTATTATCGTAATAATGCTCTTATTATTTTTCATACATTTTTTAAAACCATTGCGAAGAAGTTAACTTTTTAAATTTAAACCCACGAATTCAGTTTCGCAGCAAATTCTCGTAAATAGCATTAACTATACGAGATAGACTTGGAAAAATAGGTTAGATATAAATACATTAAATTTAAGATAAGATTTATGATTTTAAGGTAAGATTTATTAACAAAACACACATACATAACAGTAAGCAAAATAAAATCAAGTTAAGTTAAAACATACAAATTATAAAACATAAATTACAAACGTCATAACAAAATATTAAGAAAATCTTGACTATAGTTCAACATAAGTTAGTAGTAAATTCAACACTTACTTTGTACTATTAATACAAAGTAAGTTTAGGTCAAAGGTGCCCATTCATAATACTAGTTTAAGGCCAAAGATTTTAGGTAAGCTGTCTTTCAATAGTTTTTGTGGATAGATTTTCATGTTTCACATTAAAAACAATTTATTTTGGATTTTTCGACGGGGCAGTCCGTCCCTTGGGGTGGCAGAGTGGTTTGGCTTAGGCCTTTTTACGTCAAAAGTCTAGGGCTCAAACCTGGTCTCGTGAATATTTCGCATCGGGAGAGATTAAGTACGTCAAACTAAAGAGAAACTAGACATCAAAATTCTCAAGTAGTATGGACTATCCACTGATACTGGTGCCATCAACTGGTTCCAACACCAAAAGAGGCAAAAGACCCCCTTAGAAACACCCGAATACAACCAAAAGGGGAGGTACACAACTAGACCCCACTAGCAGTCTACGTAACAAATTTCAACTTTCTAGGACTTACCGTTCTTGAGTTATGCGACATACATACGCAAATACGCACATACGCACATACACACATCCGCACATACGTACATACAGACGTCACGAGAAAACTCGTTGTAACTAACTCGGGAATCGTCAAAATGGATATTTCGCGTATCTATACGTTCTTAGGCACTTATCCGCGTGTGGTCAAGCCGAAAAAAAAACTCAACATTCATTCGAGGGTGAGCAAAATAGAAATTAATTTCAATTTCTGAGCGAAATGTTTTTCGCGATTACAATACTTCCTTTTTTGTAAAAGGAAGTAAAAAATATTAACGCAGAGAGTCACAAATTTGCTCGGAAAAAACGTTTCCTAAAGTTTCTAAATTTTTTTTCTCCCAAAAAGCAGATAACTTTGAGATAGATGTGCATGTTTGAGTAGTGACTACCACATTTGTACGTGATTAGAAGGAGGAAAGTTATCTGTTTCGCAGAATGGGGAGTACAAGCAGTACGACCTTGAGCAACGACCTATGCCTTTTGATTTTAAATGAGAATCGGTGTAAAACAGTATCTAAGCGGCAAAATTTCAATTCAACTGAATACTTTAAATAAAGACACACGGTTTTGATATAACGAGATTTAAAAAAAAAATTAATATCATTTTTGTTTCAACTCACTGTTTAAAACATAGGCAACAGTTTTACACCTAAAGACTTGACTTCGATATAACACGGTACACGTTGTTCTGATTTACATTATTTCAAAGTTTCGTTTAACACACTTTCGAAACAATACAGTACATATATCAATGATTTATGTCATGTCTTTATTATTATTACTAATAATAAAGCTGAAAGTCTCTCTATCTGGATGTGTGTAGGATGTCTGCATCTCTGTGATGCGCATAGCGCCTAGACCGTTCGGCCGTTTTTCATGAAATTTGTCACAAAGTAATTTTGTAGCATAAGAGTGTGCACCTCGAAGCGATTTTTAGAAAATTCAGTGTGGTTTTTTTTTTCTATTCCACTTTTAAGAACAAAATTATCATAAGATAGATGGACGAGTAAATTACGAAATTATCATAACGTGGAACCGTGACATGGGCACAAGCCAATTGGCGAGAAAATTCACCATACATTATTTGTAAACATACAGGCGAACCAAAAGACCTTTTAATTTTTCTATGACGGGCAAAGCCGTGCGGGTACCACTAGTAAGTACAAAAAAATAAATAAGTAATGATTTAAGTAAATAAATAAGTCTCGTATAATGCGTTTTCGATATAGCACGGTACGAATAAACCGTGTTACACGAGAGACATTAGCGTTTCAAAAAAATAAGATAAAAACAGAATCTTAGTTATAAAATCAAAAAAAAATCGAAACACAATAAAAATTTCTCAAAAAATGGTTGTTGAGCAGAAGAAGAGGCAATGTTAGCTAAATAACTGAGGAAAACAAAGACCTTCACAAAATTAGTTTTTGAATAAGCAGTATAAACAATAATGTCACTACTCGTGCCAAAAAGTCTCAGTGTTGCAAACATTTATCAGTGGGGATGCAGATTCATTAACTGAAATTTGGAACAAAGAAATGAAGCTATAAGAATCTAACAAGCGAAAGAGAATGAAAAGTTTAGCTGCTGAAATGAGCCCGACATGTATAGAGAGATCTCACTGAGCCTGTGTTAGTGTCTATCGCATTACGCAGCCAGGTGTAGTTACGAAAGACATTTTACAGTGAAACAGCGTTTTCACTGCAAGGAAGGGCAATGTGGGGAAAACTGCGAAAGCGGAACAAAGTGAGATGGTAAAATACAGTCGAGCGAGCTTAATGGAATATCGGATAATAGAATATCCCGCCTAATGTAATAATATTCCAATGTACTACGCCCTTGATGTGTGTTATTTTTATCCCGGATAATGGAATATACCGCTTATTAGAATAATTTTTCCTGGCAAATTGCCTATTCCATTAAGCGGGTTCGACTGTATTTCACTTTCCAGAACCACTTGTATATAGCAAGTTGAGTATATTCTTAAGCATATACAGTGAAGCACCGTCTATACGTTTCTGAAGGGACTGTATGAAAAAAGCGTACAAATGAAAAAACGTATATTAGGTATAGGTTAATGTATATTAAACTCTCCAGGGACCAATTTAAAAAACGTATAATTGATAAAAACGTATAAAATAGAAACGTATAAACGGTGCTTCACTGTACTTGTTTCCTGTCAAAAAAAAAAAAAAAAAAATCTGTGAAAATCAGGTATTTTATTATATAAGCCATTTTCAAAATTTGTTGCCCAAATTGTAATAAATTGTGATTTATCAAAACTTTTTTTGTTATTATAATATGATACAACTTTTAAGTTTTTATTGAGATCAAGTGATGTCCAGTGAAACACTTATTTAGGTAATATTAGGCATATTTGGATTTTAAATGTTTCATTTTGTCAAGTGCAAGAGGAGTAGAGGGAAAGAGTTCATTTCGTTTGCTTATTCGTTCATTTATTAAAACATTAACGTATTCAATTATTAATTAAATCATTTAGATTCTTTTATTAATTCACCTATTTACTTATCCATTCACTAATTTTCTTATTCATTCACTTATTTTCTTATTCATCTACTAATTTTCTCATTCATTCATTATTTTACTTACTCATTGTTTTTTTTCACATACGAATTAATAAATTTATTTATTTATTGCTTTCTAAATTGCGTCATTATTTGTTCATTCATTTGATGAAAAAAAAAGTTAATGCTCAAATAGAAAGTATGTCATTCGAAATATTTCCTTTCTTACTATACCCAACTCAACGTGAAAAAATTTCCACTTTTTTGATGGTACAAATTTACGGTCAAACGAGAAAAATAATATTGCTATGCAAATATAATTAAGATGAATAAGTTGTTATTTCGTGAGGCTTAAAACAAATTTCCATTTTTTTTCCATTTGAAAAAGGTTGTTTGCTTAAGCATTTGACTTTGCCCCGCATTTCCCTAGACATGAAAAATCTTTGTTTCTACAAACATTTTCCTTCTCGAGTTATGATAACTACTATTTGATGCATATTTTAAAGAGAGTGCATTTAGATACTAAGCACTCAGGTAGTGAAAGGAAATAAAAATATTTCTAAAAAAAAGAAAAGAAGAAAAAAAAAATTTGAATTTTGACCTCTTGAATTTAAATTATGTTTTTCTCAATCACGAGTGTGTGTGTGGGTATGTAGTGGTGTGTGTTTATGTGTGTGGGGGCGGGGTATGTGTGTTTGTGTGTAGGGGGTATGTTTATGTGTGTGTAGGCATGTGTGTTTGTGTCTGTGTGCAGGTATGAGTGTGTGAGTAGTTGTGTGTATGAGTGTTAGTGTGTGGTGGGGAATGTGTATGTCTGTGTAGGCATATGCATTTGTGTCTGTGTGCAAGCATGAGTCTGATGAGTGTGTGGGTAGTTGTGTGTAGACATGAATGTGATGAGTGTGTAGGTAGTTGTGTGTAGGTGTGTGTGTGTATGTGTAGGTGTCTGTATGTATGTGTAGGTGTCTGTATGTATGCGTGTGTGTGTATGTATGTGTTTGTGTGTGTATGTGTGTGTAGGTGTATGTATTTGTGTGTGTGTGCACGTGTGTGTAGCATACGGATGCAACCTGGAGACGGCTTTCGCTAGAGGAGCAGCATCGTGAGGAGCCGGTGGACGGTGATGCTGCAGAGGCTGCAGGCGGGAAAATAAAATGATAGCACATCAAAACAGTCAAGTGAGAACAATAAGCAATCGTGATTGCTCAAAAAAAAAAAAATAAATAAAATGAGTTTTTTTTTTTTTTTTTTAAATATCTCGGCGGGCGTAACTAAATTTTGTTATTCATAAATACACTAGGGAAAGTATTTTTAGAAGCAATGAATTCACTGTTATATATATAACGTATTGCTCTATCCTATGTGCAACTGCAGTCATTGACTTCCAGCAATTCAAAAAGTATTGGGGTTTATCAGAATGCATCACAATAGTTACCATGGTTACTATCATGTCTTACAAAACAATTCGTCTACTAATTTTGAAACGCAAGTAAAAATAATCCTCCATATTTACAGCATATCTGAATTCAACAAGATAATCAAATTTCAACTGATATATATATTTTTTTTTATACGTAAGCGTACCACAGGTTGAGAAGCATTTAACTCTCATTAGGGAATCATACGAATAGTGAGAAAGTTTGAAAATAGCAAACGCAATAGCATATTGAGGTATTTTTTTGACGCAACAATTAACTGCCCTCGTAGCCCTGTTATCGAGACAAGGTCTTAAAGGCTTCCGGAATTTTAAGACAAGAGCCAAATTTTTTTAATCATTACATTACCGTATGTGTTCTTGGCCAGAGTCAGAATCGGCATTGAAAATATTTGCCTGTGATTTTGAACAAATTTAAAGAATTATTAAAGAACATAAAGCCTATATAGGAGCTGTCTACAAATAATATCACGTTTTGGGTGGGGAGAGGTTTCGTGCAATTGTGACAGTTTGTGGCAAAGGGGAGGAGGAGGAGGAGGAGAGGTAGCACAAAGTGTGACACAGTCCTTTTTTTATAGGAATATGTTTATGAAAGATCGCGTGGCATGTGACAAAAGGAAGGGGGGGGGGGGTAATTGAAGATTTAATTACTGGCGTCGATTGACTACGTGTATTATTTATGTGTGCCTTTTTTAATCTGTGACACCATTCTTCTTTTAAGTTTGTCCATTTCTGTTATTTGTAATCATCATGAACCGTTTCAAAAAAAAAAAAAAAAAATGTGTTTTTTTTTTTTTTTGAGCAATCACGATTGCTTATTGTTCTCATTTGACTGTTTTTGATGTTCCGTGCCTTTTTCAGCTTGGACCAGAAGCCTGTGCAGCACCACCGCCCACCGTCCTCTGCTGGCGGCGCGGCGCGGCTGCTCCGGTCCTGAGCTATCCGCTTCTCCTGGTCGGAGGCATCCATGTCCTACACACACGCACGCTCACACACATATACTCACACACACGCCTACGTGCATACACACTGGTCTACGAACAAACACAAGCCTACACAACTATGCACACGTAACCGCCCAGGAGGAGAGGCAGGATTGGGGGGGGGGGGACAGGAGCTGTTTCTAGAAACAGTAACTCCAATGAGTAGGGTCCTGTTTCAGTTCGTGATTGCGAAAAACATAATTTGAATTCAAAATTTCAGAATTCAAATTAATTTTTATATTAAGGTAAATAGTATGTGTATTTTAACCTGAATCAATCGGCTACAAAATAAAAATAGTATTTTCTTTCATAAACAGTATGCTTACGTAACATAACCTAAAACAAATCGAATGATACAGTTAAATCGTCGTTTTATTAATCAAAAATTTCTTTCATACATTTCTTTTCAATGCACTGGAAAGTTGAATATATGGAGCTGATATTTTATTTATATTTTTTACTTTTACTTGTTTATTTATTACTTTTGTATTTTCAGTAAAAACTGGTCACCCTAGCTATTACTCGCATAACCCCAATTCCCCCGTTGGATTCTCACTCTTACGTGAATACATACTTTCAGGAGTGCCTACGGGGGGGGGGGGGGCGTCATGGCGCAAAATGCGCCATTGAAATTTTTAGGGGGGCGGGTGTTTTGAGGGATATTTTTCTCTTTTTTAGAGAGGTGGTTCTTGCGTTTGGGGGGGGGGGGGCTTCGCAATTTTTAGGAGCGGTGCGCCCTTGCTCGAACGGGGGGTGGGCACCCCTGCATACTTTTGATTTCGTTGATACATATTAAATTGGAACAACAATAATAATTATTCTATCGCGCTTGCCATGAATACAAAATTTTTATTTCATTTATGCATAAAAACTTTTTATTCACAGTCAAGGGCACCTATATGGGGGGAGGGGGAAGCTCAATCCCGCAGCCCCTTAAAAATTAGAACATCCTTGCTTTTAGTACTTTTTTCTTTGCAAAAATGTAAACCCATTTCCTCTCCAGCAATTATGAATAAGTTATTAAAAATATCAAATTTTAATAACTCCAATCTGTACTGAAATCGGTTTCTATGGGGAAAATATCCTGTTAAACCGTAGGGAAAATATCTGAGCCCCCCTTAAAATTTTGCACATGGGCGCCCTTGTTTACAGTTGATGAGGGGAGATAGGATTCACTATAAATTCACTCCACCATGAAAAAAAAAGGAAAACTAATTTGAATTTTGACATCTTGAATTCAAATTATGTTTTTCGCAATCACGAGTGTGTGTGTATATGTAGGCGTGTGCGTTTGTGTGTGGGGGTATGTGTGTTTGTGTGTAGGGTTATGTGTATGTGTGTGTAGGCATGTGTGTTTGTGTCTGCGTGCTGGCATAAGTGTGTGGGTAGTTGTGTGTATGAGTGTTTGTGTGCGTGGGGGCGGGGTATGTGTATGTGTGTGCAGGCATATGTGTTTGTGTCTGTGTGCAGGCATGAATGTGTGGGTAGTTGTGTGTATGTTTTTGTGTGTGTGTATGTGTAGGTGTCTGTATGTATGCATGTGTGTATGTGGTTGTGTGTGTGTATGTGTGTGTGTAGTTGTGTATGTATGCGCGTGTGTGTAGGACATGGATGCAACCTGGAGACGGCTTTCGCTATAGGAGCAGCAGCGTGAGGAGCCGGTCGACGGTGACGGTGCGGAGGGTGGCGGTGGGAAAATAAAATGAGATAGCACAATAAAACAGTCAAATGAAAGCAGTAAGCAATCGTGATTGCTCAAAAATCCTTCACTCTCATTCGTAAGATCTAAATTCAGTGGACCGCGCACGGCACAGGGCAACTCTTCGGGTGAATCATGACAGCGGGAGTTATCGTTTGTCTGGGAAATTTCGTCGCCTTCCTTTTCCCCGGATGATTCACGTCCGATTGTTGCTTCGCTTTGACTATCCGTTAGGGAATTCCTCGACATGAATCACCATTTGACCCCTATTTTAAGTTTCTTATTATTCGTGCTCCCCCCTCCTACTTTATGCTCAGCGTTTAAAATTCACGCTTTCAGTGAAATAGGATTCATGGGTCCTGTTCTAAAAATTAGAAATCTAGATGGATTTTTTTTTATCATTTTTAAAACCTCTTTATGAAGTTACATTTTGTTTTCCATGATTTTTTTTGAGCAATCATGATTGCTTATTGTTCTCATTTGACTGTTTTGAATTCCTGTGATTTTATTTTCACGCCAGCACCCTCTGCCAGCACCACCGTCGCGTCGACCGGTCTCACGATGCTGCTCCTATTGCGAAAATCGTCTCCAGGTTGCGTCCATATCCTACACACACACACACATACACGCAATTATGCCTGCACACAGACACAAACACATATGCCTACACACACACACACACACACACACACACACACGCACGAACGCCTATACACACACGCGCGTACACACACAGCACTGCATACACAACACGCACACACATGCATACATACATACACACACACGCACCTACACAAACGCACACGCGCATTCATACACAAAAGCTCGTGATTGCGAAAAACATAATTTGAATTCAAGATGCCAAAAATTCAAATTAATGTAATTTTTTTTTTTTTTTTTTTTTTTTTTTTTTTTTTGAGCAATCACGAATGGTTTATTATCTTCACTTGACCTTAGTTGATGTTCCTTTGATTTTTCAGATTACCATGGCGACGAAAATAAGTCTGTTATTTTGAATACTTATTCAGAGAGCATTGTCATGGTTAAAATTATCTACGGTTTGCGATAAGTCTATCCCCCCCCCCCCCCAAGGCTTTACTCAAGCATATTTTACATGAGTTTTCTTGTGGAAAATCTCGTTTTCACGGAAAAAAACACCTTTTAGATGAATTTAACCAGCAAAACTTCATCTAAATACAAAATTTATAGATTACATATTACCGTCCATTTAAGATTGATAAGAAATAAAACTGCCAAACGGAATACGCCGTAAATATATTTTTTATGACAAGCGTTCTGGTGTAAATTGGCTATAATAACCATATCGTAATTACCATATCGTAACTATCGCTTCTTTTTTTGTGGATAGGTTTCGAAGAACCTGATCTAGAAAATTATTCCTTTCTGCAGCAGTAGAATACAACGCGAATTAGGCTCAAAAGGATTTTTCAAAAGTCTAAAATTACTTTTAACATAATTTTATTCTTCATTTTCTAATTGCTCTTTTTCCAAATATTACAAACATCAAATGGATAGTTCAATTTTTGATCATAAACATTTTCCGACTCTTTCCTTCCCCCCTCCCCCTCTTCTTTTAAGGATGTCGCTCCCTTTGAGATACAAAACTCCGCTATCTTACCCTTTCAAAAGCCGAGTACTCTTATCTTTCCCCTTTTAAGGAACTACATACCTTCATTTTTTAAGATAGAATTGATACATGATCTTTTGATTGTCCCTTTTAATTGTCCCCCCCCCAGAGATAACCTCATTCCACTACGTAATAAAAGGCTTTCTCTTTTTTCTTTCTCTTAAGAGCTTGATTTCATCAATAAAATGAATCCCATTCTCCAGTAATTAAATTCTGTTATCGTGCTCTTTTATCAAAGTAGAGTGTCGATTAATGAAACTTGTCGGGACCAGTATGATCTGGTTAAGTTCCGATTGGACAAGCAACTTGAGGGATGTTTCCAGGGTTGCCAGAATTAAGAATAGTAAATACGGGACAGGGTTCTAGGAGTGAAAAGGGGGGGGGGGGATGTTTTTGAGACGTCTATTCATGATAAATCTGAAAAATTCAATCGCAACAAAGCATTAAACCTCACAAAATGTCGCTTTTAAAAGTATAAAAATCGTTTTCAATGCGATTGACGACGCATGCGCAGAGATTATTTTTCCAATACAGTCGGATCCCGCTACAACGCGTTCCGACTTACGCGAAATGGCTATAACGCGAGTTTTTCATGAGTAATGAATTTTTTAGTGCGGACACAAATTACTCGCCTGCAACATGAAATTTTTCGGAAAAGAGTGGCGGAGAGTTAGAATGGGCTTCGTCGACACTAAATATTGGTTTTGTGAATGGACATCCCTTTTATCCCTTTAGCATCACTGAAAGCGGAAGTTCACCCACTGTATTAGTCTAAACAACGCTTTGCATGTACAAATAACCGCTCCGATTCTTAACTTTTTTTTTTCATTTTACGTATGAACGTTGATAAAATACATTCTGATAACATTATGATCGCGCTGCATAAACCTTCTTCATTTTTTTAATTATAAATATATTTACTATATCTATACTGTTACGTGCTATAATAATGCTGTAGTGTACATACTGTAAGTACCATACTGCTTTATTTTAAGTTTCTCTCCCCCATTAATCATTGATTTTGTGCTAAATTACAAAATTTTATGCCAAATAATAACGCTTTTTCTAAAATACAGAAAAAGTCGGTTTTTTATAAAAAAAAAATACTGAAATATATAGTTAATAAATGGTTTGAAACAATATGAGGAGTGTTTACACACGTCTGAAACAATTGGGTATGTTTATAAAAAATTATTAAACATACCTTGTTCCGCAACGCGAAATTCCGACTTACACGAGGTGTCTTGGAACGCATCCCTCGCGTAAGTCGGGACTCGACTGTATAGTCAATGAGCAAAGAAGAAGCAACCATTCGGTCCTCATGGTCTGCCGCAAAAACAAAAACAAACAAACCAAATCAGAAGGAAAATAATTTTTGCGTTTGCTGCCACATGATTTTCTTATTGATTTTTGTTTCACTTTATTTTTTTCTCTTAAAATAATGTCTCGTTCTGTAAAATAATGTTGTCAGCAAGAATACGGGACTTTAGCCGTCCCGTATGGAAGTTCCCCGGGACGCGGGACAATTCAAAATACGGGACTGTCCCTTGAAATCCGGGACGTCTGGCAACCCTGGATGTTTCTGACCATTATTATAACAAGGGGTTTTTATTACAAGGTGAAAAAGTACTCCTTTATTTTCTTGAGAGTGTCAAATTCCTTTTGGAGGAGTGAAATACTGAAAAATCAACTATTCTCGTGAAGTTTTAAATTTCGCGATTTTCGCAAGCCCGTTGTAATAGCGAAAATTTAAGCCTCGCGAAATATTGTTTCATTCAACTTTCGGTTCTATTCATTTAAAATTCGCGAAGTTTTCATCTCGCTAAAATAACGACATCTTCATTTTCTCAAAATTATGGCTCGCGAAAAGAAGTGCTTTTACGTTCTATGAAAACAGTGAAGGGAGGGGGGGGGGGGAGGGGGGTACTCCATAAAAAAAATCAACTTGTTTGGGGGGGGGGATCTATACTACTGACTCACTACTCATTTTAAACATCTTTATCTTCTTTACTAATAATAAAGCTGAAAATCTCTCTGTCCGGAGGATGTCTGGATGTCTGTGACGCGCATAGCGCCTAGACCGTTCGGCCGATTTTCATGAAATTTGGCACAAAGTGAGTTTGTACAATGGGGGTGTGCAACTCGAAGCGATTTTTCGAAAATTCGATGTGGTTCTTTTTTTATTCCAATTTTAAGAAAAAAACTATCATAAATTACGAAATTATCATAACGTGGAACTGTAACGTCGGTACAAGCCAATTGGCGAGAAAATTCCCCATACATTATTTGTAAATATACAGGAAAACCAAAAGACCTTTAATTTTTCTATTACGGGCGAAGCCGTGCGAGTGGCACTAGTTTAGAATATTTGGTATTTTTTCAAATGAGCAAAAATTAGAATGCAATCGTTTAAAAATTTCAGTTGCTCCCCCCTGCGCCGAATTTAATTTCAAATTTTCTCAAGATGTCTAAAACTCATATATTGCCCACTGTGGAAGAGATGGGACATTTCAACAAATCCAATTCGTCATTCGAGAGTACAGTAGAACTTCAATTATCCGAATTAATTGAACCTGGAGCCCATACAGATAATCGAAAATTCGGATAAATGGATTTCCTTTGTAGAAAGGAATCCGTTTATATTAATTGCTGCATGTATGTTTAAATTGCGAAAAAAAAAAATTAAAGAAATAAAACTTCTGATTAATTAAATAAAAAGCAACGTTTTTACACGTTCCCAAAACGTCCGCGCTGGGTCTACATTAGTTTAGCGGAGAGAAATACAATACCGAGGGTAAATACAAACATTATTCTGCGAGTTTGCAGAACGTTAACATTTCTTTCTTTCTTTCTTTCTTTCTTTTTTTTTTTTGAGCAATCACGATTGATTATTGTTCTCACTTGACAGTTTTGAATTCCTATAATTTTATTCCCCCCCCCCGCCTCCTTCTGCAGCACCACCCTCGGCCGGCCAACTCACGATGCTGCTCCTCTAGCGAAAACCATCCTAAGGTTGCGTCACTTACTTGCCTCCTACACTTACACACACACCTACACACACGCATACACATACACACAAACACATACACACACACAAATACACATACACACAACTACAAACACATACACATACCCCTTCCAACATACACACAACTACCCACACACACACACACATGCTTACACACATACACATACCCTCCACACACAAACAAACAAACATACCCCCCCCCCCCCATTACACAAACACACACGCTTACATACACACACTCGTGATTGCGAAAAACATAATTTGAATTCAAGATATCAAAGTTCGATTTTTTTTTTTTTTTTTTTTTAAATGAAATGTCAAAAGCGATTCGGATAGTCGGAGCTCGAATAATTGAAATTCTACTGCAGCTTTCAAACAGTTACTTCAGAATAGTTGGCTACAATGAGCTGTGGCAGGTGTTGCCAACTCATTTTGCAAAATAAATAGTCGAAAACCGGTAATATAATCACACCAGCTTACTGCAGAATTCGATCTTCCACACTTACCATTGATGTGTGCTGCAAAATATGAAGTGCTGTGAAGTTAACCTCAAAGTCCCTCTAAACGACTATGTTACCAAGATTTTATTGCATTAAAATGTGGTTGTAGATCAGAGGTTCCCAACCGGTGGTTCGCGAACCCCCAGGGGTTCGCGAGGTGCAGGAAGGGGGTTCGCGAAAATTTCGATGCAATGGCGGATTTTTCCTAGTTTGGTAAAAAATTATAAAATATTCAATTTGCACACATAGTTACTATTTTTTTTTATTTGAAAACGCGCCAGACTCTTGTATTAAGCTCAAAAAAATAAAAAATTAAAAAATCTTTAAGCGGTTTTATAATCTTGGTTAAAAAGAAATTTTCTCATTTTTTTTTTCGATAGACAACAAAAAGAGATATCCTTCCTTCTTTATTGCGAGGCGCCATGCAGAAACGTTGTATTAAGCTGTGGCGGGGATCACGATGACCTTAAAAAGGCGCCATCGCGTGGAGTCGATCAAACAATATACATAATATAGATATGTCGAAAAAAGTAAAGAATTCTCAAACAATGCATCATAGGGGTATTATTTCTAATCTGGTTGAAATATAACTCGGGAATTTTCGTCGAATTCAGTCATCGAATAGCAGACATGACAGCAAAAGGCTCCAAACTTAAAATTTATTACTGGATTTTACCCATCTGCTCGTTTTCAAAAATATATAACATCAGCATGCTCATAGTTCTGGAAAAATAGTTGTTAACAGACGTATTTAGAGATACTTTAGAGATGCTTGAAAACAAGTGATTTTGTTTGCAATTGGTTTTGCTACGTGAACTTGCTACTCTGTTTGTGAAGTTATAATCGTGTTGGTAATTTTTACGATTTAATAACTTTCTGCTGTTATGGATCGATGGTTGAAAACTGGTAGTTTGGTTGAGCGACAAATGGACAAGCAGTCAATCGATCAACCCTCAACATCAGCAGTAACTTTCGAATCAACACAGGATATTGAAATAGATAGCTGTAATGAACTGCCGCCTCCCCCGACTAAACAGAAAAGTGAACTAGGGGAGGAAAAAAGAAAAATATGACAGTGACTATTTTCAAATGGGCTTTTATTTTACTGGAGAAGAGTCTGAACCTAGACCGCTTTGTCTTCTCTGCAACGAAGTTCTAGCGAACAGCAGTTTGAAACCGTCATTTCTGAGAAGACACCTCGAAACAAAGCATCCGACACACAAGGACAAACCTATCGAATATTTTAAAAGAAAATTGGAATATAATAAAAAGTGTAGCGTCTCTACGTTCCTGTTAGAATGCAACGAAGACAGTAAAATGGCCCTTGAAGCTTCATATCGAGTCAGTTATAGAATTGCAAGATCTGGACAGCCACATACAATTGCAGAAAATTTAATTGGACCGTGTGCTAAAGATATTGCTAAGTGTATGCTGGGAGAAAAGTCAGCAAAAAAAATTGACCTGGTTCCGCTATCAAACAACACAGTATCACGCAGAATTACTAATTTGGCAAGTAATGTGGAGAAAGAACTTGTGAATAGAATAAAAGAGAATAATTTTGCGATCCAGCTTGATGAGTCGACTGATGTAGCAAACGCTGCAATATTACTTCTCTATGTTAGGTATATTTTTAACGATACAATTAAAGAAGATGTACTATTTGCAAAACCTTTGAAAACCAACACAACTGGAGAAACAATTTTCGAACTGGTCAACAGTTACTTTGAAGAAAATGGAATAGATTGGTCTTTGTGTGTGGGTGTGTGCACGGATGGTGCAAAATCAATGACAGGAAAATTTGTTGGCTTTGTGGTGCGAGTAAAGAATATCAACGAGAAAATTGAATGGACTCATTGCTGCATTCATAGACAAGCATTAGCATGTAAGCGTATTCCCGCAGAATTATCCGCTACTTTGAATGATGCGGTAAAAATGAAATTTCATAAAATCACGTGCCACAAACTGCCGTCTATTTCACGCGCTTTGTGAGGAATTGGGAAGCCTTCATGTTACTTTACTTCTTCACATAGAAGTTCCCGTGGCAAAATTTTGACACGCTTATTTGAATTGAAGTCAGAAGTCCAAGCATTTTTTGTTGATCATCCATTTCACTTGTCCACTTGCATATTCGATCCTCTTTGGATGCAAAGGCTTGCATATTTAGCTGACATCTTTTCAAAATTAAATGAATTAAATCTATCTTTGCAAGGTGCAGTTGTTAATATTTTCGTTGTATATGATAAAATTGAAGCTATGGTAAAAAAATTCAATTTCTGGATCCAATGCCTGGAAATGGGTGAGTTTTCTTGTTTCACTTCTCTTAGTAGTTTTTTTTATCAGAAAACTCAATGAAACTTGATGAAAGCGTTAAAAGAAATGTATGTGAACATCTGCAACATCTTGAACTATTGACGAGTATTTTCCTAATAGGCGTAACGTCCCTCTCTCCAACAACTAGATACGCAATCCTTTTGAAGGAAATCCATGCTTAGAGAACACCCTGACATTACCTGAAAAGGAAATGCTCATCGAGTTATCCTGTGATAATTCATTGAAAACTACCTTTAAAGAGCTCTCGTTAATTAACTTCTGTCTCAGTGTAAGAAATGACTATAGCGTTTTGTCCAAAAAAGCAATTCGAATTTTATTACCATTTTGTACAACATATCTGTGCGAGAATGGATTTTCCTCCTATACTTATCTCAAAGATAAATACCGAAGCAGATTGAATGCAGAGCCTGATTTAAGACTCAAACTGTCAGACATTAAACCAAACTTTCAGTTTCTTTGTTCCGTCAAACAGCCACAAATATCGCATTAAGGATTTTTTCCCCAATATAAAGTATGCTTAAAAAAATAGTTGGTTTATAAAACTTCTTGTTTATAATTTTTCTTGTAGATGTAGTTTTAACTTTTTATAAATGTTTGCACTTAATGATATTTTACAATTATATTTTTGTTTATTGCAATCAAATGCTGCAAAAAATGGAAAACAAACATGCTGTTTTTTTATTGTTTCTTACATGTTACTAATTTCAACATCAGGGGGTTCGCGAACTTTTTTGCCTGCTCCAAGGGGTTCGCAAAGAGAAAAAGGTTGGGAACCGCTGTTGTAGATAATAACATCCAATGTAAGAAAATTTTGAAATCTTTGGAAATTTATTTTATTTCTGGGCAACGTTCTTGGGTTTCCACCCGTTTACTGTGAGAAATAAGTATTTTTGCCACAAGTTTTCGAATCTGCAACAAGTTTCATAAAAGCCAACTTCTTACTGTTGTGAAAAAATTTTTAGACTATCAGAGTGAAGATATACCCAGTTTCTTTATTAATAATTTCGCCTCAAGTTCCGTTACGGCACTCCCAGATTAACGGAGCCCCAAACGAGAGTGGAATACAGTTTCTAAACACTACACTACTGCAGCTGAGCTCAAAATGATTAATTACTTTGCAAGTTTTACCTTTCCATATGTTTAATTTTTACTCCATTTTTTCAGAATTAAAAAAATATATACATATCTCTCATTTACAAATGACCATAAATCTTTCTATATAAGTAAAATATGTTACGAAGAACCCACTGGTGACAATAACTAAATTTTGGTATGCAGATACGACTTTTGTGCTTAGCACAGCAGTATAGCTGTGCAATAATTTCAGGCAAAGAAGTTGTTCGACATTTGCTTACAATTCTGCTTTAGCTTCGGCCATATTTGCTTTAGAAACATCCGTGATGGACCAGGACTGTTTCCAGCTATTACTGTATCTATATCTAAGTTTCCTTGGGAGGTTCATAAGAAGAAGTTCCAAAAAGACGACTGTCTTTCATTGGGAAAGTTTCTGAATTTTTCAGAAAGATTCCACGTTAATTTCAAAAAGGTTTTGACTTTTCGCCAGAAACTCCTCCTCCCTACTTTTTTTTTTTGCTAGATATGTTATTGGCAAAAATTAGGCACAGCAGCTGCCCATTATTTTCCACTAACGTCCCAGACTTTTTTCCAATGTTAGTAAATATTATCACGAAGTTAAATATTAATTAATCTCTATTAACTAATGCTAAAGTGGCACGCGATTACAAATGATGAGGGCTCGAAAACAGTTAAGTAAGGGTAGACGACAAATAAAACACCAACCTTTGATTTTGTTGACAATAAACAGATATCTTAAATCTCTTCGCATTTATCGATAAGATAGATTTCTTTTTCAATCAGACGTATTTATTTCGAAAGTCGATAACTTTAATGAATTATTTCGTATTTATTTTTAAGAGACGCAGTCATTGTTGATTTGACTTCCTCGAATAGTAAAAGTACGTCTAGCATGATTTTTATAGCTACAGTATATAAAAATAATAACCTTTGATCTTTGGATGAATGTAATTCAAAAATAAAAAGTTATTTCATAAAGTGCATGAAAAGAGTAATTATTAAAATCTGATTACAGAAATAGGAAGGTGGGTCATGTTATATAATTAAAAACTGAACGTATGTATCTATGTATTCATCTATGTCCGAGATACTTCTCCCGAATGCCAGTGAACTAACCATCGAAACAGGTGTCGATCGATTCCTATTTTTCCCGTCCTTATGTTTGACTATTTAACATAATCCTCCGATAATAATTAGCGGAGACGTCAATTAAAAACTATTAATTATGATACTTAGATTTTGACGTAAATCCCTAATTTTCGAAGGCTTTCCTCCATTCAAATTATTATTCAGTGCTTCATCTCAACATTCCGCAATAATGCTTTAATCAAAATTTGTAGCGTGAAGAGTGAAGAACATCATTGAGAAGAAAGATGTGTTGCCATTTGTTTTCTCGAATATGAAGAAACAAAATTCTAGCTTTTGTTTTGAGGCTTTTCCTGTAATCTGGGAATTTAAAGTGTTTCCTTTTTGGTTATTTTTTCGTAATTTGCCGCAAAATTCTACTGATTTTTTTTCGGTTCAAGCCAGATTGTTGAACACGCGTCATTTGATAGCAGTTTTATTTTCGAGGTGGACCGTGCAAAACCGGGCGACGCAGTAGTAAGAGTAATAAATATTGGGGCACAAATAGACGCTGTGGGGCTATTTCTGGTAATTTCTCAAAATTGAAGTCCTCAAAACAGTTGTTCATTTTTGAACATCTTCTGAACGGGAATAAATGAATTGAAATTGAATATTTATTTTTATTTAATTTGAATAAATGTATTGCTTGAACCCGAATCAATGTGTTCTGTTAGCTCGAATAAATATCGATTATTGTGCATTGAAAAAAAAGAATTCCTTTAAAATAAGCCCTTGCGAATCTTTGGTATAAAAAAAAAAAAAAAAAATACTGCAAGACATTTTTTTTTTTCGAACAAACACGGTAGCACTTTCATTTGGTTCGAAATGTATTAGGTACAACCATTAAGAGATAAAATGGTGGGATTGAAGATTTTCATTCATGAAACCAAGGTCCCAAGTAACGTGGTAGATTTTAAAGCAAAGTATTGGAAGAAGTCAGGTTTATTTCTCTTGTTTCCTGCAAAACGTGCCAACCATTCGTCGTTGTTGAGTCATGTGACTTGGGATCTTTGGGACAGCTTTTGCTAAGCCAGTGATTAGACTTGCTCCCTCCATTTTAATTCCTGCTCTAAGGCTACAACCAGAGAAATTTCTAACGCCGCTGCAAGCTAATTTCATTTCTCAAAAATCGGAAACACTCCTTAAAAATTTAGTCAAACGCATTTTTACGTTTTGTTTTTTGAATAAAATTTAGCATCGTGAAATTGAAGGGGGAAAAAATCCAATTTCTGTTCTATGCTAAGATAAATTCTGGGTGTTGGTTTAAATCCTCACAACAGTTGGCTCTAAGCCTTATTGCTTGTACTAGTATGTTAATGTACATTATAATGAAACAATCCTAAACGGACCACTCACAAGGCCACAAAAAATATTCTTATTTAGACGTGGTCGCTGAATAGAGGTAATATATGCAAAGCAAGCGTCATGCAATACATACCAATCCTTTTTGAATTAGTTTTAAATAGTTCATGTCAAAATACAGCTTTATTTTCAAAACAAAATATCAGAGTTTACTGCAATTTTATTGATTTTTAATCCACTATCTTAGTTTCTTAATTTCCTTTGATCACCGCAAACACATAATCCATTTTTAAATGATCAGGGAAAGGGGGGGGGGCACATGTGAACATGACATGTTTTACTAAGATAACTTCAAGTAAAAAATCTTGAAAAATTCTCAAGTAATGAAAGTACCCTTTTAACCTCTTTGCCAAACCTTTAGAGCGATGAGCTCGTTTATGTTTCCATGGTGACAACTTCTTTGTTTAGTAGGTATTGTATCTAATTTTATCACGGTCTTCCTCACATAAAAACATATTTGCCAAACTAACTAATTAGCTAAACTTAATTATTGCAAACTATTACATGAACCTTCAAGTAAATACAAAGAAAATGGTTAAATTTTCCCCCCAAACTAACGATATTCTATCAATAATTAACTTTTAGCTGATAAAATATACTGACTTGCCAACCGGGGGGGATTTTATATTGTATTTTTTATACTATTGAATGTTTCAATGCGAGTTATTATGTGTTTTTTTTCTGGAGTCAAACAGTCGAATTATTGTTCTGTGTGAAATGTTTATTACTTGTGTAAAATTAATTTGTAAATATTACTTTTAATACATATTTGTGTTTGTACTCCATACTAAACCAATTAAAAAACATTGCGGACAGTGCCTTTGGCGCTCTTTAGTGTTGAATTTACTACTAACTCATGCTGAACTATAGTCAAGATTTTCTTAATGTTTTGTTATGACGTTTGTAATTTAAGTTTTATAATTTGTAAGTTTTTTAACTTTACTTTATTTTATTTTGCTTATTGTTATGTAAAAAAATAAAAAATTATGAATTCTTTACTACAAGTTAATTCTTCTCTAAATGATGGCACTTGTGGTGTAGGAATGGAATTTTGTATGAATCTATTGATTTCAATTTGTGTTGATTGATGCGAGATAGACTTCAAACGAAAAGTGATTTACAGTGAGAGAGACTAGAAATACATAGTTCTTTTATTGAAGGTTTTTTTTTTTTTTGGAAATTGTTGGCAAGTGTAGATAAAATAAAATACCTGTTTAAAAAACTAAAAAAACACGCTTTCGCAGCAAAATGAACTAAAAAGTGAAAAATAATCTTTGGACGATAGTAGTTGACCAATCACTTAATTTTAATGTAATACAAAACAGCGTGGGGTGCTGTCTATTCACATTTTTGCTTGGACAACAAATGGAAGAAATTCAAGACAACTGACAAGAAGCCCCCCACGCTTTTTTGTATTACATTAGAATTAAGTGATTGGTCAACTACTATCTTCCAAAGATTATTTTTCACTTCTTAGTTCATTTTGCTACGAAAGCATGTTTTTTTAGTTTTTTAAACTGTTATTTTATTTTTCTGTTTTTTAGTCTTATGTTGGAGAATTATCAGGCGACGAAATTATTTATAAAACGAGTGCGAGGTAATTTCTTAAAGTTAAGACAAGGGCACCCCGATGGGAAGCTACTGTGAGTCATCGATGTATGTTTGCGGAAATCATATTTATATTACTTTGAAAATGTGAGATGCATTTGAATAAAAGTTTTATTCAACAATGGTCTAATCAGCAATGAATTTCCAATTGAAGGCTCACCTAAATTTTGACATGAAATTAGTTTAAACCTATTATATTTCATATTCTAATTACCTTGGAACATAGGAACAAATTTTGTCTGATGCAGAAAAATTAAAGGTTTTTGTAGATATTTTTAAATAATTTTTACGAGCATTAATTAATGTTTTTTTTAAATTTTTCCTTTTTCACATTGTTGGACTTATGCCAAAATATTGATTAAAATTGGAGGAAACTAACAATTAAAAGAGTTAATTAATTAATTTGATTACAGAATATTGCATTGTCATCGGGTCTGAGGTCGCGTGCCAAATTTCAAAAGAATCCGATCGCAGGAAGTGGGCGAAATTTGAGCTGCAAGATTCTGTTACAAGATACATACATACATACATACATACAGGTGAAGCTAATAAAAGCGTGTTAAAAAAAGCACTCAAAGACCTTTAGTAGTCTTGATACAAAAAGTTATTCTGAGAGGTTTACATTTGAAAATGCAGAGATTTTATGACCTCCACCCCAATGGAAAAAAAACTGTCTTGTTATGACTAAAACACTCCCCACATTTTAAATTCTGGCAACGCTAATTGGATTTGATGTATCAGAAAAAACTTGCCTCTCAAGGAATTCAACCAATCACCTCAAAAATGTGGGGAAATTGACAAAGAATAATAAATTCAAAACGAAATATTAGAACCAGAAAAAAAAAAGAATAAAATGGAAAAATTTATGATCTTTAAAAAAAAATTAAAATCCTTGAAACCGGAAGGCCAAGATGTTCGATGAATACAGATTGAAAGAAAAAAAAAGTTGCTCAAGAGGCGTCTTCATTAAAGTCAGTCAGAGGAAAACTCGTTTACGAGGGAGGTACATCTGAAGCATACAAATATTCGAATCAGAAACTCCAATGGTTTCTTGAATGTCATTGGGAAACAAGGGGGAGATTGATCATTTCTTTTTACGACTTGTGAGATTATTGATTGGTTGGAAATAGGTCAAATCAAGAAATTTCCTGCATAGAAGCTCAATACCAGACATTTAAATTCTTGTTTAATGACTGAATTGCACTTTTATCTGCTAAAGAACCGAGCTAATATGTTCCGATTACTAAACTCTCAACGCTCCATAATAAATAAATAAATAAATAAATAAAAATTGCGAACATAAAAAAAATTTCGTCTGAGATTTTTTTTTTTCTAAACAGGTGAAAGGCAGAGCCTGGTTTCATACAAATGCATATGTACATATCAAATTGCATATTTTTTCAGTTTTTGACGTTATGGATTATTTTCTTTTTTAAGGGCTCAAATTCATATCTGGCGAATTTTTTCTTTCAATGGAACCTTTTGTTCCTTGTTTTGCTAAAAAGTCCATTAAAAAGACAAAATTATATATGTTGCCGTGGGAAGGTAACAACCTGAAAAAATATGTTTTTGAGACTTTCGAAGAAACACGCTTTAGAATCTATACTAACAGTAAGGAAATAGTGGATTTTAAGCGTTTTTTTTTTTTTTTTTTTTTTTTTGGCGCTTTATTTTCAGCGGAAACCAAATGAGTGAACTTGTGCAGCAAAGCTCATGTACAATAGATAACCAAAATGCAAAGAAAACAAAATGCAGATACTGCATTTCACCACAGCAGTCTGATATTGCCACATAAGTGGTTTTTTATGCATCTTTGACAAATCATGACGGCATAAATAAAATAGAAAATAAACGTCAAGATTAAAAATGCCCCAAGTGCAGTATAATAAAAACGGAAAAGTACCTGAATACATTTTCAATTCCCAAAAAGTGATAATTTGGATAACGACTCTCGACACCTAGATTAAAGTCCAGAGAGAGAGAGCACAGGGTTTCCCAAACTTAAAATTTATTAACAGAAATTCCCAAGCTCATAAAGTTTCTGAATCGAAAACTAACTTTCGAATAATTAACCATTGATTACTTAATAATTTCGCGCCAATAAAATAATCTGTCAGTTGTATGAAATATACTTTAAGATAATTGCTCGTCGTAAAGTTGCCAACAAAACAAGTTCAATGCCAAAAGGAATCTTATTTCCTTGAAACGTGGGACTCGAAAGAAACTCTGAAGGTCATCGCTTACAATTCTCGCCATTTTTCACCTACTTTTTATTTCGAACCAATTTCACCTTTTGAGTACTGGCACAATATGCACATAAAAAATGTTTATTTAAAAAAAAAGCCTTATATAAACAATTTATGATGCACGAATCATCTTTGTTTTTCTTTGCTTGAGGAAGCAAAGAGAGAGAAACAGAACTGAGAGCTGTAGAAAAAAAAAATTCGTTGGATGAAAAAGAAACTTCGAAGGCCACCCTTCATTGAATGCAAGTATAAAAAAAACAGAAAGTTCTTAATTATCATTTCTGGCGGAACATCGCGCGAATCAATCACGATTAAGTCCAATGAAACTGCTTTTCCAACCAACTATTGGACACTGCAAACCACTTTTTTTTTGTTCATTTCGTACATGCCCGGAGCTTGAGGTTAAGGGTTTCGTATAATGAAGAATGAATAGTTTCAACGCAAGAGCAACCTGCACGGAACAAAGTTTTCAAAGATTTCCATTGGAGTTAGATTTTTGTGTTTGAAATGTTGTTTTCCATTTTGATCATAAAGTATGGGAAAGTTGGAATTCTTTAGAAAAACGAGCTGATGTGTGCATCACATGACTTCCTTTTACTCCAATTTAATGTCATTTCCCCATTATTGGCAATTTTAATGTGATTCATAAGTTTACTCTCTAAACATCACCAACAATGGCCAAATTAAAACCAGATTTAAAAAAAAAAAAAAAAAATCTGCCAAATTTGTCGCCAAGTTGGCGACAAAATTTGGCGACCAAAAAACTGGCGATATATCGCCAAGTGTCCGCCAAATTATAACACTACTTGAGTTCGAAATTAACAATGATTTCCCCCCAAAAAGGGGTAAAACCCCCCTTTAGAAACACAAAAGGGGAGGTGCACACCTAGACCCCCACTAGGGGTCTACGTACCAAATTTCAATTTTCTAGGACATACCGTTCTTGAGTTATGCGACATACATCCGCACATACGCACATACATACATATGTACATACGGACGTCACGAGAAAAGTCGTAATTAACTCGGGATCGAAATGGATATGGAATGTCAAAATGGATATTTCGTATGTTTACACTTTCTTAGGCACTTATCCTCGTGTGGTCGGGTGAAAAAAAACAACTCAACATTAATTCGGGGGTGAGCAAAATGGAAATTTAGGCCGAATTTTGAGTGAAAATTTTTTTCGCGAATACAATACTTCCTTTTTTGGAAAAGGAAGTAAAAAAGAATATTAAGTTTTTCCAGCTTTTAAAGGGCTATCAAGTTCGAAAGTGATAAAATTTTAACGTAAAGTATGGTTTTATTGAGTAATTATTTTCAAGTGTGTATTAATGTTAAAAATTTAAGAACAAAAATTAAAGGAACTGCGAGATAATTCACGTGCTGGGCGGACACAAGGGGAGGATCATAGGGCTCATGACCCCATCCCCCTAAACCATCAACAATGTTACCCTTCCACATTGTTTTGAAATACAAAATGAAAACAACTTCAGGAATCTTTTCAATTAATTCATCAACTGTTTTTAAAAGTAAACGCTTGTGTCCCAATTTGGTGCCTGATCCCTCGCTGATTTTATGCTTTTTATTGACACCCAAGCAATTTCAGAAGTTTTTCGTACCAAAAACTATAGGTTCGTTCATAAGGGGGGAGGGAAGGGGGTCATTCTTTAATTTTCACCATGCCGCCTAAAATAGTAGTCTGTATGCGACCTGTTTTATTTGCATGCTTTTAATAATAATCTCGCTCCAGTTGTTCTCAGTTATTGATTTGCATGGGTACCAGAACCCAACTTGTAAATTTTCATGACCAAGTCATTTTTAGTTCTTCTTGACCCCTTTGAATGATTGATTAACGTTACAGAAATAGTAAAGGGTGTCCCAAAATTGACGCAAGATTTGAATTTGCCACCATTTTTTCCATAAATTGTTGGCAGCAATGAAAAAAGAACAATTTGACAGTTGAGAGTTTAGGGTTAGTAAAAATGGGGTGTTTTTTTACCATACAGCTAGAGAGAGTGAAACATTTCAATTACTGCATAAGGCATTTCCTAGTCGCGTACTCTCTCATTTCGGTCATCACAATTGGCACCCTAGATCGTGTGACTTAACATTTTTAAATTTCTTCTTACGGGGATATTTGAATTCAAAGGTCTATGTCAACAAGCCCACAACCATTACCGTGTTGCGATACCGAGCGCCAATAACAGTAACTGCTTGACCAGCCTCAACTTTCATTATTTTTGAAACAATTGTTCAATAATGAAAGCGCGTTATTGTACCGTATAACGCTCCATTTTTGATTACCCTAAACTCTCAGCTGTCAAATTCTTCTTTTTTCAGGGTTGCCAACCATTTATTGCAAAAATGGCGGCAAATTCAAATCTTGCGTTAATTTTGGGACACCCTTTATGTCAGGGTCAACATGATAATTGAGTATTATTACATTAGCCGTAACAAAAATACCTAATTCATTAAATGTTCATTTAATGAATGAAAAATTTAAATGTTCATTCATTCGAAAAGTGAGACATCTAAAAAAAGTAAAGCTTTCAAAAAGCTGAAAAACAATTCCGGATACATTGCAAAAAAATTTCCTGCCCCTTAGAAATTCCATGAACAGGGCATGGACTCCGGATGCCCGTGAAATAATCTATGCCTGGAGCTCTCAGGACCTGCGCTCCTGCACTTCTTTTCAAATTCATGTACATTTTGACATTTTAGACGAAATTTAGCCTATTTTACTTGCAGACATAATATTTGAGGACTACAAGGTTTCTGCTCTTTTTCTATAAATTATGCCCTGGTTCCTCTATAAAGTGTCCTCAGCTATTTATTTATTTTCCCGAATTCCTATATTCTTGAGCATGGCCCTCTCCCCTCTAAAATGGTACTCTGCATCCACCCCTGGGCTGACCCCACACATCACATCTCATCTGAGTGCTTGACCGCTGGCGAGGTTTATGGGTTTGAAACGTTAAAACTAGTGATGTGCCGGATCGTTAAAAAAGTAGATCCGCGGATATGGATACGGATCCGGATCATTAGTGGCAAGATCCGCGGATACGGATACGGATCTCATTTTTTTTTTAACCCAATTCAACTATCCAAGTATAAAATTTGTTACGGAAGGTATTCCCGTCAGAAAAATGGCAGTTTCTTCAAAAAAATGTCAACTGCGGCAAAAATATAATCAAGTCTATGATTTACTCTTTAAAGAAATCTCCGTTAAAATTGAGGGAGAGTTGGAAGGAATGGGCCAGCGCTGCATTAATGCTTAGATGGAATGTGAAAAATTATTTCTAGCTTGCTCGGTAGATGTAGGATACAGGAACAAGTGTGTAAAGCTGCTACTGGACAGGCTAGAAATAATTTTTCGCATTTTATTTCAGCAAAAATGCAGAGCTGACCCATTCCACCGAACTTACTCCGACCGACGAAATACAGAGCCGGGAACACCTTTACAAACAGTAAATAAAACAGAGAATTTAGTCTCACTTTTTTGGAAGGATACCGAGAAAAACAAAAATGAAGAATAACAGAAACCCCAAGTCAATAACAAAAACTAATATTAAATTCAAAATTAAAAAACCAAAACATGTCCCAGAGAGCCAACCTCATATTAAGATGAATTTCGCGGGTCAGATTACACTTTTGTTAACAAATATGAACTGACAGCAGGTAAAAATTTTAAATCATTGAGCTTTTTCTCCTTATCTTCCGACTATGAAATTGCTACCAATCACGAGTATAAAGGCTTAGAATTGCATTTGAAATTTACTTTACAAGGTTATAGCTCCTACTGTGTATAAGTTGGAAGTTTCAAATAAATATCAAACGCAGAAAACTTCGTTCTTTCAATTAGGACCAACATTTTTAACGTACGGGTAAATTTTTACTATCCGAATTGTGAAAAACGTTAAGTCGGTTTTTAATTAATATCTCCGGTAATTAAAGTTCTACAAAAACGAGGCCAAACCAGAACATTTTCGATCAAGTCACCTTTTGAACAAAAAATGAACTATCAAAATCGGTTTATCTGTTTAGGAGCTACGATGCCACAAAAAGACACACTGATACACTCTTTTAAAACTTTTTTCCCCTTCATTTTTGCGACGGGGATAAGGGGATACAAATTGGCTTCTGAAATGATACTTTAAAAAAAATTTAAATAGGGAATAAAACCTAATTTAAACGGAATTTAAGAGTCTTTTATTCAGATATTTAAAATTTTTTAGAATAGAAATGATCCGTTTAAGATCCGTCAAAAAGGTAACGGATACGGATACGGATATTCGGAACATCACTAGTTAAAACCTATCTTTAACCTTCAGTCGGAATTATGAAATATTTGACCAAAAATGTTGATATTTGGTACACAGTGTACTATGGTAAAGGGTATCTTATAGACAACATTTTGAGTTTGTAGGAGAAAAATTAAGAGTTATGGCACGTCCAATATTCCAGACTTATATTTTTTAAATCAATATTTCATACACAAAAACGATAAAATATCGAACAAACTTCATTGTAAAATGTTCTACAAACAATTATAAAACATAATATAAGCGTTTGAAACGATTCATTAAAGATTATATATCTTTAAAAAATCAGGGAAAACACCTCGCTATTCAGATGAAAATCCATGGTTGGAAAAATGAGCCACTCTCTATCTCTCAATCCTTATATGTCAGTGTTGTCAACCCCAAGACGAAAAATTATTTCACAGATTATAATAAGCAGAATGTAAAGAGTCAACTACAAAAAAAAAAAAAAAAAAAAAAAAAAAAAAAAAAAAAAAAAAAAAACTAATTAAATTAATTATTAAATAATTAGCAGCTGTTTAAAATGGTTGTCCGGTATACCGGACACCAGGTCTGAAGGGGTTAAAAACAAAGCTACTCAACATTTGAGAGTACCCCTTTCAAACTCTTGGTACGCCAGAAAAAACTCTAATGGAGGATGCTTTTGGTAATCCGGAGTGGTTTCTAGACATTCTGAATATTTTGGAAATCTTACACCTGGTCTAGTTTTGCAAAATCAGATGTGATAAGTATCACCACCACCACCACCAAACCACCGGATGACACTACAGCTAGAAGCGTTACTGCATCAGATATGCAGTGTCAAAGAACGCTAGTTGACAAGTTTTTCAATTAACCAGATACGAACAGGTTCCACACACCTCGTATTCACTAAAATGGAGCCTTTTCCCTCTCTGATGTAATCTCTTTCATATCGTTCTTCAGATTGATGTTTTATTATTTACGTCACTTCTCTAATGAAAAAAAAAAAAGAATGTTGTTCGGCCGGCCTCCAAAAGCCAGTACGTGGATGGAAAGAGAGATGAAGAATTGGGCGAGAGAGAGAGACAGCCCTGAAATTTAGGGATGTCCTTGGGTTCGTGATATTTCTTACATATGAATCAGTTTTTTCTTCGAATTAAAAATCTTCCATTCAATGTTCAGGAAGAGCTTTCAGTTGTTACAAAAGTCAATTTTGAACGGAATTTTTTTTCAAAACGAAATACATCTTCAACTGAATATCCTTGTGGCAGAAGCGGCGGGATACTATGACCGGAGGCACTATGACACTATGGTCGGAGATTCTTGAGAAAGTCTGCAGACTATTTCTCATATTAGGGCAAAAAAAGTTTTAAATTTTTTAAGAAAAAACTATTTTGTACTTCCTTTTACAGAAAAGGAAGTATTGTATTCGAGAAAAAATTCTCACCCAAAAATCGGCCTTAAATTCCATTTTGCTCACCCCCAAATGAATGTTGAGTTTTTTTTTCAACCCGACCACACGTGGATGTGTGCCTAGGAACGTACAGACACCCAAAATATCCATTTTGACGATCCCCGAGTTAATTACAGCGAGTTTTCTCATGACGTCTGTATGTAGGTATGTAGGTGCGCATGTGTGTATGTATGTATGTTGCATAACTCAAGAACGGAATGTCCTAGAAAGTTGAAATTTGGTACGTAGACTCCTGGTGGGGTCTAGTTGTGCACCTTCTTTTTTGGTTGCATTCGGATGTTCCAAAAGGGGTCTTTTGCCCCTTTTTGGGGGGAAATCATTGTTGGTTTCGATGTAATCTCAAGTGGTGTCATAATTTGGTGGACACTTGTCGATATATCGCCAGTCTTTCGGTCGCCAAGTTTTGTCGCCAACTTGGCGACAAATTTGGAGATTTTTTTAAAATTTTTAAATCTGGCTTCAATTTGGCCACTTTTGGTGATATTTATAGAGTAAACTATTGTTAATCATATTAAAACTGCCAATAATTTGAAAATGACATTAAATTGGAGTAAAAGGAAGTCATGTGATGCACACATCAGCTCGTTAACTTTAAGGAAACGAAAATTTGTACTGTATTTTCTGTGATATAATAAGTTTCACATGATCATCACAGATGTTTTGTAAAAAAATACAGTAATTACTAGTGGTAGACAGACTAAAATATTCCAAAAGCATTTTGAAGACTCCCCCCCCCCCCTCTTTCAGCCCTTTTAAAATTGCACAAAAATTGGCCATTTTTAGAAAATTCACAAAATACTCATTTTGAAATGGACAGTTTCAACAGTACTTAACTGATTCGATTATTGTTTTTCGTCCATGAATAACCAGCAAGGAATTTTTATCTAAAATTAACGCTTCTATTAAAATTTTTTTACTTGGTCATAACATGATTTTTTTATGAGTAGAAACTTATCATTGAAATATTCTATGTCTGTTTTAACTTTTATTTATATTTTTTGCTAAATGTGTCCACTAATTAGCGGACACGGGACAGTATGAACATTTTCATAAGTAAAACTGTTAAATGGCGATGTAATATGCCATGTTTTGTGAAAATTGATTCAATAGATATTGTGTTAATTGGTGGGACATATGAGTCAAAATGACCGATTAGAGATGCATAGCTACAACAATTTTCCAATATATGAACAATTTATTATTCTACTTATAAATATTTTGATCACTAATGATAATACCTACATTTAATTTTCCATTAAAAAAGCAATGTAAAATTAAATGTAGGTATTATCTTTATAGTAGGTATTATCATCCCAGAGCCATGGCATTTTGCTTGCAGATAAGGGTGGTTCAAAATGATATGAAAAAAAAATAAAAGTTTAAAATATTTATCTCTAGCCAGGGCCGAAACAAGACTTGTTTGAGGGGAGGGTTTTACCAAACACATTTTTCTGGAAATCTAAACGATTAATTTAACTTGATTTAATTCGTATATTCTATTGATTTTTGAAAGAATAAGTTATTTTGAGCAAATGAAGATGACGTATCTAATGAAGAAAAAAAATGTGTTCACTACATAACTTCCTCGTACCCCAATTAAATAGTTGAAATATCCTCGGAAGAATTACTTCCTCACAAAAAAAAAAGATGCGTGTACTCATATAAGTGCATTCGAAGTAATTCTCTTAATTTATATTTTTTTGACAATGATAAAAATATATCAAAAAGAAATACTTCTCCCTTTTAAACGATAGAATTTCTATGTTTCTGATGGCATCAGGTTTTCGAAATCTGAAGGAAAATGCTGTATTGTTTTGTAAGAAACAGGCGTGCCCCCCTCCCCCCCCCCTCAGAGCAAGGGAGCACCCTGTAAATATTGCGAAGACCCCCCTCCAAATGTGAAAAATGCCCCTCAAAAACAACGCCTCCTAAAAAGTTTAATGGCGCAGTCTCGGTCTTGACATCCCCCCCCCCCCAATGTGAAAAATACCCATTAAAACCACGCCCCCGAAAAAGTTCAATGTCGCAGTCTGGGTCATGACCTCCCCCTCCCCCCCTAAGTGGGCACCCTTATAAGAAATAATGTTCGCAATAACTTCAAAAAATAAAATAGGTGCAGATACAGCACTGAGTTTGAACACTTTTTCAATAATGAAAATTTCATTTTCCAAATGAAATATATGAAATATGGATTTCATTCAAAATTTCATTTGGAAAATTTTTCCAAATGAAATTTTGAATGAAATCCATAGAAACCCCAGATTTTTCAGCATCGGGAAAAACTTTTTTACAATATTCCAAGGTAATTAGAACGTGAATTATAATTGCTTTTAACTAATTTCACGCAAAAACGTAGGTGAGCCTTCAATTGAAAATTCATTATTGATCAAGGTCAGTGTTCAGGAATGCTTTTATTGAAATGTGCTTAAAATATTTAAAGCAATAAAAATAATATAGCAATTCGTATATGTAAGGGATAGTTCAAGATTGTGGCAAACTTTCAATGTGAATGCTGGAAATTGTAAATAAAATGTTAATTTCAACTGAAACTTTTTAGTAGATAATATGTGTTTTTATTTCT